>NC_016134.3:15313869-15622869 GCF_000005505.3 Brachypodium distachyon | reverse complement strand
GATGCAATACCAGGATTGGGTGAGGATGATGTGCTAGCAGCTTACGATATTCTTGTTTCCAATGACCGCAAGTTCAAGTCCCTTCAAGCCTTGCCTGATGGAATGAAAAAGAAGTGGATCTTGAAGCAAGTCAATCCGTAGGATCTTCCTTGTTGAACCGAAGCAAAGATTCAATCTTTATGATACTTGGTTGTTTGTGAAACTTGATTGTGTTTTGTGAAGTTGTAGCCTCTTGTCTTTCATATCTCACTTGTGAACCAACTACTTTCTATGTATGAGCAAGTTGGGAACTTAACAATCTTGGTAGCCTCTGGAGTTATATAAATCTGAATATTGCATTTTGTGTTATTGCATTTTGTGTTATGAGTTCAAGTTTATGTGCTGCGACTAAGCATAATAAAGGCCTGAATTTTTAATATTGCAAAGTTCAAGTTGAAAATGGCAGCCAAACAGGGCAAATCAATATTGCAAAAGTCACGTTGGAAATGGCAGCCAAACAGGGGATGGAATTCATTTCATTTTATGAATTCATGTGGTAGCCAAACATGATTTTTGAATTTGGAATTCATTTCAACCAAATGAAATCCCGTGGAAAATTTGAATTCATTTCATTTCTACCAAATGAAATGAAATCCTAGGTGCCAAACGAGCTGTTATAGAATTGTGAACAAATGTCTCGAAGGTAACTAAGAAGTTTTATTTCATGGTTTGTCGTGAAGATGAACCAACATCATGTTACATGTATAATATTGTGGCCTATAACACTGACATCCTCTTTTTAATCATAGCAGTTATTCTCGTTTACAACAACAACAAAAAGCAGTATGTGAAATTCCAAACTGAATCAAGAAATGGCACAGATGGTGTTGCAACTAACAAACAATAGGACCGTGAAAGAAATCTGAGACCAGCAGCATATCATGACATGGTCTTCTTGCCCAGGATGAGTGTTCACTCCTTGCCATCTGCAGCGCGGAGGGAGCCGAGCTGGACTGGCGCCTGCGTGGTGCAGACCTTGGATGATCCATAGGCTGAAACGTCGCCGCCTTCCGCCCTTTCCTTCTCTAGCTGCTCCTTGATCCAGAAGTATGTGATCCTCAGCCCATCCTGCAGGTAGAATTTCAATTCAGTTTGATAAGCCGTGAGCATTTGTGCGTGTGCGTGTTTGGGTGGCTTAACAGAACAGAAAATTGTCATGGAGAACTGGAAGGGTACCTTCAGCCTCATGGTTGGAGCCCAGCCAAGCTTCTCCTTGATGAGAGTGTTGTCGGAGTTCCGGCCACGAACACCCTCAGGGCCTGGGATGTGGTGGATGGGCAGCTGCTTGTTCTCAAAGCCGAGGACTATCTCAGCCATCTCATTCATGCTCACCATTTCATCGCTTCCGATGTTTACAGGCTCACGGAAATCAGACTTCGTTAGCCTGAAGACATTTGGAAAAACATTCTGTTTAGTTTTATTTATGGGGAGAACATTTTGTTTAGCTGACCATGAGCAAAGTAGAGAACCACAGAATTTACAACGTCCTTTTACAGAGAATGTGTGAAAGTGAAAAACAATGGCAAGACAGGAACAAAGATTCACCAGCTTAAATGATAAATCATAAGCAAGACATGCCTATTATTTTGATAAGAATAGCCTTTGCATCCACATAGAATTGCAACTAAACATTGTAAGTTTCCTAAAAGAAATCCACATTAAAATGAAATCACTGCTCTACCAGTCTGTGCACCTTTTGGCACTATGTACAGGCTAAGTTTAAGCTGAGATGGAATTGCTTGCAGGGCCCATAACGATCAACTAGAAACTGTGTCCTCTGTACTGTACACGACCTTTTGGCACTAAGTACAGGCTAAGTTTGTAATCTGAGATGGAATTGCTTCCAGGGCAACTAGAAACTGTACTATAAGGAGGTGTTTCTCAAACTGCAAATCATGTTCACCAAAAATTAACATTTCATCTGAAAACTTGAGAAACAACTATAATGCTTCTCCTGGAATCCAAACTTGAACAACCATTCTTCTCTTAGGACTAAAATTGTAACCTTTTCAATTTAAAGTCTTAGGAAAGCTAAAACAACTAATGCTTCTCTTGGAACCCAAACTTGAACAACCATGCTTCTCTTAGAACTAAAATTGTAACCTTTTCAATTTAAAGTCTTAGGAAAGCTAAAACAACTAATGCTTCTCTTGGAACCCAAACTTGAACAACCATGCTTCTCTTAGAACTAAAATTGTAACCGTTCAATTTAAAGTCTTAGGAAATCTAAAAAAACTAGCGCTTCTCTTAGAACTAAAATTGTAACCCTTCAATTACAATCTCAGCAAAAACTGTCTTAATTATCCAGCACAACTTTCAAGAGCAGATTGGTTAAACTTATACGTTAATTTAAGGCATATTTTCATCTAAATAAAAAATTAAGGCAAAGAAGTACTAGATTTGTTAGGAAAAAAAAGCACTGGATTGTACAGAACATAAGTTGATGACATTTTTTACCTGAGGACACCCTCTACACATTCATCAATAAATGTGAAGGATCTAGTCTGCAGACCATCTCCCCACATCTCAAAGCGATCAGTGGAGGTCTGAGCCTTTCTGCAGAAAGCAGCAGGTGCCTTCTCCCTTCCACCTATGTAGCCAAGTAATTTCAAACATCAGAAGTTAGCAACAAATGCATTAAGAACATCACATAGATATTACTAATTAGTACCAGAAAACTTACCCTTCCATGTTCCATATGGACCATATATATTGTGAAAGCGACCAACCCTGCACTCAATGCCAAAGTCCTTTGTGTAATGCTTGCACAGTTCCTCAGTAGCAAGTTTCTCCAAGCCATAAGCGTCTTGAGGCTAATTCAGTAATCGTTCAAGTTAGTGCTATTTTATCATCATAATAATTAAGGTGTCAGTTTGTAAAGAAACATATATCAATGGGAAAGTTTTGAAACCTCAGCAGGCCAAGCATCTGCCTCCTTCAAGCTAACTACAGTTTCCAGCTGCTTAAATTCAGGGTAGATGCAAGCACTTGAGGCATAAAAGAACCTGCAGAAAATAGATTGAAGTTCAGTCACAACTTGATGATAACATATTCTTCTGAGTTTGCTGCTAAGGTTATTGTTTTGTTTTCTTTGTGTGTCGCCTTTTACTTCTTTCCATCTACATAACTACACAGAAATGTATCTATAAATTAGGTAAATATATATTGTGGTTAGACACATGATTTTGTTTCTTGTAGCAAGTCAAACATAATGTTCTGAAGGATCACACATTATTTGTGAACCTATATAAATTTGCTGAAGTTGATGCTTAATCATGTAACTGAATCTTTTGGTAAGTAGTACTGGCAGATGAGACAATGTTCAAGGAATTCAATATTCTGGAATCTGGATCTCAAGAACACGGATGAACACATCACCCAGCAGAAAAGCCACATCAATATATGCTTACCAACCATGGACCAGCACGAGCCTTTACCTCAATGTAACATAACATAAAGTTGCTATCGTTTCAACTCCTAACAATTAACTTTCCGACACTATTAGTATTATCACCAAGGAATCGCGTAGCAGAAATATCCAATAAAAACTTGCACTATATGGGGCAACCTGAACTCTTTATGTCAGCAAAATAATGCACACACACTATTTACAAAACTTTTGTACAGTTGCAAAATTCAAAACTTTATTTTGTAGCTGGACTTTGCAAGAAAAAACGTAGTGGCAAGTTGTCGACTCATTTCCCAGCAGAAATGCCCCACCAGGCAACCACTGCATCCAAACATTTCACGCCGATGAACAAGAAGTCGTTACATGATGCACATGCACCGCCCTGCAAATGGCCAATTGCACACTCACCACGCTCTCAGTTGGTGCAATCAATTTCTCTACTAGCGGAAAGACCCCAATAAGGAATTCCCCTATGTGGACCGAGCCAAACGCTTCATGACAGCAAACATGAATGCCATGCACAAATACCAATTGCACCACTTTCCATAATACCATAATTAATGCCCAACATTCATTTCTCCAAATGTACAAATTCAACGAACCTATTGATATTATCCCCTTTATTGATCAAAGAAAATAAGGTAACGTACTTCTGTCTGGTGCATAGAGTATGTGACAGTGCATGCAAGGTTTTTCATTGGACAAGCAGGTAAAAGAACATTAAGCGCAAAAGCTAGTACTGGAATACCATATGAAATGTTACCTTTTGATGCCATTGATTCTAGCAGCCTCAAGCATGTTAAAGCTGATCATAGTGTTGTTGTACATGATCACGGAGTGGTTAGACTGGATGAAGCCCATCCCTCCCATATCAGCTGCAAGGTTGAAAACATGATCGACCCCAGTGGTCACCTTGAGGCAGTTGTCCATCACCCTCAGATCAGCAAGATGGAACTCATGACAGAACATATCCTCCTCCATGTGCTCATTCTTCTTCCAGTCAGAGGCGATAATGTAGTGCCCCTCGCCCTTCAGGCGCCTCGCGATGTGGGAGGCTATGAACCCGCCAGCTCCCGTAATCGAGATCCGCAGCTTCTCAAATGGCCAGTATGGTTCCTTCTCCAGATCCGCATACGTATACTCCTTGTTGAGTGCCATTCTGAACCAACAAAAATGCAAGTTCAAGTATTAATATGATAACCAGAATACCAGATGCATATGATTGTAGGAGTACCATCTTATTATATCAAACAGCCTACTTTGAAAAGGCACAAAATCAGGACATGTTTGGTACAAGATGCAAGTAACTACTCATACCATGAGATCTAATCATGTTCTATTCAAAATAAGACAAATCAGCTAACCGACCAAATCAGCCAACTTTTTAATAATTGCACAGATTGACAGACCACGTGATGAAATCAACTTCAACCATACAAAATCTCCAATAAGCATACAGCATTAATGTTACCAAACATAGTTCATCCATGACCAGCAGACTGCTTAACAAATACTCCCTCCGATCCTAAATTGTTGTCGTTGTTTGAGTGCAAATTTTTGCACTGAAAGGATCGGAGGGCGTAGCAAAAATAGATCAATAGCCTGCAGGCTGCTTAACGAAAACAATAATAGACCCCACGTGCAGATCCCCTTCATTCTAAGAAGAGACAAACAAAGAAAATTGGACGCCCTGTTCCCTCGCCTAACAAAAAAGACCCCCTTTGGGGACGCGATATGCTCCAGTGAGTGAATCACCACGGCACGAAGATACAGTAAATAATCGACTCAACTGGACAAATCCAGCATGGGCGGAGGACCCAGTAGGGCGTGATTTTTGCCTCAGTTACGGATTGGGGAAGATTATGAAACGGGGAGCTAAAGGGCGGAATCCGTTCGTGGTGTGATGGGAGGAGAAACGGTCGGGAGCGAGAGAATCGAAGGGGGGATCAACCTGCGGTGGAGGCGCTCGTGCGAGGAGGAAGAAGATCCAGGAGCGAGGGGACTGGGTCGCTCGGCAGAATCAAAAAACACATGAACACTGAGATTCAGGGATGCCAAAAACAATATATGGAGAAACCCAGTACCCAATCTGCCCTAACTCCTTAGATGATTCGACTAGCAAAGTAAAGAGTACAAGCTTGCTTGGAGGAATCGTACAATCATTACCTGAAAGAAGTCGTGGGGCGCGAGATTTGGGAGCAGGCAAAGAGGAAGGAAGACTCGTGGGCGGCCTACCACATCCCCTGCCCCTCCGTCTTGCTTAAATAGAGGTCAGGGTTTTGAGACGAGATGGAGTTTGAGTGGCTGGCATCTTTTGCGCACTGACCCCTGGGAAAGGTGTGATTTTTTGGTTAGAGGCCTGAGAGGGTTTGACTTGAATCGGGTAAAACCACGGGATTTCGAATCGGCGACCGACAAATAACTGGGCGTTCGGGTTAGCCCGAAATTTCAGTTCGGGTTATTTGGGTTTCCAAAAAATTGGATTCACACAACGGCAACATAAATCTCCTTGGTGCTCAGTGTGTCGGGCAATTTGAGAGAGAATGGGAGTTAGTTGGAGAGCAGTGTACGGCTAAGGAATTCGTTGGAGAGTTGGGTTTGGCCCAAAATCCTACATCGGGATGCTATGTTCTTCTATGCAAAACAGAATATTCAGGTTAAACCAGAATTGCCTGAAATAATTTCCTGTTTTTACAGTTGCCACCCGAAAATTCTTTTCGGATTCGGGTTTTTGAGGTCCAGACTTCGAGTACCGGGTTTTTGCCTAGTCTGAATCATGACATGTCTTTTTAGATCTTGTTATTAGAGTAAGATACACCGTCGGTCTTACCTTTTTTATTTGATATTAAGTGTCAAGTTACTCCCATGATTATGAAACTACACGTTTAGGTTCAAAATTTGTGCGCTCCTAAGCTGGATCAAGAGCAATTGACTGGACGACGTGGCGCGTTGAAGGTCCGCACGTCAACTTTGTTCTCATGGAACTATAGCATATTTTCTCCGTGTAATATATGTCGAGACAATGGCAAGTCGCGCCAGCTTTTCGCATGCTCATGCGACAATTCACGGTAAACATTCATAGATATGGATGGAGGTCTTCATTTGCATGGATTTTTATTTTATGTTGTGGCTCATGCTCTCAGATGGGCCGAGAACACATGGATCTAGACCCCGTGGATTTCATTAAATTTTACATATTTAATTTAATCAGTATTATGGACTATTTTATGTTGAGACATAGGTTTATGTTTAAAAAAGTACCTTTTTTTTACACATGTATGTATGTTATGATTCATTCTGCACTTGAAGTAATATATCAAACCCCCCCCCCCCCCCCATTGCCTAAAAAAACATATAGCGAGAGAGTGCGGTGAGCTCATGCTCAAGTGGGTGGTTCTTTGTGGTGGACCCAACCTACCGAGATTCAAGCCTCACACTTGACATGAGTTGTCGTATTTACGCACATCACTAGGTTTAACCTACACCGAGGGATCCCGGATGGCATTGCTTGGAAATTCTTAATTTTTGGTGCCTAAACTGCGGCATCCGCTTACCGGATACAGTTCGAGAGGCTCACACGGACTCAAATGAAGCCGATGGTTTGGAATAATTGGGCGCCTCCAAAGTGCAAACTTTTCATGTGGCTCATTTATCAACAATAGGGTGTGAACAACGGATCGCCTTGAATTAAAAAGAGGTTGGCCAAACTGTGGGCTCTCTCGCTCACATGCTATTTCGCTGTAGATTCTCAACCCGTATTTGGAACATGATCAAAGATTGGATGGGTTGACGAAGATCGAGCCAGCGACTTGGGCGCATATGCGGTCGGTTGAGCAGTGGTGGACAAGCATCATCCTTGCCCGTGGCCTCGAAAGAAGGTCATCGCATCACTGGTCATGCTTGTCGCTTGGGGCTTTGGAAAGAAAGAAACGCGAGTGTTTTTTGCAATGAGGCAACCATGCCAATGATTATCATGGATAAATCAAAATAGAGGCAACAAATTGGACGACTGCGGGCGCTCATCATTTGGGTTGTGTAATGCCCGGAGATTAGGCTCTTTTTATACTGTGCCACTTTGCAGCTTTGTAAATACTATTTTCTGTAAAACATCCTCATAATTAATGAGATGAGGCAAAACTTTTCCCTCCGTTTAAAAAAAAACTAAGTTTAACTGGAGTTGTAATGACGTATTCGTCAATCTCAAGATCTACAGTCTCAAAGAAAAAACATATATCATGTATGTCAAGTGAATGACTTCGGCCATCTCAAGATCTGCAATCTGAAAGAAAAAACACATCTCAAGAGAAAATGAAAAGAAATTAATGTATTGGGTTACATCGTACTCTCGCTAAAAAAGAATGCTTGTGTCGCAGTACTTGTTGTGCCTCGGATGTCCAACGGTGGATCCAGATCCAATGTTTGCAAGCTGTTCATGTGCACTCTCTAAGAATAACAGTCTGACACGTCGAGATTTTTAAAAACAAAACGGTAATAACTCAAGGAATCAAGCTCGTGTATTTTCCGCATTTCTTTACTTTACTAAAACACAATTGGTACTCTTTGCTCGGAGTAACAAACATATACAATAGCCCATGGGCATCCCAAATCATGCATGACTAGACATATTCACACTTTTGTTCAGATCTTGTTTTGTGCGTTGTTTTTTTGCCTTTGCTCCCTCTCACGAGACTGATAATCAAGTCAAGATAAGGACCTCCATCGTTCGTCGCCTTGGAGTTACTAGGCAGTAGCTAGCCGGCGAAGCTCCTTTGAGGAGGATTTACTCAAACCGAGGTGCACTCAAGGTTAAGCGGCCCATTTTGCATTTCTACGGCACGCTCGAGTCCAAAACAAGCGAGCGTTTGTCTGCAACAAGACGACCGATCGATCGAGCTTAAGTTATTTCATTATTCGTTCCATGTGCATCGGCCTTGAATCTGGATCTGTCGAATCAACTCATCGTAGTTTGATCTCTCTCTCAAAAAAAAAAACGCATCGTAGTCTGAGCAGCTGCGTGCACACTGACACGCTGGCCAGTTGAATAATCACGGATCAGTATTAATGATACGCATAGGGATGCTCTGCTTGCTCCGGCAGCTAGGCACATAGAAAAGGGTACTCGTGATGGGATCCGTGCGGGAGGAACTGGTCAATGGTTTGGGAAGAACCAATGTTGTGAAAGTTCTGAAATTTACAACATTTTTTTAGACAATTCTACCCCCACCTTAAAGTACAACATTTTTCGTATTCTTCTGTGTCTATCTCCAGGTGGCCTGCTCGTAGTCCGGTGTCGGCGTCCACTCCGGCTCCGGCTTCGACCAGACGAGGCGGAGGTGGCCACGCGGAGGTGACGCGGCCCGCCGCGCTCGGGAGGAGGAGCCCGGCTCATCAAGGATGGCGGTCACCGGGTCACACCGCCGTCCTGTCCCGTCGGCTTCCACGCGGCGCGTCCCCACGCGTTTCCAACACCCGTTTCTCGCCGTGTTCACGCCCTCGGCGGGTTAACTTCGGCGCCCATAAAAGGTAGCGCCGGCTCGGAAGCTCGCCATTCGCCTTCTCGGCTTTCTCCTCCTTCGCGCTCGGGAGGAGGAGCGAGCCGTCGAGGAAGCCGAAGAGGAGCCGGCGCCACTGCCCAGGTAGCGGTGGCGTCCGGCCGGTGCTGGTGGAGGAGCAGCCCCGCCGTCGAGCCTCGGCTCGTTGCCGGCGGCGATGTGGGCCAGGACGGGGTCGAGGGACCGCCTTGGCTGCTGCCAGAATGCGCGGCGGCCCGCGATGTTGTTCCGCACCGTCGGGTGCGGAAGATTGTGGACTCGCCGGTCGCGCCCCTCCTCGAAGAAGGGCTCCAGGCGCTGGCGGTGTGGCTGTCCCACTCCGGCATCACCTGCTCCTCCGGTGTGAGGTTGCGGAAGAAGTGCTCGGCGATTCTCTCTCGCCGGCGCGCTCCCATCGGCGGCGGCGGCACGGGCCTGCCGCCCAGGCTGAGCACCCATCCGTGGGGAAGGCGGCAACGCCTCGGCCTCATCGAGGCGGAGCCAGTGGCGGTCTTGCCAGTTGCCGGCCATGGCAAGGAGGAGATGGGGGCAAAGAGGAGGGCGAGGTCGGCGAAGGAGGAGAAGGCCGAGAAGGCGAATGGTGAGCTTCCGGGCCGGCGCTGCCTTTTATGGGCGCCGAAGTTAACCCGCTGAGGGTGTGAACAAGGCGAGAAACGGGCGTTGGGAATGCGTGGGGACGCGCCGCGTGGAAGCCGACGGGACAGGACGGTGGTTTGACCCGGTGACCGTCATTACTCGCGTGGGAAGCCGAGGCGAAGCCTGTGGCGATTAATGCGGAAGCTGGTGAGGGCGATAAATGGAGCTGACAAGGTGGGCCCGCAGCAATAAAACAATTCGCCGGCACCCCCGCTCGCCCCCGTGGGTTGGGTCGGCCTGGGGGCGCCGGCTAACGTTTTGGGCCGCGCCGGCTAAAAAAACAATTTGGGGAGGCCGCCTGGGTCGGATTTTATGCGCCGGCGCCCCCAAGCCCTTTTAGGGGCCTTTAGGGGGCCCGGCTGGAGATGCTCTAAGTACTAGAACTGACGCCAAAGCGTCCGGCCCAACCGATTTTGATAGAACACAAATTCGAAAACCATAAATAGGCTGAGTACCTGGGAAACTGCTTTTCCCCTTACTGTGGTAAAAAATTGGTTAGGAAACTTTCTGATCATAATCCTCTTCTCTGGAATACTATGGAAAGGAATGACAGGAAAGTGCCTGCTTTTAGTTTGGTACTAGTTGGCACAAACATCCTGCCTTCCTAGATAAAGTTAAAATTTTAAAAAAATAGCTAAGGTCTTCAAAGGTTGGGGTATCAATATCACGGGGGGGGGGGGGGGGGGCGCTATTAAACAGAAAAGGGAGCTATCTGAGGAACTGCAGGATCTCGAAGGTTTGGAAGAAATTCAGCCACTGTCCTACGAACAGCTGGCCAGAAGAGGTGCTATAAACTCACAATTGATGGGACTATATGCTGGTGAAGAGGATTACTGGCACCAGAGATCTAGTACTAACTGGTTACACAAAGGTGATGAAAACACTACTTATTTTCATAGAATTGCCAATGGGAGGAAAAAGAAGAGTATGATTTTTTCTCTGCAAGATGGGGACACAACCATACAGGGGACTGAGAATCTTTTGGATCATGCCACTGCTTATTACAAACAGCTTTTTGGGCCTGCCCTAGGGTTTGGTTGTAGGCTACACTTAAATATGTGGACTGAAGATGAGAAGCTTACTGATTTTGATAATGAGATCCCAGATCAACCTTTCACAGAGGAAGAGGTGAAATTCATTGTTGATAGTATGAATAAAAACAAGACTGTTGGTTCTGATGGGATTCCTATTGAATTCTATCAACAATGCTAGGAGATCATTAAATCTGCTTTTCATGATTTTCATCAGGACAGGTTGGATTTAAGCAAGGTTAACTATGGTGTCATTACTCTGTTACCTAAGGGGGACAATGATGATGTCATCCAAAAATACATGGCCATCTGTTTACTTAAAGTGCTTTTTAAGATCTTTACAAAAGGAATGGTTATTAGATTGGGCCCTGTGATGCCTAAACTGATAGCCCCTGATAAGAATGCTTTCATTAAAGGCAGGAACATTATGGATGGGGTGATGTCCTTGCAGGAAGTTATCAGGGAAACAAAATACAGGAAACAACAAGGTGTTATTCTAAAACTTGACTTTGAAAAGGCATATGACAGGGTCAACTGGCAGTTCCTTTTCCATTGCATTCAGATGAAGAACTTCAGTCCACTATGGCAACAATGCTTCCATACAGTTATACAAAATGGAACTTTATGTGTAAAGGTGAATGATACCATGGGGAAGTATTTTGGCAGCTTCAAAGGTGTTAGACAGCTGGCAGCTGAATGCTTGTATAAAATGATAAAGTCTGGTCAGCAGAATGGGGTCTTTGTGGGCCTGATTTCTCATCTGATTGACAAAGTGGTGGCTATACTACAGTATGCGGATGACACTATCATTCTATTGGAGGATGACTTGGAAATGGCCAGTAATTTGAAACTGGTGTTGTATCTTTTTGAATCTATGTCTGGTTTGAAGATAAACTTTCTAAAAATTGAACTTACTTTAATTAATAATCTGAGATGATCAGAAAGCTCAGACTTATGCCGAGCTGTTCAATTGCCAGACTGGGGGGTGGCCTATGAAGTACTTAGGAATGCCTGTTAGTCCTGATAGATTAATGGTGGCTGATTGGAAGATACTTCCTGAAAAGGCTTGATGGTTGGAAAGAAAGTGCTTTATCTATTTGTGGAAGAGTTACACTGTTGAATGCTTGTCTTACCAACACTCCTACTTATCACATGTCCATGTACATTCTGCCCAAAAGTACTATTGAGAAACTTGACAAGACTCGAAGGAGATTCCTTTGGCAAGGGGGCCAGCAGAAGAAGAAGTATCATTTAGTTAAATGGAAATTAGTCTGCTCCCCTAAAAAGAAAGGTGGTCTGGGGGTCAAGTATCTGCTCAGGTTTAATTTTGCTCTCATGGGGAAATGGTGGTGGAAACTAGAACATCAATCTGGCATGTGGCAAGATATTGTGAAAGCCAAATATATGAGGGGGCAAGGGATTTTCTATGCTAAGTGTAGGCCTGGTGACTCTGCTTGTTGGGGGGACCTGTTACATCTCAGACAGGTTTATCTGCAGGGCATATGTGTGGTGATTGGGGATGGAAGAACTACTGATTTTTGGGAGGACGCTTGGTGTGGACACACTCCCTTTTGCCAGATGTTCCCTAACCTGGCGGCGATTAACCAGGAACTAGGGCTTAGTGTGAGGGAAATGTATGAACGACGCTGACACTTAACGTGTTGGAGATATGCCCTAGAGGCAATCATGTGATGATGTTATTTCCTATGCATTCATGAGTTATTGTTATTGTCCTTGAACATCATCACTGATATGTATCAATAAATACGTGATTTGTTTGTGAGACTATGTATTCTATGATGTTGTTCTAATGGTCCCTGGTCATTGAGGTTATGCGGACACATAATCTAGACTAGCAATGTGAATCAGTATGATAACTATATTTCACAAGTCATAGGGCAAGGTGTTGCCGACTGATAGCATGGACTCGACAATGAGATTGTTGAGTCGGACAAACCCGCACTGAGACACAACGAGATGATTGTCATTTGTTAGTCTCAAGTACGATGTATATGTCAGTCCTAGACCTGAGGTCATCGCATGAGCTTGGGATGTGAATCGGCCTACTTAGGGGTTGTCAAACGCTACTCCGTAACTGGGTGGTTATAAAGGTAGCTTTCGGATTTGCTGAGAAGCATGCTGCGAGTCATGATTGATCAAGATGGGATTTGCCCCTCCTATTCGGATGATATCTCTGGGCCCTCTCGAGTGATCAGATTCGGAAAGCATGGCGATGCGACTTGGGTTAAGTTTTAACCAGTTCGGGAATCTATATCACAGGAATGAGAACAGAGTCGAGCTATCCACAAGGATGACAAGCACTCGCCTTGAGCTCGACACACATATCGTGAGGCAAAAGGAATGTTGCATATGACACATTGTATGGTTCGTCAATATACCTTGTGGTCACTCGGGAGTTGGCACGTGTTGCTAGGCGCCGCTACCAACTATCGACTTGAGTCGGTGCCAGTGGACGGGTAAGGTGTTACTCGGGCCCGCAGTCCGAGCTCGTAGTCATGTCCGACTGACCGCGAACCTGAAGGGTCACACGCTTAAGGGGTGGGAACCGAGTTGGATCGGATCCAACTCGTATCGGGCTTAGACTCCTAACGGGCGTCAAGTGTTGAGCCCACTAGGGACGTCTATATAAGTGGAGGAGACCAACCCGGCTAGGGTTACACCAGTCCAGACGCGAGTTATACTCGGCCATCACACCTCCACGCCCAAAACCTTGTGATCGGATCTAGCAGTTCGCCGCACGGAGTTCCTCCCTGTACGTGTGGATACCTCGGAGGCGCTGTACCTGCGGCGCTTGGACGAACTGCTCGTGCGATCGGCGAGGAGGAGCAGGCCGAACGACTACTTAGCATCGACACGCATCATCGACTCTACTTCCGCTACGGGTCTGCGCGTCTAGTGGTAATCTCATGATCCATTATCTACATCATTGATCCGGACGGAATCGGTAGAATTTTTATTTTGTGCTAGCGTAGCCTACCGCGTTCCCCAACATAACGTTTAGGAGATGGTTGGACCCTGTACTACAGATGGAACTGAATGTCCTACATGACAGGTTGTCGGGGGGTGGCTCTCAATGAGGAACCTGACAGACCTAAATGAAAGTGGACTAAGTCTGGGGTATACTCTGTCAAATCCTTATATGATAACCTTGCTTGGGGGGGTAGGGATCATTCCTTTAGACATCTCTGGAAAGCCAAGATTCCTCTTAAGATTAGAGTCTGGCTTTGGCTGATCTGGCACAATGCCATAGCAACAAAAGATAATATAACTAACCGCAATTGGGTTGGGGACACCACTTGTAGGTTTTGCTCAGACCCTGAAACGATTCACCACTTGTTTTTTGGATGTGGGGCGGCCAAATATACTTGGGGCATAGTTAGTATGACTATTGGAGCTCAGACTAGACCTGCATGTTTCTCGCAATACTTCCGGTGGATCACACAACATATCCCGATTTCTAGGAACCTGCAAATTGTAGGCGTCGCAGCTATTTGCTGGGCGTTGTGGAAACTACGGAATAGAGCTTCCTTTGGAGAACAAAAACTCATTCGATCCCCTTCTGAAATCATTTGCTATGCTTGTGCTTTTCTGCGTTATTGGGCAGATCTTCAAAAAGAGGCGGACAAAACTAACCTTCTAGCGGGTGCTGCAGCTCTACAGGCAGAGGCGCTGCGACACCATGACAGACAGGCGTGCTTGGATATGGATAACGAACGGGCGTCGCACCAGGATGAACAAGTTGACAGGAAGGGCAAGCGGAAGGCTGAAGATGATGGAACGCAATGATCAAGGGGGAAGATGCTGGAAAGAATGTTGGGCAGCTAGGAGCTGGAGTCTCCTGACAAGAAAGAATAATCTGCATGCCCTTGTTGCTAGTGTATGTTATGTTTGATACTTGTTTGGTTGCTCTTAAAACACTTTTTGTGTGTGTTCTTGCTAGCCTATGGCGGCAAGTATGTATGGACATATGTTGGCGAACTGGGTGTATTCCGTTATCTTCTGACAACGGAGTCCGATCATGTGATCGTTTAAAAAAAAAACCAGGCCGAGTACTATTGTACAAGTGAACATAAAAGCCCAACCACGTGATAAGATCTACAGTAGTACCACGTCAGGTTTGTCCCAACGAATAGAAGTCCCAAATCAGTTCAGCTACAAGCTCAACACAAATTAACCTGGATGGATGGATGGATGGATGTTTACATCACAAACGTCAAACGATACAAATATAATCCCGGCCAATCTCGCTCGGTCTTTCACCTTCCAAAAGAATAATTACCACTATTCTTTTCCTTTAACAACCCTTGGGAGGAGCAGTAATAAGTACTCTGAATCTCTGATCTTCAACGGGCCTAAAATCACGACGACGAGACAAGAACGCTCTCCACCTTGGGCACTTCCACAGGAAACCTGTCAATCTCCTCCACCCACGGGTTACTCCCAGCTTCCTGCTCCGGCACAATGTCCCGGAGCGCCCTCCACACGGCGCTGTTACACTTGAACCCGGACCCGAACGCGATCTGCCACGCGCGATGCCCGCGCCGGACGCGCCCTTTGGCCTCCGTGTACGCCAACTCGTACCACAGCGAGCTGCTCGACGTATTGCCCCACCGGTTGAGCGTCATCCGGGACGGCTCCATGTGCCACTCGCTGAGCTCCAGGTTCTTCTCGATCGTGTCCAGAACCGCCCTCCCACCGGCGTGGATGCAGAAGTGCTCGAACGCCATCTTGAAGTCCGGGATGTAGGGCCGGATCTTGAGGCCGAAGATCTTCTTCCCGATGAGCGACGCCAGGAAGAGCACCTGCTCCGACATGGGGAGCACGAGCGGGCCGAGCGTCGTGATGTTGGTCTTGAGCGCCTCGCCGGCCACGGCCATGAGGTCCTTTGACAGCGCGACACCGACGCGCCCGGCCTTGTCTTCCTCCTGGAACACGCAGCGGTAGGCGCGGTCGTCGGCGCCGTGGTGCGTGCGCACCGTGTGGACTAGCTGGTACTTGGAGATGCGCCGGTCGGCGCGCCGGTTGCTGAGGAGGATCGCCGCGCCGCCCATCCGGAAGAGGCAGTTGGACATGAGCATGGAGCGGTCGTTGCCCCAGTACCAGTTTAAGGTGATGTTCTCCATGCTCACCACCAGCGCGTACGAGTTCCTGTGCACCTGCAGGTAAAGCACCATTGCATCAAGTTAAATTGAGTACTCAGTTAAATACCATGGCCATCATTATTACCAGATTACAGTACTAATCACTACTACTAGTCGTCGGTCTGATTGACCCGTGCATCGGCATCGGCGACAGCTATTTTCGACGAATTATTGGGGCTACTTGCGAGACAAGACCAAGACGGGGGTTTAATGCCGGATTTATTGGAGGAGCTTTCTGTCAGCCAGCCAGCTAGCTGCCCTGACCTCATCAATGGCGATTAGGAGACTTGTTGAAAAACGTACTGGCTAGCTACTGGTCGATCGAGCCATTGTCGCACACGTCAACGGTCTAGTAGATGGATGTGCCCAACCACTCAACCTGGGGGGGGGGACACTGGCTCAGCTCGCTGCATGGACCATTTCGGACAGCTACCACAGGCGTTGATCGGTGGAGTACTGAACGATATCACGAGAGCACCGGTTGGGTGATAAGTTAATGGGACGTTATCAGCTCAATAACAACACGCCAAAAGTACGTCAGGCATGCAGGCCAGATGTTACTGGAACCTGGCAATTTAGTTTGGCAATTTGTTACTGGAATTTCTAGTTAAATATGTGGACTGTAGCCATTTCATTTTTATGGGCGATATAAAATCATGTCTATTAATTACTGCAATGAACTAGTCAATCTTTTGAAAGTGAACTAGTCAAATCTACATACACCGAACAGCTATAAATCGTAATGCACATATATTACAGGATATCTACGTCGCCATCTCCTACGCAGATGTTGTAATCGTGCAATCCAACACGCATATAGCAGCGCAGCGATGGTTTGACAGTGACATCACGGATAAAGTGAGAAAAGTAGTAGAAACACCGCATGATTTTCTACATGATAATGTTATAAAATAGTTTCGTATAGCTTTTAGCATATACTCCGTACGACACATAAATTATAATAAACTGAAAACCATATACTCAGAATTACCGTGATGATCCATTCTTTTCATACACCTTCTCTGGATCAACCTATGGTCTCAAAATAAGTTACCGTGTGCGGAGCTGAGGAGATGACCCTATGGCCATACATGCATGCAAATTAAGTCAAACCAAGTCAAAGTTTCCTGCCCTCCCCAACATCTCACTAGGTTAAATCTTGGTCGTCCAGTTCCGATCCAACGGTTACGCTGCGGTCGCTGGACCGCCCAAACGACCCACTCCAACCGACCACGGAATTAATACTTGGTGGGTGCTGATTACCTGGATCAGCTGCTGGTGAGACTGGTGAGAGGTCGATGGAAATCTAGCTTGGCGCCGCTGCACCTGATCCAGATCGACACCAACTTTTTTTTTTGTGTGGAGCTTAATTAAATTTCTTAAGATGATTCGGGTCAAGCTAGTCTTTGAATAAACCGCAAGATCGATGGAACAGCTACGTAGAGTTTAGAGTACGTCTATGCGCTTAGCCATGCAAAGTCAAACAAAGTCAACGCTTCCACCCGCTCACAACTAGTACTACTTCGATCTAAACCGTCCGTTTCCGAACCAACGGGTACCCCGCGGTCGCTGAACCGCCCTAATTAAACCCACCACTCAAACTGAAACGCTGAACACTGGGAGATTGATCAATCAATTACCTGGAGCAGCTGCTTGGCGAGGTCGATGGAGATGAGCCCAGCGCTACACCCCATGCCGCCCAGATTATAGCTCGCCACGTTCCCCCTCAGCTTATAATGATTCACAACCATGGCGGACAGCGACGGGGTCGGGTTAAACAGGCTGCAGTTCACAACGACAACCCCGATATCCCTGGCCCGGACCCCGGTCTTGTGTAACAGGGCATCGATGGCGCCGAACATGACGGCCTCGGCCTCCCGGCGGGCCTCAGCCATGCAAGGGTTGGGCGGCGAGTTGAGGACCGCCGCCGGGAAGTAGGTCCCCTGGCCGAGCCCCGACCGCTCGAGGATCTTCCGCTGGAAGGCGAGGTTGTCGTCGGTGAAGACGCCCGCGGCCGTGGACTGGGCCATAAAGGTCTCGCGGGTGACGGTGTGGGATGGGCCCGGCTTGTAGCAGGCGAAGTCCAGGAGGTAGACGGGCCTGGGCCGGCGCGAGAGGTAGGCGGCGATGAGCGCGACGGCGACGGAGAGGAGGGAGAGGGCTAAAGGGAGGGTGGAGTCGGCGAGGAGGTAATCGCTCGCCATGGCGAGGTCGGCGGCGGTGAGGCGGGAGAGGCGGAGGGAGAAGAAGGAGAGGATCGGGGCGAGGAGGAAATAGAGCGCGTTGGAGATTGCTTTGTGGTAGAGCAGCTTGATGTAGCCCGGCCGCGGAGGGCGGTGGGGTGCCTTGTGCTGCTGCGGCTTGATGCCCGCGGCGGCGCTGCTCATGGTGTGTTGTACTAGCCGGCCAGCTGCTAAGCTAGTGTCTTGCGCAGATGCGTTGGGATGATGGTGGCGAGGGGGATCGCCGGAGGTTGGTCGCGGCGGGTGAGTTTGGTTTGATTTGGGTTGGCCGGGAGGGGAGGGGAAGCGGGGATGGATATATAGGGGTTGGGGAAGAAGAAGATATAAGGGGGGAGTCGATCGAGCTAGGTGGGTGCAACCACCGGAGCGACCATTAATAAGACGGAGGTGAGCGAAGAGGGAAGGGGGTTGGGGGAGCGCGGGGGGATCGGTTTCCAGGTATTTAATGCGGAGAAGAGACCGGAGACGTACGCGCGCGCGGGGTGGCCAACTTGGCGCTGGCTTGGCTGTCTCGACTCCCGGAGAGTTGGAGAGCTCTGTTCTGTTCTGCTGCGTGTGGCTCGGCGTGGAACCGTGGTCGGCTTCGTATCGGTGTGGGTATCGGTCGGCTGGAGTAAATGAATTACGGTTTGGGTTGGGTTGGAGTCGGAGTTGGGGTGCAGGCCGGCGGTGTACGTAGGTACGCGCTTCGGTATCGTACCGTATACCTACACGCGTGAGTAGAGTAGGTTTGGCGGCTCTTTTCTTCTTTATGGCACGTACATCGTACGGTGTCTGTCCGGCCGTGCGGCTCTAGCTTGTGTCTCCTCTAATTTTCGTGTGTGCGCGTGTCGGGGGTGCGTTTTACGGATATAGTGTGATCGATGGTCTAATTTTCGGCAAGGGCCCATGCATGCAGGCAGGCCGACGCAACGCGGATCGGACACGCAGGCGTACGTACGATTGTTGGACTTGGAAGGGAAAAGGTTCCTCAGACGACGGCGAAACATAGCAAATCCGCTTTGTTTTCGTGAGAGAAGAAGCACTCTCGATCAGGACATTTGCACACGCGGGAGCTAGTGAAGTGAAGCAATCGCGTGGGAACACATTTTTCCGGGCGTTCGCTCACCCATTCGCCCAACCACCGGCACCTGCAGGCCAACAGCTGCCTTCCCGACCCATGCGCGAATCGATCGAACCGGACACACGCCGCATGCATGCATGCATGCAGCAGGGCCGAGGACTGAAACATGCAGATGCATGCATGCAAGTACGTACGTGTGCATGGGATGGTCGCGCGCGCTTCTGTGCCTAGATGAGGCGCCGGTGCACGGGAGCAGCTCGCGCGTCCGTCAACGTGCACCCCCTTTCCTTCACCGGTGCTGGGAGCCGCGTCCGATGGGGTCCAAGCAGTCCGAGCTTTGCTTTGCTTTTCTTTTCTTTCTTTTTTCTCCCTCTGCGCCGCGTCAACGCACCGGGGACGACTGGCATGCGGGGCCGGCTCTGATCCATGTGTCCTGCTGTACCAACGTAACCACGGCCTCGCAGGGATAGGATACGGCGCTGGGTGCATCACCACCGGTGCATGCAGTGTTGGCATACACCTACGGGCGCATGCCTCCCTCCATCGGGAAGAAGGCAACTTGGCCGGCCGGGCAGCGATCGGAGTAAATGAGCCAGTCAGCCAGAGCTTCTTCAATTCGGAGTAAACGCGTGTGTTTAGTACGTGGGAACGGACGCGAAAGAAGCCGTGAGTGAGGGCCAGTGGTTCAAGTGGCGACCGGAGGACGACGGGCCGGGGGTAAATTAAGGAGCTTCAATTCGTCCATCTGACGGCCGCGGTACGTGGAACCATCTTGCTGTTTGTATAGCAAGGTTCACTTCTTGATTGTCTTCAAAATGAACCATCTTAATTATCTGCTCGATATCCAACCAAGGAACATGGTTAAATATCATACATATCGTCCTTCCAGTTCATACCATCTTTCCATCACCCGCTTAAAAAATGTTCTTGTGAAAGAAATTTGCTACTGATCATTTTTATCAGGTCTTTTTTTTTTCTTGCAGTTACTCAAAATATCATGTTAATTGATGTTTTCAAAATGGGTCAATATCATTGCCATGTTTAAGTTGTGTTACAAATATGGTGTTAGTTACAGCATATTAAAATAATTCGTAGCGGACTTCATGGAGTGGAGTGGAATTTTAAGGGTGCTACTATTTTGGAGATGTAAAAGAAAAAAAATGCTAGAGTTCCTCGGTGAAAAATATGAAATCAGGAAGGTTGGATGGGATGCTCTTACCAAGTCAAGCCGAATCGAAGATAAGCAAACGCCCATGCACGAAAGGAGCAGTAGCACCACTGCCCCGACGACTCCCGCACAGCAGGCGCACGTGGCTCGTTCGTCCAATCTAGAAGACCATTTTCTTTTCTGTCCTGGAGAAGACACCCAATCTATACTCCAGCTCTTTGCTGCTCTGGCTCTGCCCGCGAACCAGCCAACTGAATTGAAGTCCGCGAGGTGCGTCAACGGGGGCGTAGGCCACAGAACACAGGAGAGACACCAACACCACAAACACAACAGATGGGGCCTTAAACTCGATCGTGTGCTTGGCACGTGCAGATCGACGTGCTGCTGATCTGCACGGAACGAGATGGCCACCGTCGAACCCCTGTCGCACCAGTCTAGATGCTTCTGCCGGGATATGGGCACATATAGGCTGGACACGAGTCATACAAGCACTGTTTGGCGTCCGCCAATAATTCGTGCCTGGAAACGAAAAAGGAAAGGTAATATTAGGAGGCAATTGAAGAGAGGATTTGGTGGATAACTTGTATGGAGCTAGCCGCGAGGAATTAAGAGCAACCCATGCGGGCGGCAGATCTAGCTAGACCGGCCGGGTCGTGCTCCTTTGCCGTTTGCCCGCCCTAGAACAGGGGATTTCCCGCTCCAAGTGCAATGCAGACTCTGCAGACATGACGCAAATTAAGCAGCAGCTTTATATGACGGGACTGACCTCTGCAACAAAGAAAAAACAATGCTTTCATATGACGGGACTGGCTTCCGGACCGCCCGGAGTCCGGACCTATGCTGTCTGTGGTCGACGGCGCTTGTTGGTACGTACTCCTACTTGGGTTGCTTTCTTTCTGTTTGACGGTTGGATCCAGAGCACAGCAGGCACACGAAGACACGATACGAAAATAGACGGTTTTCGCTGGAAAGTTCCAAAAAGGAAGAAGATAATTTTGAGTACCACTCGACGAGCTACCAATAATACCAGGGATCAGCATTCTACTGTATCCGGTCAGCAGCGAGATAGTACTAGCTAAAGTATAGTCCCCGGAGACAATAACGTGGCAACCAACCGCATTCAAGCCGGGGCCTTTCCGGCGTCGTCGACGCGGCCGCCCTCCGAGCAAACGAGATCGAGACGTGTACGCACGCACGTACAGAGACGTACGGGGCCGTGGGGCCTCCCTGACTCCCTAACGAGTCTACGTCCTAGATCTTCTCCTTTTTCGACAAGGGAATTAGCTAGGCTGGACCCAGCGTTGACACCAACAGTCTCCGGCTGCCTCGGTCGAGAGGGGAAACCGATCGTTAACACGGCATACTGGCATGCACGGGATGATCGTCCGGCGAACAACAAGTGCACGTACGTACGCGTGAACTTTTTTTCCTTTTCGAAAAAGAGGTTGATGTTGGAAATTTCAGGTGGTCTACACCTATTCCTCTGTGCTTTTCAGCGGTGTCGCACATAATTTCACAATCTGAGGACAGGAGATAAGGACTTTCTTATACTGCATATACAGATAAGAGTTCTAGTTTTAAATCATCAGATTTAAACTAGCTTTTGGATAGATTCCAGATTAAACTATCAACCACAATATACTTCATCTGTTAGGGACTCTAGTTGTGGGTCACTGGAACACGCACTTGTTAGCAATGCGCCATGATCATGTTTAAATTCCACTAATCATGTAAGTCGACGTTAGGGCTGTAATCCAATTAATGACCTACCTCCTTCCGACTATCAACGTACCCGGTCAGTCTTTCCAATATTCATACAAGATATATTGTATTCCATTGATAATCGCCAGCTTCCTTAAAACACATAAGTGCATTTAATTACCTTCCAACAAGTATATATATTCCATGCATCATATAAGCATGATCACGTGATTCCATATATGAGGCAACCGAGTATTAGCAATTCAATAAATAATAAAGTTGCAGGACACAAAAATCCTACAGTTGAAGCCCCTAGCCTCTGCATCAAAATATGCACACAGCCAAATTTTATTTATTTTAACAAGCCTGACAATATAATTAAATACATCGATCACATAACCCAAAACCACCAATCCATGCCTACAAGTGTGATGAAGGGGGTGGGTTTTATCGGGGCCGCATACCACCACACAACATCGAAATCCGGCGGCCGCACTGGAAGCAACCAGTCAAGAAAATTCTCAGCGTGTGCCGTCTGCTCAGGTAGTCTGGTTCCTTGTGGTGGAACCAGCCCACCCAGATGTCACATTTACATGATTATTTCAGGATTTAACCGGCAGTATTTTTTCAATGGTAGGTGACGTACCCGTCAACAGCGAGGCGCCTGCGATGACTTCGTCAATCTCTCAAGATTTGCCGCTCGGTCTTTCATAGGTTCTCATAGGGATGTGCATATGTGCATTCATAGGGGTGAGTGTACGTGCATGTTGTGAGCGTCTGCGTTGCGTTTGTACCGTGTTTAAAAAAACAAGTGCACGTACGCACGCGTTGCTAACAAAGCTTAATTAGATATCGAATATACTCCGTACTAGCTGCTAGAGGCGTGGCTAATAATATACGTACTGTTAAGCTAAACTAGATTAGATGATCTACCCAACCAAACAACATTCTTAGGAGTCAAGATTAGTATACACTTGTGCCGTTGTGCGTAGATCACCCGACAAATCTAGTTAGCTGGAGTACTACACCTAGCAGAGAACAGAAGAAAAGGTCCATTTGGCTACGGTACGTACACCCAAGTTTTGCCGCACCTGCATGCGAGCACTCTGCTTTTCAAATCCCTTGCTGCTGCAGCACCAGCGCGGCGAACCACCTGTACTGTACCCGAGTTTTCAAATCCCAAGTTCTTCGTTCCAGAGTCAAAACTGGGAACCAATCAAAGCATAGGGCGGGCGGCTAGGCGAGGCTGAGAGTGGCGAGCTGGTCTACGTCGCTTCTTCCTTCCTTCTCGATCGATATCGCTAGCTGCGGCCTTCCCAACTGCAATTTGGAGTAACTGCTTGCGCTGACTGATGAGTGAACCTTTTCCAAGTGCGTATGCGATCAGGACACGTGTCCGCGTGGCAAGCGTATTTATATACGCACGCACGAGTCTACGTGCACGCAAAATTTTGTTTTCCGGGGAGTGCACGCAGGAGAGATTAATTAGCGCAGGAAGTGGGCAGGCTTTGGTTAAGCTAGCGTCCGACAATCTCTTTTGGTTATCTCCTTATTATACTTTGTTTTTGCATATTAATCAAGACGAACTATTCCAAATTAACATAAATACTCGGACACGAATGAAGCAGCTGATTCCTGATACAAATAACACACCACAACGCTAACACCTCCCTTCGCCGGCTCTCTCCTTCGCTATCGATCCCACCAGTAATAACTCCATAATTAACACGCAGGAGAGCTGATGAGCCAGAATTGGTTCCCAAAACAGGTTACAGAATGCACTACACGGTAGGTTAACTAGACAGTTGAGCGAATACGGGGAACGAAAGGCTGACCATTTTGATCAACTTTCCGTGTGATCGAATTGGTTGGTAGCGATACTTATCCTCCGAGGGAAGTGTCACTATTAATACGGGCAAAACATCTGCATAGTTTGTTGATTTAATTATTTTAGGACGGAGTTGCTCTCAACTTTATCACCGATACATAGAGCTGTCATCGGATGAATTTCCGTATCAGGTGATTAGGTCAGATGGATTTGGAGAGGACACCAACATTAGTTGTTGGCCAGGAATACTCGGCAAACTGGCCGTACGTGGTGTTCTTTTTTTCTTTGAGGAAAAGGCCGTGGTATAGCATAGGCCGGCCCAAAGGGCCTAACGATTATGGGCCTAAAATGACTGGACCTTTTCTCGCAAGGAAAGAACCAGATCGCCGGAGCTGCTGTCATGCTGTGACTATCGAGATGATCTTTCAGAAACAAGTTTTAAGCAAGATGCATGCTTAATACTCTTGCTACCATCACTCCATAAATTTTTATTTCCTTTTGTTTTGAGAAACAACCATGAGATCGATTTCACTTGTGTCCACAGATATGAGAATCTGGCACATGATTCACAAACTAGCCCTACAGCTCCTCACTTTCCTACCCAAACCTTCTGCAGTGTCCAGTTCTGGTCATTCTTTGGCTTCCTCTCTCCCAACTTCCTTTTCCCATGTGCTGCCATGTTCCATTCTTCCTCTTCTTGACATGCATTTCAATTTGCTTTTGCATCTTTAGCTGTCCCCTTACTGCAAGATTATGAAGCACACAACTGCTCATCATATCTTTCCCACTGATGATTGTTGCACTGTTCTCACCGATCACATGATGATGTCTTCTCCATCTTCAGTTCAGTTTCTTCCTTCTGCCGATCCTTGCCTGCCAGACAAGCACTCACTGAAAGTCTGGAACTCTCTGCAGCTATATATATAAGAACAAGGAGTGATTCTGTCAGTGCAGTGAAGCATTTCAGCAATGCGAGCAGAGGCGTTCAGAGACGTGAGGTATCCATATGAGGAGATGCTTCTTCCATGGCCAGCAGCGCTGCATCTTGACATTGTCTTTCTGAAACTACTGCTGCTGCTTATGTGATCGATGCGAGCTCTGCTCTGCCCAGTGCTCATCGACGATCTTTTTGCACGTACCCGCTGTCTGCTCTCCAATGTTTTGAAGATACTACGGTCTGTACCTTGTGTTTAGATGAAATAATTTTTTATATTAATTGCTCGGTTGCTAAGAATGTTACTCCCTCCGTTGCTAAATACTTGTCGTTTTGCACTAAAACCACGACAAGTATTTAGGAACGGAGAGAGTAGTAAGCATCATACGGTTGTACGTTCTCTAGACTATACCTTCTGTTATGGATAGTGTGATCCATGCTCTGATGTTCAGTCATGTTCTTGCCTTGGCTTAATCTTCGATCTCTTTCTGAACCTCCCGTTACCATGTTAAGGCATTTCGAATTTTCGACACTAGTACTCATATACTCCCTTTTTACCTCGACTATATTATGTAGTAGTAGTAGTACCATAAAAAACTGTCACATTTACACACAGCTAGCTAAAATGAAGTGCAGCGGATGGTGTCTTTCTGAAGCTGCTGCTTGTGTGATCGATGTGAGCAGTGTTCCAATTACTTGCAAGTGCTTTTTACTTCCAGTGCCGAGGTCGCACCTTGATCTGTTTTCTGCGCGTAACCTTGGGCGGCCCAATTGGCTCATTGTAGAAACAGGCCGCTACTCGGCGAACCGTCCCCCGTGCCCTCTCACTCACCGGCCCGTGGCGCGTGGTCAGAATGCTTTGACGGCCCAACCTTGTTCTCTCCCGAAGCATTGGCCCAATTATGTTGTGCAGATTGTTGCTATCTTCGGGGCATCTCGGTGTGTGCGTGTGGCTTCCTTGCACATGCAGTACATGAACTCCGGAACATGAACTACAGGTCACATCTTTTTTCCAAAGATAAAATTTAAACTGAAATTTCTTCTTCTTGTTTTGAGGAAATCCCTCCGGTTTCTGCATAAATCGTGCACGTAGACATCGGTTAGAATGTTACGTGTTATCATATATTTATTACAATTATTTAGAACCATTAAGCCAACCAAACGGAGTGCATAACTACCGCTACTATCTCCAACTGGTTGTACGGTACGTATCCAGATAATCATGCATTACCGTTTCATGAAGTGGACACCACATGATCGAGTAGCAAGCTGGATAGCCTTCATTCCTTTTTAACTTTCCGCTGGTTAAAACAATACTCCATCCGTTCCTGATTTATGTGGCGCCAGACATTTTGCAAAAAAATCCCTATTAAGTTACGAAATCAACCTACAATACACATCTTCAATTGAACGTGGATTGCGCGTTGATTTTGAAAAACTACATGTTTTTTTTGTAAAAGTTTTGGTAGCACGTGGATTTCAGGAAATAGCAAGGGTTTTATGCTAAATTTTCGGTGCCAATTAATTAGGAACAGAGGGAGTATCATTTAGACACAGTGTTGTCATATTTACTAAACTACGCCACATGTACCAACACTTTCACCCCACAAAATTACACTCACCGCAACATAGATGCAACATTATGAGAAGTAATGATATATCTGCATCTTATTTGGGGGAGCTAGACGTACGGCATGCTAAAAAAGTTTAATTAGAGTTTACATAAAGGCTGATAGTGCCGAATAAAGGGACAACAGTACACAACTAATGCTCTAATTAGAGTTTAGAAGGCTATTACGGGCTATATACTGTACTAAGGAGATACTAAATGACCATATCTGAATAGAAAAGTGAATAGAACTGACGATCGATGCATTAGGAGAGTTAACATCATTGATCATTGGTAATGTGTTCCAATGAAACCCCTCGTCACTACAATCGATGATGCATTACTCAAGTGGGATTGGTACAATGTGGCTCATTTACACGGTCGAAACTGCCAAGAACCGCACCACATTCTTGATAACACAATTCTTAATTGGATAGATGTTGTGGCATCCCGAGGCCATGATTGAAAACTTCACAGACAATAATATAAAAACTAGAGTAAAATTGTTTGGAAAAAAAACTAAAATAAAACTACAACCTTAACATTGCGAAATCATATTGAAATATTTGTTATTTAGTTAATTAGTTCATTATTGTTAGTTGTGGTAAAGACATCCGATAGATTGATCCGATGTTAACAAGAACATAAAGAGAAAAACACATGTGCAGCTTTCACTGCTTACCAGTTGGTGCAAATAGACAAATACCTACCGGTTCATTTGAGAGCCAAATGAATAGGAAATGCTAATTAACTGATGCAGATTAAGGAAATAGAGAAGTAGCTGTCAATAATGAGTACATAGAATTTACTGCATGAAATCTTCGATACCATTATCGATCCAATGAACAACTTACATGTAACAACACCTCTCTTATCTTAAGAGACAAGCAAAAAAACAAAAATTATACATATATACTCATCACATAACTGCATCAAATAAATCTTTGAAATGCCATTGTCCACAGTGAGCAACTTGGAATCAACCGCACGTCTCACAAACAACCAAAACAAAAGATTAGCAGCATGCATGTATCATTGTCAAAATTACACTCATGATGACAGGGCTGATGCAACGTTACGGATAGTACTTCTATGAATAAATCTCATTCGGCATGCGACAAGCTAAAAATTTCAATTTGGATATCCAATTAAGGCATAGGTCTCATCAGATAAACTATACTTCCAATTGCTTATTAATTATTATTCAGATTAAATTTGACGAGGTTAATTAAGGCGATGATTGCAACCCCTTGCTCGCTTGAAGCTACACTATTGGCATCAGCATCTATAAATATGGGCCAATCAAACACCGAAAAGAACACTACTACTACTACTTAGGCACTGTGTTAGCATTTAGCAGCATCTAATCAGCCAATTAGGCGCCAGTTAAGTAGTTTGGCAAGAGACAACCGTGATGGCAAATACAAGGATCCCATTGGCAGTGCTAGTTCTCGCGGTCGTTGTCTTCTCCGGCGCCGGCGCGGCGGCGCAGAAGGCGAGCGGCGTGGCGGCGACGTACAACCTGTACAACCCGGAGAAGATCAACTGGGACCTGCGCACGGCGGGCGTCTACTGCGCGACGTGGGACGCCGACATGCCGCTGGCGTGGCGGCAGAGGTACGGCTGGACGGCGTTCTGCGGGCCCGCCGGGGCCCACGGCGAGGCCGCCTGCGGGAGGTGCCTCCAGGTGACGAACTCGGCCACGGGGGCGCGGACCACGGCCAGGGTCGTGGACCAGTGCGACAATGGCGGCCTTGATCTTGACATCGCCGTGTTCCGGCAGATCGACACTGATGGACACGGCCTCGGCAACGGGCACCTTGTTGTCGACTACCAGTTCGTCGGCTGCCAGGACTGACAACCGGCCCGCAGCTAGCCGAGATGGATTTTTGGTCCTCCGTGCCAAAAATAAATAAGTGATGCGTGCAGTGCACAGCTGTTGAAGATACAGCACAGACTTGATAATAAGTCCAGGAGACATCCATTCACACCCGAGTGACTCGACACTCCGGTCATCACATGTTTAGAATCTTATACGACTACAAAACTTGGTACATTTCTTTGTACCAGCTAAATACTATAGCATGTACTATGTTGCTATATATACAATTGAAGTCTTGAAGATATGTATTGTATGTTTAAATTCTTGTGTCCATATGTTTCACAATTTTGTGCTATATATGTAACAAGATGACGTATCAGTGTAAGTGTGCAACCCTTCATTCACCGCGAACATACAAACTATTCCTGTGGACCGTACTAGATCTAAAACGTGCATATGTGCTGTAAATCAAAGGTGCCAAATCAAGGAGTGTTATCAAGCATGGGATAAATACGGAGGTTATGTGAAAAATGTGTTTAAGTGGGTGTTTTGTGCATGTTTTAGATCTGATGGTGGTCTATGTGAATAGTTTACAAATTGGCACTATACGGTGGTTTGCATTGGGTACGTCGCCATATAACAATTATCTCTCAACATATGTGTTCGATCAACTACAATTAAAAATATCAAACAGAAAAAAAAAATCCCATCCTTGAACTGCCACGAAAGTCTAGTTTTGGTCCCTCGACTAAATCAGAGAAAAACATAGTCCTCCAACTATAAATAATGTCTATAGTTTACGTTCTCACCCTAACTTAAGAAGTTTTGTAGCTAACGTCCATTCTATTTCACTTCTCGCGCATGGGGGTGAATCATCTTTCATATTTTTCGTAGGTCTTTTTTAGTATTGAGCTGACTAGGCATCTGATGGCATTGGCCAATGCTAAATATTTGGTCACCATGGCAAGTTTTTTGTAAAAACTTGTCACACCAGCCATATATGAAACCACTTAAGTTCGGATGAGGGATGCAATTTATGTGGTACTGATAGTTGAAAGGCTAAGATTCCATGTTTCTAGAGTTAAGGAGCCAAAACAAACTTTCATGACATTTGAGAGATCAAAAATATTGGCGAAATATCCGGTGAAAAACAACTCTACGGTGCAAACTGTGGAAACTCCATCGAAAAAAATTCAAAAAAATCTCAAAGAAATTACATATGTTAGAAAAGTGATTTTTTATATATGTGTAAAATTTCAAGTCCAAACTCAATGGCGTTTGGTAGCAGCGGAAAAAACAAATTCTGCATGAATAGTGATCTTTCAATGTTTGACACTATTCATTGTGATTTTGACTTTGAACTTGAAATTTTGCAGGTGTGTAGAACATCACACTCCCAACATATGATATTTTTGTAGAATTTTTTTGAAACTTTTAAACATGATTTTTATTAAGTTTGCTCAGTTTGCACCGAATGAGAGTTTTCACCGGATACACCGCCAAAAATATTTTTAATCAAAATTAAATATCATGATACATATATCAATCGAGGCTTGATTCAATATACCCCCCTCCCAAAACTCAGAAGGATAGGATGGTCTTTTCATGTTTTTCTTCTTTCTTCCTCTTGCTCTCCAATCGCCTACTCTTTTCTTCCTCCCGCCTCGTTTCCCTCTTGCAAGGTGTCCGCTGCCTCAACAACTGTTTCGATGATCTCACTGGTGAGATTGTTCGTAATTATGTCTTCTACGACATTGTGAAATTTCATTGCGATCCAACGATGAAACCTCCTGCCAATACCAAAATACGACCGAGTCTTGTTCGTATTTCTTGCAGCCGTGTGATAGCACGATCTCCACATGTTTCCCGCTGATTCGATCAATGTTTCAACGATTCCTTTGGAGGGATTGTGCAGAATTTGTCTAATACCACAATGTGAAATTTCATTGCGATCCAACGGTGGAATCTTCGGAAACCTTCAAAACACCGAGTGTTGTTTGGATTCCTCGCGACCGTGCGGGACAGCACAAACATCTTACTTGTTCTCATGTTTCTCGATGCCTCAAAAATGGTTTCCCAGATCCCTTCGGTGGGATTATGCGGAATTTTGTGTACTAATACAATTTGAAATTTCATCGTGATCCAACAATGGAATATCCGGAAAACTTCAAAACACTAAGAGCTGTTTGGATTTCTCGCGTCTGTGCAGGACAGCACGAACATCCAATTTTGTTGCTGACCCCTTCGATGGAATTGTGTCTACTACTATCTCGTGAAAATTCATGACGATCCAACGGTGCAGTCTCCAGCAAAGTCGAAAACACCAAGTGATGTTTGGAGCCACATGGAAAGGAGAGAAGAAAATATTGTTTAATGCACGTCGTGCCCTTTTTTATGAAGGTGTACGGAGTGATTTGGATCGTCCTGTGTTTTTCGTAAGAGAAGGAAAAATGTATTGAATCAGAAGTGATACCAATATACCGTATAGAATTGATGCAAATTACGAATATTTGTTAGCAATCTGAGGAATAGTCATGGTGGAGCGAACGGAGCCACCAACTCGGATATTATAGGACTTAGTATAATTAAGTACAAGTAAAATATTATTTTAGGTCAGCTATAGCATATTTATGTGTTGTGTCATGTGATCCAGAGTGGTGTTCACTCTCTTTCCTTGTCTCTAATTCAGAGGTGCGAAAAGAGTCATATGCGTTTCACCACCGCTTATCATGCTTGAAAAGAGTTTTTTTGGTACCTTTATCCTGCAAATCGCAGGTGGGCCTGTGCCCAAAGGCGAGATGGTGGTCTCCGGCGATGAATACAGACATACAGTGGGGGTTTACTAAAACTCGCCCAGTCGCCCTGGTCAGATGGGGATTATTATATATTCCTGTGTACAATTTTGCCCTTGTTGCGTGGTACTCCGTATACTGCTGATGCTCATGGAATAGTACCATAAGAAACCTCGTAAATGTGCCTCTAGTCTTCCTTGCACTAGAACCAAGACGCCAGCAACAATGGCTCTGGAGAAGCAAACCGAACCAGCAAGAATGGATCACATGCATGCACGCACGCATCTGCTATATGCATGTGAGCAAGGGTGATGAATTTCATGTAGACAATTAGCAAATTCAGCTGCGAACACTTTGAAACGTTAGAAAAATTCGGCAGCATCAACGCTTCCTCCCAACCTATTTTCCAGCTTAAGAAAAAAAATGTAAGAACTGGGTGGCTGGCTGGCTGGGTCAATATTTCCATGCTGCTCAGACCAAGCTAAGCCGTTCTTCCACGTTCTGTAACCAACTTACCCTGGAATTCCACGTCCGGGAACAGATCAACAGATCTCATTTGCATGCATGAACGATAAATTTATAATCAGGCCGCATATGTACGTGCAACATTTTCCCTCAACTCCTCGAATGGATAGCCGGGTCAAAAGAGTTGTATGATTGTATTCCACTCTAGTACAGTGACTTTCTGGAACTAATCTGCCTCCTGGAAGGAATGACAAGCCATGCATGCATGACGTGCTCCTCTTCCTGATTAATTTGCGCTGCACACGACTAGACTTTAGCTTGACAAAACTGACCGAGGCCCAGTCCTGCACTTTCTCACTGTACAGAACATCTTCTAGTAGATGGACAGCTGTAGGGTTCAAAATTTGACTAAATAAATGAAGTTTCCGAAATGGCCTCAAAATTTCTGAAACTGTGGATATTTGGGTGATAAATGACACATTGCTATTACTAAAATTTTGAACATGCACATTCAAGTTATTTTGGCCTCTTCTTATTCAACAGATCGATTATCTATCGAAAAGTTGAATTCGAAGCATGATTCTGTGGTGCTCGCTCAAGGGCTCGAGGCTATGTCTTTCATTGATTAAAAAGACCGCATGTGCGAAGAAGCACCAACACAAACATGACTAAAATGCGTATAACCGAGTGCTGTCACATTCGTTCCCATATCTTTTATTAGCGGAAAGAGGAAATGGATATGAAAACCCGAAAAAGAATACACAAGCAGATACCGCTGAAAAAGAATATGGAAGTAGCTTCTGCCCAAAAAGAACACATAGTTATGGCCTTACCACCTTACGAGTTGGTAAATATCTCTCCCCGCGACCCGGGAACCAATGTATACTCTATGTTTTGAGTAATGATATTAAGGTGCGGATTTTATCCTAAGCGATTCCTCGAAAAATAATCAGTTGCACATGAAAGCTGGAAAAAAGACCAACTCAACGTAAATATTGTTGTTTTGTCTTTCGTCAATAATTATTCATGTCCCCTTTTCTATTTTCTCACACCTGCCGAATGTGTGAAATAGAATCCGATCTTGCATTTTTACATGCTTCATATGTTTGTACATCATTAGCTCCCCCCAATAATGTTATGCCTCGGAATGGCACTCGTCTGGTTCGGTACGGATACAGCTCAACCACGATCCAATCCTCAACCGCTACTAGTACCCGTACTTGTGATCGGGTATGAAATTTTACCATACCCGCCACCCGCAACAGGTACGAGTTAGCCGCGGGTATTTTTACTCGACCCGCTGGAACACCTCTTGTACTGGGATAGGTTGGGTTGGGCCTTACGCAAGATTTAATGGGCCATGTTATATACGAAAAATGTCGGGTTGGGCCTTAGGCATGATTTAATGGGCCTCTTGTACTAGGCTATATGCATGTACACGGGTAGATGGGTTCGGGTACTCCAATACCGTACCGTACCCGGCAAACTCGTTGGCTATAGGATTTTACCATTTACATATCCACGTATATTTTTTCTTACCATACCCGTATCTTAAACAGGTAAATAACCGTCGGATATGCGGGTATCGGGTACCCATTGTCATCCATATAAGTTATGCCCCTGCAATTTTGAGAAATTCTTGAAACATACACTTGCATGGCTTCCACGGCATTAATGTTGGTTTTCCGGCTCATTTTCACTGGACATTTTCTCTGGTGTACAAATAAATCTGCGTGGACGCTTCGAGCACATGCGGCGGATTCCAGCCGTGGAAAAATCCATAGAAAGATATACACAATTCCACAGAGCAAGACAAAGAAAAGTCCACCGCGGCCACCGTCGTACTCGTGTACGTAGCGCCGCCTCCCATCCCCTCCACACCTCTATATAACGCCCCCGGCGACAAGCAATTCCCATCCCAAATACACACACACAAATCCTGCCGCCGGCAGCCACTTCTTCAATTTCCACTGAACTTCTGCCGAGAAACTCAGCCCGCCACGATGGCCGGAGGAGGAGCACGGCTGGCGCTACTGGCAGCGCTCGTGTACGCCTTCGCGGTGGCAGCCACGTCAGCGCAGTCGGCGACCAACGTGCGCGCCACGTACCACTACTACCGGCCGGCGCAGAACAACTGGGACCTGGGGTCCCCCGCGGTGAGCGCCTACTGCGCCACGTGGGACGCCAGCAAGCCGCTGTCGTGGCGGTCGAGGCACGGCTGGACGGCCTTCTGTGGCCCCGCGGGGCCACGCGGGCGGGACTCCTGCGGCCGCTGCATCCGCGTCACCAACACGGGCACCGGCGCCAACGTCGTGGCGAGGATCGTGGACCAGTGCAGCAACGGCGGGCTGGACCTGGACTGGGACACGGTGTTCACCAAGATCGATACGGATGGGATGGGGTACCAGAGGGGCAACCTTAATGTGAACTACGAGTTCGTCGACTGTGGTGATAACTAGCTCGTGTAATGGCTAGTCATATATATACCGTCGACGAGTAAGTACTGATGCTAAATAAAAGCTGGCATGTGATATGATCCTGGCAATAATGTACGTTGTGGCAATGCATTCGTGTATTTGGATTGCAATAAAGTCCTATAAAGTGGGTAAATAAACGTGCATTTGGATTGTTCGATGCATGTGGGAGAAGCTGCAATACTGGTGCCTGTTGAATAAGCTACCGAGTACTGATGCTGTTGAAATTTTCTTACTTGAAACCCGCACGCGCGTCATTTTCTTCTCCGATCGATGGGGACGTACGGGTCAACGTTTGCAACCGATCGATCGCCCTGTATGTATATATATCCAAAATCCAAGGCCAAACCGAGCTCAAGTTCCTTCTGGATGCACATGCTACGTATACGGCCGGTGTCCTTGTCGCTGGAATTCCAAGGCATGGCGTAAATGTCTCGGCGTGATCTTACGTGCGTGCGTATGTATAGTACAACAGTTCAGTATCGTAGCGCCGTATCGGCTTGGATGCATCTCTCACACGGTGTCATTCATACTACCTCCAGATTTGCGCCATTGCGGTGGAAATTCGGCGGGCGTACACGTCGTGGATCTCGACCCGTCGCATACATTCAGGCCGAGAATGCAAACATCAGCTGAGTGGAATAAGCGTTGCTCGCTGAGAAGTCTGAAACCACCACATGTCCACATCCTCCTGCTGATTCCCCAGCTGTAAAATACTGATTCTGATTGCAACAAGATCCGTTGAGCAGAGATCACAGATTATAAAAAATTATAGGAAAACGTTTTTCTTGAGGAATAAAAATATAGGAAAAATGAAGATATATCGATCTACATATGTAGCTTCCAGAATGCTCCTATATTTCTTCTTATCCAAAAAAATGCTCCTATATTTCTTTGCAGATATTAACTACTCCCTCAGATCCATAATAAGTGTGGGGGATTTAAGAGGGGGTAACATCCACAATATGTAACGGTTTACAGTTTCATCAAGTCCAGTCCTCATACTCATAACTGCTTAACTTATCCAGTGTCAGCCTTAGGCCACACTTCCCTAACAGGGAATAAGCCTCATTCAAAATACAGCTAACAAATGCTAGGACAAACACGCAAGAACATGAAGATATCCTAACCAGTTTCTTCCTTGTATGAATCTCCTCTGTCTTGCATTGTACCCCTCTTAATCGAAGATGTAACTAGCATTTCTAAGCAATAAAGAGGTGCTTTGCTGTAAAAAAAAATGCTAGGACAAACCAACACCACACAAACTCCAAACTTCCAGAAGTGAAGGATAATTTGTCAACCGACAATGTCAGAAAGCAGCTCGTTGAAAACTCCAGCGCTATTGGTGTACTCATACCATTTTTATTTAACCATGTCTATTTTTTCTTACTTTTGCACAACATTTGGAGGAGTGGCTAAGGACATGTAAAACCTAACTACAGAAAAGGACGTCTAGGAGCAAATCTACAAAAGAATGAATAAGGTCAGCTTACTGCATACTACTATTAGTACTATAGCAAAAACTGCGTATTCACGAGCCATCATGTAAAAACCTCCTCGCCTAACCATTGGTTTTTCTACCCGTGGATGTTGCACTGCTGCAAGTATGTGTTGTCGTAGTCAAGGAACCTGTTCCAGTAGTCTCTGTATTTGGGGATGGAGATCTCCAGCCAGGGTTTGAGGTTCCCGCTGTAGTGGATGACAGCGGCACTCTCGATTTCTTCTCTTTCCATGTTGCTATCCCGTCCGAGCCCAAGAACATGCCACCGATTGTCGAGAGGCACTGTTTGGTTATAGAAGACAAGCTGGCCCAGTGGCAAGCTTCCTGCCTTCCAAAGTCTGCGCCTTTTGCCCTGCAAATCAGCAATTAAAGAGAAACAAGACGTTGAGAAACAATAATAGAAGTATAGAACAACATTTTTTTATATAGAATAGACTAGAAATACTACTGTTGCCCATTGAAAAATATACTTGCACAAACTAAACCTTTGTACAGGGAGGAAACCAAAGGAAGTTTAGATAAAAACCACTAAGAAACTCAGCCAAGTCTAATGCAGTTGTTTTCTGGCATGCATATTGTATTTGGGTACCAGCTTCCAGATAACATGCATAAGAATAGCTTCAAGCTTCCAGTAAATTTAGTATTATATTTATACAGGCTAAGAAGTCGAAAGTAGTATAATGCAAGCTAACGACTAACGAAGTACTCAGCTAGTTGCTTTCCTCACAGCAAAATCAAAGTTTCCACACTACTGAGATAGACCAGTACCAATCAAGAGACCATAACTCCTGAAACATCTACTTAACATGGATAGCTTTTCCTAGAAACAAGTTAGTTTTGAACGATAGTTTCTCCTAGGATCAAGTCAGTTTTGAACAAAGGAAACTAGTCAGTTTCGCCAGTGACTGTCATATGTTCTCTAATATTGCAACTCAATTTTGATTGTACCAAATGTATAAAACACAGTAGGCCCAATTTATCCAAGAATTTGAGATTACGAAGAAGGGCCTAGGAAATGCTAGAACTAATGGTTGTTCAAAATTCAAACTCATGCAGTCATGCTAATGCATAATTCATGTTAGCTGTACAAAATGCATGCGTGGAACGCCATTAAAATGGGTTGACACCAACTTTTTCAAAAGAGCAATACTGATGAGATAAAAAAAAAGCACACTTACCATCTGAAACCATTTATCATAAGTTGCAGTCAAACCCTTATTGCGCCATTCCGTAAGGTCAAAAATATTCATCCCAAATGCATATATGCAAGCCTTTGCATTGAACTTGTTGAAGATACTTGGATCAGAGAAATTAACAAAGTTCTCTAATCGAAGGTATCCATAGCCAGAAGTGCATGTCTCAAGAGCACCATTTACTTTATGCTTCATATCTATCTCCCACAATCCACTTAAGTCTTTTTGGACTACAACATCATGGTCCAAGAGTAGAACCTTGCTCAGAGAAGGAAATACTTGAGGCAAGTAAAAGCGTAAGTGGTTAAGTGCAGAAGTGTATCTTGGATCTCGAATGCCCTTCTGCTTAAATCTAGAACTGAAATCCGACGGGAGCCATTTAAACTCATCCAGGTTTTCAATTTGAATTGTAGCGGGACTGGGTGGATTTGACAGAAACCACATCATCATTGCAGGGAAACTCAACGCATCAGCTACAACATGAAACATTATCCTTTTTGGATCCTGACAAAGAAAAATAAGTCAAATCAAATGAAAATTAGGACACAATATGCAATGAATTATATTGAATATGTTCCACCTAAGCATTCATAGTGCAGTCGTTGTACACATGGTCCTCATATGCACGTATTCATCATACCATATCAATAAAAGGAATTGTCAAAGAGAAATCGTACATCAAAACGAGCATGTGGTCATAACAACTTCTACAAAATAGGAAGAAAACTGTCCACAGCAACAGCTACCCTCAAAATTCATTTCTTGCACATAAGGGATGAACGAACTAATTGCAAAGCATACCAAACCTAGGGTATGTTTGGTCGGGGACCAGCCTAACGTACCAAACAAAAGTCTACCCTACCAATTTTTTGGCCATGGCAAAATTATTGGTCCTTGCTTGGATGGTTCCCAAATTATAGGGATGCCCATCCGCTTTTCCTACTCTTTTCCATGTTTCTTAGTTAATTTTGGCCAAATCATGGGAAAGCAATATGCTAAAACACAGGGTAAACCTGGGCTTAATTGAAACACACCGAATTCCTTAACAAGAAGGTAACATAACGATGATCCAAAGATCTAAGGCTCACCTTGGATGCAGCAATTGTAGAGTTTATGACCACTGCACTCGCTAGTACATTGTCCGAGAATATGGCATAATGATGAAAGTCGTCCATTGGCAAGCTGAATCTTTCTGGAAACTCACGTTCCTTAGGATCCAAAGAAAAATATTCTGAGGTAAGTCGCATTGCTAGGCAGTGATGGCCTTTAGGTAATGTCCTCACAGCAACCTGCTCAAGGAATGAAGATTCAGTTCGATGAGCTCTGACCAATTCCTCGCTATTATGTGTCATTGCACGTAGCTTTGATGTCATCTGAGAGCAATGTGGGTAGGCTTTCTGAGCTTTTGATAAGGTAAATTCCATAGCCTTCATTTTCTGCAGTGCACTGCACAACGGTTTTGATATCAATCACAATAAATGACTTACCTGACATAACTATTGTTACAAGGCACATATAATCGATGTTTTCCAGCTTACCTGCCAGATACACGGGAACTGCCGCTAGAGTGACTTATCGCCCTTTCTATCTCTTTCATCCTCAATTTCAATTCCCGGGCTAAATGGGAGCTGCCATGTGAAGAAGCAAACTGCAAGTAAGCCTTGGCCATAATCAGCTGATCTTGCATCACCCATATCTTCTCTTTAGTGCTAGGGGGAGATCTGGAGATTCTTTCATCTTCCTCGGCAGCTATTACATCGGCTTGCCCTTCTATCTGCAGAAGATGTAAATTTCTCTTAAGAACATGGAATTTTGGACTTGAAACCCAGTCAAGGAAACTACGTTAATTATTTCGGAAACATACATAGAAGAACAATTATCTCACAGAAGGGATCAAATCAAAGAAAACCGAGATATCTGTATCGCGGGCCAAGAAACGAGTCAAACAGGAACATCCTAAGCAACCAAGCTATCAAAAGGCAGAAAAAAATACCCCCTACTTTAATTTTGCCTGACGAAAGCCGAGGTGTTTCCTGGGCAGTTGTTTTCCATCTCATGTTATGCTAGATCACAGAGCATGAAAATTTGGCACTGTACCTACTCTGCCTCAGCACGAAGTGAAATGATCAGCTACTACTAAACTTCCCAATCTACAACCACACCCGACCTAACTAAGTGGGTATACAAATTCAAACAAAAATTAATTAGTTGCTATACACACCAATGCAATTTGAGCGTTGTCTAAAAACGCCAATGCAACCAATCAGGCAAGCATATCTTGCAAATTTACCTCTTCATGCAGGGCGTTTAGCCGCGTGACCTCTCCAATCTGGAGCCTCTGCAACAAAACCCACGACAAATTAAGACTTTTTGGGGAAGAACGGCACGGAACGAACAGAAAAGGAAATGAACTGGAATTAGGAATGGGGACTGGGATTACTCACTTCATTCGCCGACAATCGGGCCCCTCCCGTCCGCTCCCCACCTGCACACACCCAACGACCCAATTAAACCGAAGCCCCGCTAACAAAGCCGTCCCTGTTAGCGACGAAAGCGGCCGCGGGTGCGGACGAATCAATCAACAGGAATCGCGAACAGTACGCGTGTATCCCATCTATCGGCCCGCAGGAAGAGGGGATTAGGTGGAGCAGGCGGGCGGGCGGCTCACCGGAGCGAGACTGGTGGCGATGGTCGGGGAGGTTGAGCAGGAGGAAGACGAAGCCGCAGGCCGTGGCGATCAGCAGCAGCCACAGCCACAGCGACGCCCCCTCCCTCCTCCCTCCGCCGCCGCCAGCCCTCATCGCCGGCGCGCCCGCGGACGCGGAGGAGGAGGAGAAACCTGATCCCCGCGGCGGCGGAATCGCCCGCGCCGCCACGCCGCGGGTCACCGCTCCGCCGAGCGGGGCTGGCTGCCGAGTCTTCTGCTCTCCTCTGGAAGGAAGGAACTTCGGCTGCTGCTTCGCCTACTGCCGCGGCGAGTGGCGCCGCTCCTCCTGCTACAGACTCCAGAGTAGAACTGCAGTCTGCAGAGAGATCAGCGGGAGTAGTAGTACGGGGACGCGCGTAAGACCAAGGGCCCGCCGTGTCTCTGACACGCCGGGGCAAAGGGCCGGGAGAGAGAGACCTGGTCCCACAGTCGGCGTCAGACGGTGGGGCACCTTGGCGTGGGGATCCGGTCAGAGTCGAGTCGACTGGTGGCTTTCGTGAGAGGGACAGCTGTCAGCAAGCGCCTTCTGAGAATCCTTTTCTTTTTCCCTGCTTCCCCATTTTTCACCTTTTTGTTTCTTTGTTAGGTTCACAGACCGTGGTCTAGAGGAGGACTGGAAATGATGGCCCTTTTCTGGCGAGGCGAATGCGATGGGTTTCGCCTTTCCTTGGTGGAGCCATCATGGGTGCCCTGCTGCCTCTGCCGTTTACGCAAATACTGTATTTCGTTGTCTAGGGCTAATTCTGAGAGAGAGATGCTAACTGTAGGATTCTTACCGTTGCTGCCCTGCCAGCCTTTGATGGAGCGGCAGAAATTTCGGTATGAAAAGAAGCAAATGGGATCATTTTACAATAATAACTTGGTATTTACAAAATCCAAGTACCGTGGCAGGTTTGTCTTGTGTATCGTAAAGATAATGTAGTACTCCAGTGTCCAGTTTGACATTTTTAACGGTCCAGCTAGCTCTGCAGCTGCTCAACTGAGTTTTGCTCCCTGTGGTCTGAGCAGCTCACGTGCAGCTCCATCCATCGAGAAGCTGGAAAATCACCGCTGGGTGGGTTGGTCACGTGGAAGCCATTCCGCTGGGATTCTGGCACTATTTCCCCCCTCACTCTTTGTCCTTTTCGTTGGGTGTCAAGAGCCGGTCGATTCATTAGTTAGTAAGCCTGGTGAGTGAGGACCGGCCAAGTACAGATGGACGTATCGCGGGGCACCGGCCACCGGATTTATCCCATGTCTGTTTGCTGGTATAGATATGGGATAAAGTGCAGGTGCGTTTCTTCTGGTTCACAGCTAGGCAGCTAGCCAAGAGTCACGTGTATGGCGTGTAGTGAACAAGGTCCTGAGTAGAAAATCGTGTATGTTTTCAAACACAATGTGATATGGATACCACGGAAGTATTTTTCGGAACAAAATAATAAAAGATGCGTACGCCTGCAAGATTTCCCGGGGCACATTTGCTCAGGGTTCGCGGAGCAGGCGACACCCTGCGATTCGTTCAAGTACCTTTATCCTCGCCGTACTTGCTCCTCCGGATCTCCGATCTTCGATGCGTCGGCAGGGCCCGCCGGAGCACGAGACCGTCAGCCCAGAGATCCGCTGGGTCAGACCAGGACGTAATTAACCCTTGATACGGCCCAGCGCCACAGCAAAACAGGAATCTTTTCTCAAAAAAGAAAAAGAAAAACAGGAATCTCCGTTTTCGTATCTTACCGAGCGGTGCTGCAGGGTGAACAATATTGAAGCAGCTCGGATGATCATAGAATAGAATGGTTATTTACTGACTGTACAGGGACGGTCTAGGCCGTCTAGCTAGCTACGTGAGTTGGTCAGCTTTGGCTGGCTGATCCCGGTGTCTGTATGGCGACGAGTTTCTACTGTCATCTGCATCGCTGCTTCCTCCGTCTGGTTCATTACCTCCTTCTAGCCTATTGCAATCTCTGGCAGAATAATCCGAATCCATGTAACCACCAGAAATTACAGAGGGTTCGCTGTTTTCGACCACATTGTCGTAATCTTCGTAGTCAGAACCTTCTGCGTCCTCTTCGTATTCGTCATCTTCATCTTCTTCAGCGTAATCGCCGTTATCTTCGTAACTGGAGTCGCTGTCATGAAGGATGGTTTCATTTCCATCATCGGTTGTGTCCCTGCCAACCGCGCTGTCAAAGCTCCTGAGATAAGCCTCATCGTCCTCGTCCTAGTACATCGCATAGAGGGTGTTTGTTACAAACCATCGAGAAGCCATCGACAAAGTGTGAGTTCAACCAAGCATGTAGTGGACCTGTAATGCACTCACCTCCACATCTTCATCTTCGCTCGAATATGCAGAATCTAGTTTGGCGTATAGCTCCACGTCTCCTTGGTCCTTTGCGCCTTCTATTTGGACCTGCAAGACATGAATATTTGTCATGGCACATTTGAAACATGAATTTTTTGTTCAAACTGAATCAGTTGGATATTCTACGTACCAGTTCTGATCTGAGCTGATTCACTCTTCTGTTTAGCTTTCCAATATGACGATTGAGGGCCTGCCACAAATAGAAGAATCATATTAGTGAAGAAAAGATTGGAGATGAATGGAGGTCTGCAATTTAGGATAATGGATGAAATTTTGCTTTCCAGAAGACCGGGAGTTGTTCTAAAAGAATCAATTTCTTTCCTGGAGTACTTAATTTTCTAATGCAGGTTGAATTTTAGTAAACAACCTCAACCATACAAGAAGGAAAACAGTACCTGCATTCTCTGTATCTCAATGGATCGAGCTAAAGCCTTTCTCTTCGACAAAAGATTCCTAGGTCTCAGCATGGAGGGCCGTCTATAGTCCTTGCCACGAAACACAACAATGGCATAGCCTTTGGAGACTTTGTCCACAGAAACTAAAATACCTCCACTCTCAACTTCAAGTGACAGTGCTATTCTCTTGACCTCTGTAAAAGACTTCACTTTCACCAGTATTTTCACCAGTTCCCTATATTTCCAGTGCAGGTGCATATTTTCAATTGTACCATCAAAAACTCCTCTTCTACCTGAAAGTGGTAGGACAATATGATGTACAGATTTAAATAATGTCGAAATATACATATGACGACTATCTGGGCAGACTGATCTCATGCAAATAAAATAGCACTCCTCCCAAAAGAACAAAAGGAATTGCAAGGAAAAATAATGTTCTAGAATAAAGAGTATATATCTCCAGTATCTGAACAAAGGAAATAAGTGGCACTAAACATATTACTCCCTCCGACCGGAATTACTTGTCACTGATTTAGAGTAATTCCGGCCGGATGGAGTAGTAGACTTTACCAAGGAGCAGAAATGCCTTCATCCTTAAACCAAGTTTCCGAAACATGAATCTCTCTTCTTCTGTTATGGTTTCATGTGGGTTGGTATCTTCAGATGGCTTCAAGGCTGTTTCGACTTTTCCAAGCACTCTTTCAGCTTTTGCTATCCTTTTCTCTGCCTGCACAGAAGAAATAAGGTGAAACCATTTCTGTACAAACCAAATTGCATCTTCAGAACATTTCATGTGCTGCAAGCATTTGAATCACATTAGTTTAGTTGAATACATATATACTAAATGGCCTGCAACTAAAAATTGTGCTCTGCACTCTGCAAAAAGAAAACAAGTCCGCTATGTAAGTAGACTTCACTACAAATTTTCAAGTTATAATCTTATCGAAATAGAATTGTAGCATGGTCGTAGTGTCAACTGTACTCCATACGACATGCGCTCATCTAATTCATTAAGAGATTATGATAGGCAGATTAAGAATGATACCCCGTTATAGAAAATGGTTTGTTCACAGGAGAAAATCTATCAAAGTAATCTTAATATTTAAAGTCTTTGTCACTTACGAGTGAGAGCTTCCATTCTAATTTCCTTACAACATCAGCATGCTTCGCAGCTTCCACAGTCTTTGTCATTTTGTCCATGTGATTTTCATCCACTTTATTTCCATATTTAGAATTAGCCTCAAGAGTTTCTTCAAGAGTGCCAGCAACACTGGGCTCTATAAATGCTTCAGTGCTGGAAGCGAAAGATGGCGTTCTATCTAGCCGTGCTTGCTCCTCATCTTGTAGAGACTTCATTGATCTTTCCCTCTCTAGTAGCACCTCAGCAAGTTCTGAGGACAAGAAATCCTTTCCTCTGTAGAACACTACAAAGTCATTGTTCCTTGAAAGCATTACACCACCTGTTAATTTCTGGTGTGGGCCAAAGAAAACATCGGTCATACATCAGTCATAAATCATAACATGACTTGAAAAAGTACTTGAGAAGGTGAAAAATTTAATGAACTTGAGGGTTCTCTAATATCAAATAGAGACTGCACTATTGCATTTGATAAACTGTCTGGAGGTTTGGGTTCGAATATACAGGATGTGGGGTACAGTTGTATAGAGCCGACATACAACACATAAAGTTGTATAGACTGCAAGGATGAGGCAGAAACAGAAGAAGAAAGTTGTCGCAAGGAGCACCGAGATTGTGCCCCGGGATTGCTTGTGTGTGCCTTGGGCCTCTTCGACCCTAAGGCAAAGTCTACAACGAGGCCCGTGACAAGCTCAAGAAGTTGTCCGAGGACACTTTGACAATGCAATCCATCCAGGCAATCAACGTGCTTGTGAAGAACGTAGAGAAGTTGAATAGGATGGGTGGAAACGGGAAAGGAAAGGTCGCACAGGAACTGGATGATTGCTCATTTTCAGTTTGTGCAAGGCTCCCTGCCAGTGTGGTTGTCGTCTAGTTTGATGGCGCCAAGTAGGGATGATGATGATTGGAGGGGACATGCTGTGAGTATTCACTCGACAATCTACAAGCTTTCTATGGATGTTTCTGTTGTGTCCATCTGTGGGGCGAGGGCTTGTCATGTGTGCTTGCTGCTGTTCGAGGTACTTCCCTGTTGTTTTGTTTTTTGGTAGTAGTCCTCATGCGGCATTAATGGGTTTTCGTGGTTCCCATTAAAAAAAATCATTGTTAGTGTATGGTCTTTCAGTCTTGTTTTCCTCCTAAACAAGACCAATTAATGCAGGACCCCGTGCCCTCTTGACGAGGTTCGTAAAAAACCCCGACACTGATGTAGAGGAAGCCAAGCTTGAGCCAGATCATGACAAATATGCGTGATGTACTGATGTTGCTTCTGTACTTTTACCTAGGCAACCAGAATAATTCATCCTACTCTACCTCATTTCCTGCTCACATTACCAAGGTGATCATACTGACCAGAAAAGCAGTAACACCATTGACCACAACCAACATCGTAGTGCCTTCCCTCCAACCACCACATGGAATTAATACCCCCCCCCCCCCACCCTTCCCACACACACACCCCCTCACAAATAACACCTTCACCCCCTCAACCTGGAGTAAAGCATAACCAACTCAATTTCCCAATCAGAATTATTCTCTGCCCCGTCTCAACTATGAAGTAAGGCTGTGTGCATTCTAAAAACACATCCAGATATGTACCAAAGCAGTAAGAGAGCATCTTATCCCACCAATTGTAAGGTTCAAAGAGAGACTCTCAGCTGCATCTGCTAACAATACCAATCTAGAATGGAAGTGATACTTAGTACATGAACAAAGTTGCAGGCTTAAATCTTATTAAGAAAGATAGAAAACACGGTAATCTTGAAGCAAATATAAGAAGAGTTTCATGTAAATATGTATTGTGTTTCACAAGTAACTTTTCACTTACAGGCGCATTCTTTCAGTTGACACCTAAAGAAAATATATGTGCGGCGTGATTTGCATGTCTCAAACCTGAACACTTCTATGCTCTATCTGTATAAGTGCTAAAACTTTAAAATGTTGATTGCATGTATTCTAGGACATTGTTTTTGGAGTAGAAATGGTAATACTTTTTTTACTTTAAACCGTAAGAGCTGCGCGATTGCAGTCCGACAGTATATAGATATATAATTTTTACAAAGTGAGACACCGAATTGCGACCTTCGAGGATTGAACTCTGGTGGGCTGCCAGCACACCTGGCTGGCTGACCACCCAAGCTATGCTTGGTTCTACTTTGATCCCAGATTCCATGGTTCATGATTCATCTATTCAGGTAAAATCCATGGTTTCTCTTCTTGCAAACTCAGACAAATTTTATATGACTTGGGAGCCTAAGAGCTAAGACAGAACAAATATAGCAGGAGATTCAAACATGAAAGCTGAGAAATGAAATGCAAACTTCAAGGTGCACAAAATGAGTGTAACATATGTGTAAGTTAAGGTCTAGAAGGCAGAAGCATCTCAATTGCATCATGGATAAATTTGTATTCTGCTGTTGCCAATGACTAATGAATACTTTTAACTATCATCTAAAAATCTTTCCATGCGCGCCAAGTAAAAAAATTCTCTAAAAGGAAAGTTTCTATATTTACTTTGAGATCTTCCGCCATCCTCTCACTTGTGGTAAGCTGCACTCCTCTTTTCAAAGCAATTTTTGCAATGGAACTTCTCTCCCATAACTTCACCATAGCAGCTGCTAACCCTTGGAGTTGTCTGCTTCGTCCTAACGTTCATCAGTAGGGGTAAAATCATCAGACTGTACAAAATTAATAAGGAAAATAAAGAGTTGACTAAAACAACATAAGAAGGTACCAAGAGCAAAGTGAGGAGGTAGTCCCCGACCAAGACGTCGTAAATTGGTAGTGTCCTTCCGGCTGAGAGAACGCCGTACTCCATATGGCAGAACTCTGAAAGGGGGTTTGTAACCTGGTACAGTTGCAGGAAGCAAATCTGCATCTACTGGTAAGGGATTTGATCCAGGCCAGTCACTATATCTTGGGCCAAGCTCGTCCAACAGCCTGTCGATTTCTTCTTCATATTTGATTTCTGGAACAGTTTCAGCTGTTTCCTCATTCTCAGTAACGGCGACCAAAGCTCCAACCCTATCTTGCATGCCATTTACTTTCTCGTTAGGTAGGGAGGAAGGCATAGGTGGGATGTTAATTGAGGACTTCATACCAAGAGCCTGCCAATTTCTATTTGTTCCCTTAGTGGTCTCAGGTACATCATAGGCTACTCCCCTGTACAGAGAAACAGAAGTTCCTGACCTCCATATTACCAAACCCCCTGTTTTCCTCTAATCAGCATCATCCGAGAAAAAAAATAGATTAGCAAGAACTACAACCCCAAAAAACATATTGACTAGAACTAGCAGGATTTGTGTAGAGATAACAAAAGAACGGACAAGCTAATTTTGGCATGAGTCATTTATAAACATATTGAAAAAATATGTACACTTTATTTGCTTTTATTTGTTAGAAGGTCCACATTAACCTTTGGTTTGGTAAATAACATGGTAGTCAACGGATTATTTTTTATGAAATCAACAAAGGGAGCTAGATTATTGCAGAAAAAGGAAACTATGTACATGGCATACAAAATACCATGACTTGATTTGGACATGAAACAAACTCGACTTTAGAACTAGTAAGTGAGCACTTAACTCAGCTTAGCTCTAGAAATGGTTTTACACAAGCTCAAGATTCAGGTAGCTTATGCAAGCTCTGCATGATTACTGCAAAGATCAATTATTGTGCACTAAAATTACTGTAATCGCTAAAAAAAATGGTCCTAGTTGTGCCTTCTCCGAAATAATATTTTCAATAGTTTAAAAGAAGTTTTTCCTAGTGACTTCACTCAGCCAGACTAAATTTTAAAATGAGGGATGTCAAGTGCCTATTTAAAACAATTCCACAACAGGAACGAACTAAGGTAAGTGGATAACAGTATCAATTACAAACATCATAGGTATCAACAATGATACTCCCTCTCAATATGCCAATATTAATTCTTCAATTTGTCACTCCTAGTAATTGGCTTTAGAGGCTATCTAGCAGGCTTAGTATTCCTCAGGGACAACTGTACACTGAAAAACATCTGAGTTTCACACTTTACAACTAAACCTTCAGCTCAAGTTTAGAAAGACTGCACACAAGCCGCAAAATCACATCCCGAATCTAATTCACATTGCGGGCATCGATACAAGCAGCAAAACACACCTCAAGTATATGTGAACTAGTACTAAAGTGGTACTTAACGTAACAGGAATCCAGCATTTCCACCAATAAGAAGCTAAACTACTACAATAGACCAAAATCGATGCAGGCTAAGCAATTCCGGCGAAATGTGCTACGCACCTCGAGTATCTCATGAAAGAGGCGCATGTTGAGCGCAGGCGTGCCGCTGACCTTGACCCTGACCACCTCATCCGTCTTCCACTTCTCCTTGATCTTCGCCACGATCTCCCGCGTGACCCCAGCACCACCCACCTGGATCCTCGACTTGATCCTCATCGTCGCGTGCCGCAGGCGCCGCAGCTCGGCTTCGGGAAGAGTGAGCTCCGCCATCCACACGGGGGACTTCGTAGCCCGCGCCGCCGCCTCGGGCGGGGGCATGGGCCGCTCCCACGGGAACCGCGCGTCCACGAGCGACGACTCGGCGTCATCGTCGAACCCCCCGCGCGCGTTCGGCAGCACGCCGTCGTCCGCGCGGAACACGTCCTCCACGGAGCCCCGCTGCGGGTGCCGGGAGGCGGTGGCCGCATGGGCGGCCTGGGGCTCCGGGGAGTAGCCCGCGCGCTGGAGGCGGCGGAGGATGAGAGACATGGTGGAGCGGCCGGCGTGGCGGCTGGTGCCGACGGAGTCCTCTTCGTCGGAGTCGGAGGTGGGGGAGGGCTCTGGGCGGAGGTCGAGCGCGGGGGCTGGCGGGCGGAGGCCGCGGCGGGGGCGGGACCAGGCCGAGAGCCATGGGTATGGGCAGGAGGAGGAGGACAGTGAGATGGAGGAGAGGAGAAGGTGGCGGAGGCGGGGCGGGTGGTGGAGGGCCGGGGAGAAGGCCATGGCCGCCGTGGCCATGGATGGAGGTGGTGGCTGTCCGGTGGATGATGGCGAGTGGAGGGAATGGAGGGAGGGGTTTAGGGGATTGGGGATATCTTTGTCAGGTCGTCTCCTGGCGTCCGATCGGAAATGGATGCGGATTATTGAGCTAAATTTTTAAGGCTATCTTTGCTGTAGGTACAATTTAAAACTTAACCCTTTTCTTTCATATAATTCACCAAAAAAATACCGTTTGTAAAAAGTTTAATCTAAATCTTTTACTAATGCCAGGCTCCAAGGTGTCGAGGTTGGCTATATGTCAACGCCATACATCGTGCGACGTTAAAGAAAACTTTTTTTGAATCCCGAGTGAAGATTCGAGGTCACCGTCAAACATAGTGACGCTGAGCTATGTGAGCTTAGTCAAACTTAACAACACTGAGATTGAAACAAGGTTGTTTAAAGTCGAACTATGCAAACACGCTTTGGTGCCGAGCTCGGTGTGATGGGCGCACCGTTCTCGATGTTGAGCTTACATATCTCGGTGATAAATGTCGTGACGTTGACCTCCAATTCCTTGTTTCATTTGTGAAAATGCTATTTAATCAAATCCAAGTTAATTTAGCTGATTTAGTATAAACTTTTTCGACGCGATGATGCATCATGTTGATCTAGCCAAGAGGCAGGCCTCGAGCAAAAGGACTAGTAGTTGAAGGTTTAGATAAAGGATTAATTTTAGGCTTTGTTTTGCTCTCCACCATGCTCCATCTTGTTCATTACTCTTATTGGATTAAGCACACTTTTTAACCATGGTACTTTTGTAATAAAACACTTCCCAAGGAAGGAGTGTGCTATCAAAGAAATAAATTGTTCACATGACATGTGCCCCTCCTAAAAACTATGGTTTTAAATAAAAGGCTTTACATGAGTCAATCGATGTTTTATTTATGATTTTTGTTTTGTGAGCCTGCTATAGATGTTTTATATTAGCTTCGCTACTATAGTTCTTAAAATAAATAGTTAAGTTGGACCCATTCGGATATTTCTTAATGATTGCAAAACCTGAGCTACATATTGGAGCATTCTTGTTCCGTGGCAACGCACGAGCACTGTACTAGTCTCTAACTAATAATAAAAGGAGTAACGTTTCCGTCGTTGGGTTTCGTCCGTCGATGTTTTTTTGCGTTTTAGCCCTTCGTTACTTCAAGAATCAATGCGCGGTCCTATTTAAGGACGAAACTGGACTTTTCTGCAAAAAACGGATTTACCCCTGCCTCCACTCCTCCTCCCGTGGCTGCAACCCCTCCCTCACATGGCCGCAGTCCCGCACTCCTCTCTCGTCCGATACATCAAGTTGCATGAGCTTGCCACAAGTAAGGAATTCATCAGATACATCATGGTTGCAAACGCGCTCCTCTTGCTCTACTTCAGCCCGTGTGGTGATATGTGGTTGTGTCTACATATCTTGCTATGTAGAAGTTGGGGTTTAGTCTTATGTGGATGTATCCACTTGATATGACAACAAGTTTAATCATAAACTCTGGTGTTGATTGATTAATACTCATTGTTCCGTTCTTTTGACTGAATGTCTAATTATATTTTTGTCTCTTGCATAAACATGAATTTTGTGTGCATGTGTTTAAGAGGCCGTGTGCTAGTTACCTCTTAATGAAATACAAAGTGTTCCTAAAAAAAAATATTGGTCGGTAGAGCCGTACGTAGAGGTGGAAGATAACACAAGTGTCCACTTGGCGTTGGAGCCGGGTTGTGCTCACACGTTGAGTCGGACTCGGATCATAGCTGACATCTTTAGGACATCTTCTCGGGTGCGGTTCTAGGCCTGCTTATTTGAGAGGCCACGGCCCAGCCAGCGCTAGTAGATCGCCGCCGCCGCCCACCATGGCAAATGCTACCGCAATAGCCGCCGACGCCATCGGTAACGGTCCCGATTGGGCGGGGCTGCCGGAGGAGTTGCTCTCGATGTTCATGGAGGCGATGGAGATCCCCGACCTCGTCCGCTCCGGCGCTGTCTGCAGCACGTGGCATACTGCTTCCGCCGCCGTCGCTTCCCCTTACCAATCTCCCGGAAGCAGCTCCCCTGCCTGCTCTACGCATCCAAAGACTATGCCCCCGACGCCGCCGGCCTCTGGTGCCCCTTCACCGGTGATTCTGTCCGAGTCCCCCTGCCGCTGACCCGCTACTTCACGGTCGGCTCGGGACACGGCTGGCTCGCCGCCGCCGACGAGTTCTCCAACCTCCGCCTCCTCAACCCCATCACCGGCGCCCAGGCCGCGCTCCCGCCCATCACCGCCCTCCACCACGTCGAGAGCTCCGTCGACGCCGAGGGCCGCCCCATGTACAACGTCTTTGACAGGGACGACCCGGAGCCGCTCCCCTTCAACCCCCGCGAGGCACGGGGCTTCATCTACCACCGCGCTATCCTCTCCTGCAGTCCGTCCGCCGGGAGCGCGTGCGTCTCGCTTCTCTTGCACATGCCATTTGGCGAGCTCTCCTACGCCCGAATCGGCGACGAGCGGTGGACGTGGATCTCGCGGGACGACCACCAGTGCATGGGCGGCCACAGCAGGGGCTTCATGGACGCCCTGTACAACGACGACCAAGGCTTGTTCTACGTTCTTTGTCACTGCAGGTCTGTGTTCACCTTAAATCTCAACGGGCCATCCCCTGTTGTGACACAGATCATGCAGGGAATAACGGACGCGTCTGTCCCTGTCCCTCTCCCTTCCGGCATGTATATCCTGCAAGCACCATGGGGTGATATCTTGCAAATATTGAGGTGGAGACACTACGATGATTCGTCCGCACCTGTGGAGGTTCCTGAAGATCCAGAGGGACACAATGAAGATGACATGCTCCAGTTTATGGAGCTCAGGACAACCGAAATAGAGATATATAAAGTCGATCTTGACCAGCAGAAGCTTGTGAAGATGACAAGCTTGGAGGATCATGCACTATTTATTGGCTACAACGGCACTACGTGTCTTCCTACCAACGATTTTCCGATGCTGAAGTCGAACTGCGTCAACATCACGGATGACTCTTGTGAGTATGTCAACATGTATGAGCAGAACTGGCGAGAAATAGGTGTCTGGGACCTGAAAAGCGAGAGTTTTCAGAGCTTCGATGGCAACGTGCTTCCACATCCATGGTTGAATTGGCCTTCTCCGGTTTGGATAACTCCCTCACTTTTCTAGTGGGAGTTGCTTATAGTAAAGGATGCTATTGCGGGTACAGCATCCCTCATTCTCGGCCTGCTTGTTTTCGAGGTTTTCCTTGTCTTATGAGTTGTCAAGTAAATCAGAGGAATAATTTATGAACTAAATAAAAAAATAGGGCTGAGAATTCCCTATGCGCCGCTGATAAGTGATTTAGGAGTTCAAATTCTGTCAGACCACTTATGTGTTACAAATTGTTTGTTCCCTAGGCATCATCGGATAAAGGTTTTGAGTTGTGTTCTATCAATGCCATTCCATTAACCCCCCATTAGTGTATGAAAAGAACAATTGGCCCTTGTATTGTACCTGTAATGCAATTCTCTTTGTGCCCCCTAAGTATAAAATAATTTCCTCTAAACCAATTAGTATTTGGAACCAATATGAATGGTTAGGCAGTAATTTTCTTCTGTTTGGGCAGCAGATAATACATGTATGGGCAAGGGTATTCTTGATATGTAAAAAAAAAGACATCTTTTATGTGACTCGATGGATCTGTACTGACAGGAGGTACGGAATGGCTTTGAGAGAACTCAAAACCGTTGTCACGGGTATGTAGGGAATAAACCCTTCGTCAGTGGTCTAAACTATAAAGGGAACTGGGCTCCTTGTCAATGGCACATAGGAAATTCTTTTCTTGATATTACTGAGGAACATGAAATTCTCTGGTTTATTTTTTTTATATCTATGGATGTATTGTTTTTCCTCAATAAATAAGGTAAAATTTTAGATTTTAACTGAAGTGTTATGTTGCTTGGAGATCACCATAGAAGTTGTTACTTTGTAACTAATGTGTTCTGTACATTCTATAAAACACCTCCATACATATCCTTCCTATAGCAAGTGGTTCATAAGATTCACTAGACCTGACCTTCATGATCAAATTGAATAGAGATAGGTATCCAGGTACTTCCTATGGATTTGTTTCCTACACCCTATTCCTATGGAATTTTTAGCAAGAGGTCTAACCTCCTGGAAAAATTCCTATGTGTCTATGACAAGTATGGCTTACACTAATGTCTATACAAGATTTCTGTATTTTTCCTATGCTGCAACCAAACAACTTGTACTACCGATTCCTGTGTTTTTGAATTCCCATAGGTTTCAATATGCCATGGCATCCTATTTCTGTATTTTTCCTATTCCTATGTTTTACAATTCCTATGATCCAAAGAGGCCCTCAAACTGTGAAGAAGCATTAGATGTGATTCAGATGCAAGTACTGTACACAGCAACTGCGAACTTTTGTGCTGGTGATTTGTGTGAAAAATGTAGTCAATTAAATATCCTATTAGAGAAACCAAAAAGTGTTTTCGGCAGCAATCCGGCATTTCAGGACACCTGCATATTAGTAGATGAAAAGTCAACCTATAGTGTGATTTTTCACTTGGACGTTGTATAGGTTGGCTTGAGATATTCATGCATGTGGGCTTCATGCCGGTTACCACTTGCATCCCTAGGTGTGTTCCTCCTAATTTGGGTACAAGAAGCATATTGCCACATTTAACATTTCCCCAGTCATATCGTCACAAGTCATAACAATCATGTTTATGTATTTTATCACTTCGACAATACAGCTAAGCAAAGTACAGAACTGAACTAAAGGTGCACACTTGTTGCACATTCTCCACCTTGCTATATTTTTGAAGAATCTCAGTAATAAGTGTTAGCAAAAACTTTCTACTGTTCCTAATTTCATGCTGTGTTGAACTATAGTTACAAAGACCCAAAATCAACCTGCATCAGGCAGACAAGAATCCTCTGAAAAATGTATTCTTTCTTTGGTTCATGATTTTGTCTGTCCACTTATTATCTCATCGCATATTCTGCGGCTGCCTGGAAGCTACATATTATTCATTCTTTCAGTGTCCTCTGGCTCAGTTATTGTGGCTTGTTGTCACCTTGTCAGTGATGCTATGTCCTGGGAGACTGGGGCAAGTACCAAATTCTGCGGAATTTTCTTCTAGTTACAAATGTTTGGTGGAATGTGAAAATTTATTCAAGCAGCTTCTGATCTTGGTTTAACAGCATCCAGGAAACTTTTCAGGTGTTCTCACAGATCTGTATCCTCTCTCACACATATGGACTTCTGGGTCTTATACTTGTTCATCTGGCAGTCTTTTACATGATGTTTTAAGCTCCATATGAGTGAAGATGCACTTTGAGCAATAGAAAAAAAAGATTGATCTGATATTCTGATTGCATCTTGAATCTCAACTTTTCATCTTGTACCGTTAGAATTCGTTTTAGCTTTAGTACCACTAAAGATCCTGTCTGGATGGACGGTGCTCGCGTCCTGAAGTCTCATAATTCTGCCGCTGGACAGTGTTTGCGTTACATTTCTTTTTGAATTGAGTTTCCTGAATGCTGATACATTATCACAAAGGTTTATGGAGGTTTCAGCTTCACGGTTAACAAAGTAATTCACATGTGTTTGGTCAAAAAAGAAAAAGAAAAAAGTAATTAAAATGTGGCTCTACATAGCAAGTGGGCTTGTAATTGAGGATTTTGTATCAATCTGTCTTGTGAGGTGTGTACGAAAGTTGAGAATGGTGAGTCGATTAATTTCTCATGAGGTGTTCGGCGTGTTCAATGTCCCCTCTGTTCAGTTGTGGGAAGTCTTCTAAAAAATACCTATGTACTACGGTTTTCATATACTTGACGCTGGTTCACCTCAAACAACAAAAGTATATGTCTTATGCACTGTATTTCCTGTCTAGCCGAACTGTATACCTGAAAATATAATGCAAAGTATTCATGCAAGTAGGAATGGTTGACTGGAGAGCCCCTTTGACCATTTTTGCAGATCAAGTCGTTTGCAGAGCTTCAGTTTCTATTGGATGATCAATGTTCTGTGGAAAACAACTGCAAGCATTGTGGAACTATAGAGAGAATATTGATATGCTTCTTTCAAACATGCCACATTGTTTTACAATAGGTAAACACGACTGTCTACAATAAGAAATAGCAATTTATGTGGCTTTTTTATGCATAAATGAAAAATGACATTTCATATTTGAGCTCTTTTACGGTGATTGGCGAGAACTCAGTACTCCTGCGGTAATTAATTCAGTCGTTGATTATCGGGTCACTTAGGTGTTCCAGTTAGGGATGTCAATCGAGAACCTTGCCCGGAAAAATTGGATTTTATTGGGCTCATGCGGCCCGGTCGTTCAGTTTTGTGGCTTTGCAAGTTCCTGCGGCGGCGGTGCGTGGCGGTCGCGCCCTACTTCAGCTCGGAGCACGGCGAGTCTCGGTTCGCGGCGATCCACAAGGTGTTCGGCGCCAGCAAAGCCGCCAAGCTCCTGGCCCACCTCCCCGCCGCCGAGCACCGCGAGGCCGTCGTCACCATCACCTTGGAGGCCCAGTCCCGCCTCCGCGACCCCGTCTACGGCTGCGTTGCCCAGATCTTCGCCCTCCAGCAACAGGTACACACAATCACTTCTTCTTAGCCTGAGCAACCACCAGCAGCAGCACCAGTGGCCGGACAGCGCCAGCAGCATCAGCGCGCTGCAACGGCAGCAGCTTCGGTGGCGCGGCGACTCTGCCGGAGCTCATGGGCCGCGACGGCGTCTCCCTCATGTCGTCGTCCATGCAGCAGCATTGTAGCAAGGTGGATGGCGGGGAGCTCCAGTACCTGGCCCAGGCCATGATGAGAAGCTCCAACTACTCCGGCATCTATCTACAAGGACAGATATCAAACTTGCATGCTCTCGAGGCTCGGGCTACTAGCTGCTAATGGAGTCGATCGCCACGAGAGATCAAGCTAGATAATGGGAAGGAAGGAGATGGAATTAAAACTTGTACTGAAAGTTTTTATCAGTATTAATTCTGATCCTACAAGTTATATATATATGGAGTATGTACTAGTGCTAAATAAAACGTACTACTACCAGTAGCAAGCTTCGAGCAATAGAATTCTTCTCGAAATGTAATCTTGATGCTGACCAGCCTAGTGGACTCAATCTTGTGGAATGATCAGGCACAAAGTCTGAGAGATTTAGGTTGCAGAGTCTCATTCGGTTTAGATGAGAGGATGCAGGCTGTATAGAACGTCTGGGATGCGGCGTGATGAACGGTTGGTGAGGGGGCCGATCCTTGCGCTCCTTCTGCCTAGCCGACGCCTAGCCTCGCCTAAAGAGAAAACATTCAGTGCTTCAGAAAGGACGTTCTACTGCATCTAGCAGCCCAAATTAAGGCATAATTAACATCTATTCTCTGCTAAAGACTTGAGGCCCAATTAAGCTAATAAAAGCTCTTTCCAGCCTAGTCGAGCCCACCGAATCCAAGTCCAAATCGACTTTGAGAAGCCCATCATATTACACCGAGCCCAGCAGCCTCAGCCGGATTCGAAATTTCTGATCCCATCCAGAATTCTGGATCGCCTCGCTTCGCAGGAGCTCGCGCGGCAAGGCCGCCGCTGAAGGCCGTCGCTCCGGCCTCCCCGACAACCTCCTCTGCTGTGCCCTCCACTTCGCGCCCGTCGCTCCTCGCCTCCTCCGGCGCGGTCAACCTCGAGACTCATGTCTACGAGGTCCCTAGACCTTGAGGATACTATGACGAGAATAGCCCCACCTTCTTCTTCCGGCGCGACCTCTTTGTCTCGTCGTCTAAGGCCGCACTCGCCGGCGTCGGAGACGAAGGCGGCGTCGGCGGCCCCGTCACGAGGCTCGCTGTCCGTTGGAGTGCGAAAGCACCGACATGATCAAGACATTCCTTCACGACGACGCGGATTCGAGGCAGCACGTTGACCGTTTTATTTTTTGTAGGCCTGGCCTACGACAAAGAATTTTTTCAGTTTTTGTCTTTTCTTCCCTATTTCTTTTTTGATTGAAATTATCATGTAAACCATCTGTTTTTAGTTGAAATTTTTTACTTGAGATTCATTTGACGTTAGCGATTAATAATATGAATTAAAATCACCAGCTTTTATGTAAAAATAATTACTTATCAATTTCTAGATGCTTTTCTATACCTATCTAAAAAATACGGACCGTTTTTTTCACCGTCGTCTGTCAAACTTCTCATAAAATTTGTGGGCCCTCAGGATTGCATGTATATTAGGCCTATTTAGCCAGCTGGCACATTACCTGCATCGAACCTATCTATATATACCCATAAAATTTGTGGCCCCCTAGAAATGTATGTATATTAGGCCTACTAAGCCGGCTGGCCCATTACCTGCACTGAATCTATCTATATCTATATCTATACCAATGTAAAAAATACGGACAGTTTCACCTTTTTTCCTCCCTTTTTTTGTCAAGCCCCTGAGACCCACCTCGTCCGCCCGCATGCAAACCACTCCTTCGTCCGCTCCAGACAGCCGAGCTCCCCTCTCCTGGCGCACCCCAATAGGAGACCCTTCCTAATCCAAGAAAAATACTTCCCCTGACGCGGCGGAGAAAACACAATTAAAAGCCCAAAGATATCTCATCATACATTCGACCTTACTCTCTGCTTTGGTGATGCTCGTTATCTGTAGGTGCAACGGTAGATTGATCCTGCGATGCAGTATATGGTCCAGCATGCGGTGCCTCCTTCCATCCGAGAGCCGGTGGCTCTGACATGCAGGCTCCATCTTGTCATACACTGTTTAATTCTAGAGAAAACAAGGGAACAACCTCGTTCTCTCAGCCTCTGGGTGGCCCGAACCTGGGTAAACTCCTCAGTGTCACACTTCGTGTCTTCGCCACGTCGGCGATCACTCGGGAGCCGCTACGATGCGCGCTAAAGCGGTTCAGCCGTGATTATGGGGGATGATTGAGGAGGGGAAAAGGAAGGAAATGGCCATGGGATACGGTTCAGAGCACCTAGACGGGTCACGGGCCGAGGAGGCATCGTCGAGGGCGGAGATTGCGGCGGCCGACGCGTGTGTGTGCTGTTTTTGGCACGAGGAGGAAGACGGGCACGGGCGCTTGTCCGGGCATGGGCTGGGCGCTCTTGGGGAACCTGACCCAAGAGGGAGAACGGGTGTGGTCCAAGAGGAAAAAAAAAAGAGAAAAAAAAGATCGAAAAGTGGCTTGTCGGGCCGTGGCAGCGCACGGGCATTCTGCTAGTAATAGAAAAAAAGTTAAATAATGCAAAATATTTGTTAAAAATGTGCAGTTCTTGGTACGGTGCTATGTTAATTATATGTATATAAGCTCGGGATAAAATTACAAGTCAATACACAAAATTAAAATGGTACATACTTGATAAGATGGACAATCTCACGGGTGAATCTCCAAATTTGAATACCGAACCAAGTTTCGCAATAATCTGTTTGCTTTTGGAGTTAATGTTTTTCTATGGTTTAATTTATTATTAATGGTGAGTAATATGAATTAAAATAACCACCTTTTAAGTAAAAAATAATTACTTATCATTTTCTAGAGTAGTTTAATCGGAAAAATAAAATCATATGGAAACATTGTTAAAAGTGTACTATTTTTTTGGCATGATGTCATTTTATTGGTACGTAGACTTGGGATAAAAATTACTCCGTACAAGTCAGTACACGTAATTAAAATTACAATCTCAGCGTTACATGCATGCAATCAACATCTACGTGCTGCTGCGTATCCGTGAATTCATCCGGACTGGACTGGCCTACCAATCTCCGAGAACGCTCACTCCCAGATCTCCTCATACTGGTCGGGGAGCGAGACGAACCCGTTGGCGAGGAACTCGGCGCGGATCTTGGCCTGGTACGCCTCCTGCTCGTCCTCCTTCCTCTCGTGCTCGGCGGCCTTCTCCAGCAGGACCCGCTGCTCCTCGGGCTCCAAGTCGTCGAAGTCGTCCCCCAGGGAGAAAGGCTGCCTCTTGCGTTCGAGGATCTCTTTGATCGTCGAACCTGACAGGAAGCACTTGATCCGGACAACCGTCAACCTCGCCGTCTTCGCCTTCCTTCTGTTGGTGCGGCGGCTGCCCAGCGTGCGGCGCAGCTGCTTGCCGCCGGTAGAGCTTGGCCTCGTCTTGCGGGCCTGCTTGCCGGCCATTGGTGCGATTCTAATCGATCTGAGAGCTGAGGCGATGGGATTTCGTCTTTTGGGGGGTTCGCGACTTCCCGTTGGAGTGTTTTCGTGTTGGAAAGTACCTGGAGGGTCTCGAATCTTGATCTGGGAAGGAGATTGATGGTGTTCCTCGGCTAATAAAGGTGGTCCGGAGGCACATCTGAACCGGGTCGGAGTCGGTCTCGGACAACGGTGAACTGGGCACCAGTTGGGCCAGGGCCAAAATTACGGCCAGGCCCAAGTTTGGAATCAGTGATTTCCGTTGGTCGGCCGAGTTTCAGTTGGGCCAGACCCAAACAATTGCTGAACACAAACTCCGTATTTCCAGGCAAGAAACACAGGTTGGGCCAACTGATCTAACTTGGGCTAGACACAAAGGTTTTCGTTGGGCCTTTGGATGCGACGGTCTTCACAACGCGAGACCCAAACGGCAATCGGAGCTGCATCTCCCCCTAAAAAAAAGCTGCATCTCAAGAAAAAGTTCTGTTTCTGGAAAACAAGAAATAGTTGTCAAGAGGATTCTCGAGAAAGAAACAACACTTAAACGAGAGGAAAGAACATAAATCACAGAATAATCTCATGTCTGGTCCTACTTCCTCTCTCTCTCTGTCAGTACGTACTGGGTTGGTATGCAAATTCACGGTTTCAATTATTCAATTCAGACAACTCATCTCAAAACCAACGGCATTAGTTATGAACCTCATCGACTAAATCATAGAGAACAAATGCTTGATTAAAGAAACACAAAGGTGAGATTTATGGCCACCACCGTTGATTTTGAGATGAACGGTCTGGAATTCTGGATCGAGCAATGTACATATCGGAGTTCTCCCCTCCCTGTCAGTTTGTAAGGGATGACTCCTAATTCGCACTAACCAAGAAAAAGCAACCCATGGTTTGGAAAACTCGTTGATCAAAATGGCCAACATTAGCATTGTACATGCACGGCAAATTGAGCACGTACGTGTCTCCCCGGAGGATAAATCACTCGCATGCAACAGCCAAAATTCATTCATAGCCAGCGGTTTTGGCACGCGATCGAACTTGCATTTGCATGCATGGTCGGTAAACAGGAGACCACCGCGTACGTACGTTGGAACGTCTCATCATGTAGTACGATACGATAAGATATACGATGCCGGAAAAGGTCGTCTCTCCTCTCTCGATCGTACGTTCGTTGGTAGCTGCTCTGCTCTAGCAACGCGGCGGTGATACGATCCGATTCCGACCAGTAGTGATACAGAAAATAAACACAGTACATAAAGTATATGCGTCATGCAAAGGGCAAGCATATGCTTCCTGCCTGCGCGTTGCGGGACATCCGAATCGCCAGCCTCGCACGTCAAACGGCCCGGACGGCACGCGTGATTCTGCGGACGAACGCGACCACTCAGATCATCCTAGGTCAGCGCGTACGTACACGCCGCAATCAACATTGTGCAAGACCACGAGATACGGGGGTTTCATTTGTTTTATGGCCGGAATGATCTGGCTTAATAATTCATCTGTCCCTAAATCACTACTACACCCTCCATTCCTAATTAATTGGTGCCGTTTTTTTTTTCAAAGAAACCTCTGTAAATCTGCGAAATAAACCTGCAGTCCACGTTCTATTAGAACTTTTGCGAAACAGCCCTTATAAATTTTTGAAATTAACGCGCAGTCCACGGTTAATTGAAATTATGGACTGCAGGTTTATTTTGAAAATTTACAAGTTTTTTTTTGCAAAAAGCCGGCACCAATTAATCAGGGACAGAGGGAGTAGTACATAAAGGCCCATCAATGGCGGATGAAATAAAGTACCGCCAGTGATGGGGTGACACAAAACACCCGACATAGATAGAAATTTCATGAATTAAGAAAAAGACATGCCACATCGCCGGAATGATCTTTGCCTTTTATGTGCAAGAAAGGAGAGTATTGATCACCTGTTCTTCCCGTGCTCGCTTGCTAGGTGTGTCTGGCGAGTTGTGCTTTCCAGCTTTGGATTTCAGTCTGCTCCTGTGTCCGTTCAGGACTTATTTGATCTCTGGCTGTGCTTCTGTAGGAAGGAATTTGTTTTGGTTTTTGTTGGTGTGTCTGCTGTTCTGTGGTCAATTTGGAAAACACGAAAACGATGCTTGTTTTCGTAATATTTGGCCAAATGACCCTACTGTTGTGATGTTTGTTATTTGTTCGACCATTGGCTCGTGGGCCGGCTTGCAGGAAAAATCATCCCAAGAGCTGCTGCAGGGCTATTCTTAGCGGCTGTGGCAAGCAACGGGTGAGGCCTTCCGCAGGTCGCAAGGATGGGCGCCGACAAATGTTGAGGTTAATTGCCTGAGGGGATATGAGCTCGCTGTGAGTGCTGTAGCAATAAGAGCTTGTCGACAAAACTAGGAGGAGCAACGGTGTGTTTGTTGCTGCCTGTGATAGTGTGGGTTGCTCAACTAAGTTTTGATGTAATCATGTTGCTTTCCTTTTGTGTTAACTGCAAGACTATTTATGTAAAAGACATATGGTTTTAATGAAACCCGAGGGAGAGCCCTCTGTTTCTCAAAAAAAACATCGCTGGAATGGGCGGCTCGTCGGTCACCGGCATGACCGTAACGAAGGGCAAGGCATTGGGGACTCAATAGATCTAGTCGGCGGCGGCGGCGTGGACCAGAGGTGGAGTCGGCGGTATGGCTCATTTGGCGACATTGTTTGGAATGGCAAGATCTAACTTTTTCAAAAAAAAAATCACATTTTTCTGATTCTTTATGAATTAGTTATGAATTTTTCAAGTTTAAACGGTTTTTGGAGGAGTCATGAGTGACGGGTTTTACCTAGAACCCTAATAGCGTGGAGATAAAAACAGCGATTGACAACGTGGTCATTGATAGGAGTCACTAGTGGCGGGTTTTAGAAGAACTGTCACCGATGACTGATTTTAAAGGGGTCGCATATAACCTGTCTTGTAGCAGTTGACCAATACTCGTGCCACACGCATGGGGCCGCCGGCTCTCCCAACACGCCACGTCAGAGTACGTAGCCGGTACTGCCCCTAGTTTTTTTTCTTCCGAAAAGAGTACTGCGCAGTATGCCCCTGGCTACATTGCAACGCATGAACGCAAGTTAATTGCAAGTATCGATCAACATCGACCGCGGGTACGTTACGTACGTACGCTTAAATCCGCGTCCAGTACTAGTACGTACGTGCGTCTCCCACAGTTAAAAGATACGCGCCGACGCCGTACGTACGTGCGTGCCCCACTGGCCCCACCTCAGGCCCTCCCTGGGCGCCCATTTTGCTCCCCAACGCAACTACTAACGAGGCAGCCAATGAGCCAACACCCGACGCACAGCCGTACCGCGCCCGCCCCAGAACACGCTTTCCGCCGTTCCGCGGCGGCAAAAAGGAAGGAGCGCGTGCTACGTCGCTCTCGACGCCCAAGCCCATCTTCCTAACGCGGAGGCTGTCAACCCCGTGATTTACGCGCCCGTCATATCAACATATTTGCTATCCTCTCCCTTCCCCTCTCTCTTTCGATCTACATAGGCTGAATTAAATTAGTGGTGGGAATTAACACCGTGACTACCTGATAATTTTTGTTTCTCTCTCGTTTTGAAGTACATATTTAATACATTATGGATATGAATTGTATCTTGTCATATTTTAAGTACATTATGATACGACGTCTATCTTATAGGTTTTTATGTACCTCGTGTACATTAGCTTATGATACGAATACATCGGTACATCACATGTATCTTAACAGTTTCTAGGTACCTCGTCAGATCAAATTATGTACATCATGTACCAAGACAAAATCACAGCACAAACGTTCATAAAAAACTATTACCTCCTCATGTATCCATGGTACATGATGGTACACTCAAAAATCACATTACCTTCCTAAATATCTCATCAATCACAGTACCTCATCAACCAAAGTACCTCATGGATCAATCAAAGTACATGTACCTCTCATTCGAAGATAACCACGAGATCCAAAATCAAAATCAAGAGAACAACATCCACTGTCCACAGCCCACAATGGGGATACAAAAATCAAAACAATACCTCATGTACCTTTATCCATGTCCTTCGATGGGGATACACAAATCAAATCAATACCAAGATCCGCACGATGGGGGCAGCCGGGATGACGGCGGTGGTGGCGGAGCCCGGGACAGCGTCGGAGTGGAAGCCGAGAGGCTGCAGATGGGGACAACAGGGTCGGCAGACGTCGGGGGAGCAATCTGCTAATCATGACGCGTGGTGGCTGCCGGCGGCGTCCTGGGGCTGGATCCAGAAGTGGGGGTGAGCAGGGGTGAGAGAGAGAGAGTGGGAGACGTGAGAGAGAGGGCAGAGAAACGCGCTGAGAGATATGAGAGGGAGGAGCCATCTGCTAATCATGCATGTGAGAGGATTAAGAAAATGTGGGGGATGTTAGGTACCAAGCGTTGCAGTGACTTTAGTCCCACCTCACTAGTGGGAAGAGGTTATGACCAGCATATAAGGAAGAGTAGCCACTCTCTCATCAGTCCGGGCTTTTGGGATGAGAAGAACTCTTTACTTATATGGCTGTGCCGGATGCGCATGAACGCTTGAACACGACACGACTGTGTGGAGTTAGACCTGGGACGCTGAGAGGGAAGAGCACGTGTGGAGTACATAGGAGGGGGGCTGTACCGGGACGTTTGGCCCCATCTTCGTTCCATCAACGTCGATCGACCGTCGACTCTCCGGCCACAAGAGTCGAGCGGGCACGTCTCTCTCGCTCGTCTTTTCTCCTGCCGCCGGCCGGTACAAGTATGCACGTAGTAGTACGGTTCCGTGGTGGGATCCCTCCGTTGAAAGAAGCGCCGCAACCGCGCGTTCTTGGGCCGGGGCCGGCCGATGGGGCATCGCCGTCGTCGGTCCACGAACCCCCTGGATCGATAAGGTCGTAGGTACATACGTGGTGCGCACGCTTTGGACGTTATCGACCGAGCACGTACGTACGTACGCCCCTGTTGTCAGCCGAAAACTTAAAACTTTGCATTGCATGATCATCAAGAAACTAAAAGGCGCGATTTTCACACGTACGTGCGTGCGCTGGCACGTGCATTGTATGCATTCTTATTCGCTTGGGTCAGTCAATGGCCAAGATGACTCGTCGCGCAAGGCCGGCCGGCACCGGCGAAGCAGCCTTTAACAAACAGACTACCGCATTGCCTAGTTTAGCTCGATCCACAGTCAGGCCTGGTACGTGCGTCTATTCCACGCACGGCCGACTGATTTTTCTATGTTTCTGTCGGGTTTTCAACGTCTTCAAAAAATGTATCACGAAGAGAATTTGAGATCTCTCTGTTCCGCAGAAATCGGAAACAGAGTTTTGCAGAATGGAAAAGGAAAGAAAATCTTACCCATGAAATAGGAAAGGGAATGAAACATGTCGAGTAAGATTTTCTGTCTTTCGTTATCTTACTGTGTAGCCTAACTTAGTTCATTGTTTTTTTTGCGGGGCGCCTAACTTAGTTCCGCCGAACCTAAGCCGCCTATCCATATCAATTATCAATCCTCGATAATTAAACATAAATACCTAATGCCTTTCCCAAAACCCATTAATGACCATCTTACGATCCCCTCGCCTTCATGCCCCCATGGTACCTCAATCCTCATTCTCCATGGGATATTACACCCGCGTTAGTTACCGGATACCGCACTCGGCATGCCCTTTGACGTATGAGGGGTTTCGTCCCTCTGCAGAGTGTCTCAGCCACTCGACATTTTAGTGTAATCATAGTGACCGACCACTCGACCAACGCGCCTCATAGCCAGCGGGCAACACACACGTTCTTCATCATCCGCCCATCCTCCAGCGCTCTAACGTCCTATGCCCCTTGATTTTTGTATTCCAACAAACATTCGCTCCCATCTTTGTGTCATTATTGTTATAGTTCTGTGTTCAGACCTACTTTTACGTTCCTTCTCGCTGTTTTCATATTCATTGGCTCTTCCGCTGAAAAAATATACTCGTTCCGTTTCTAAATTCTTATCGTGGTTTTAGTTCAAATCAGATAGAGCAGAAACAATGCTATGTCATTTAGTTTCTTCTGTTTTCACTTCGTTTTCAGCCCCATGCGTCTGTGGCAGTGAACGTCTGTTTTTGTGGTTTCGTCTGATTTTGAGGCCCATGTAATGCTTGAATCTATTTTTTTTAAGTAGATAGTGCACTTGGGCCGGTCCTAACTCCTAGTTCCCCTTTAAACAAATTCCCCTAAAATCATCATCACTCCAATTAGTCCATTATCTACGCGTCATCCTCACCATTCAATTCGCCAAAGCCAACTTAACTAACTAATCCCCCAAAATAAACAAAAAAGGTTCCACGTCTACATACACACATGTAGCTGGACTGTTACACGAGGTCCAATAAAGAAAAGAAAGAAATTTCGAGTGTTGAACAAGGATTTGTCCCTGTACATGCAGATCGTTTGGAGCTTTCGGCGATGGAACTGTTCATCCGATCCATTGGGGCCTCTCCCTTTCGTCAGAATTAATCACTCCATCAAAATCAATCTGATCCGTCAAAAATAAATTAGAAGGATCGATCGGAGACGTCAACTCGTACGCAAAATTATTAGCTCATGATCGAGCCGTGTGTGATGATAAAATTCTTATGGAATGGAGCAGTTTGGTAGCTTGTCGCGGCAAGGTTTTGCCGGGCCGGGGATTAATTAGTGGAGTACAAGAGTACTTGCAACCAACCAACCACTGTTTATACGTTTGGCCAGGATCTTACTCACTGATCTCGTCAGTAGGTGGCGACCAATTAGTACGATGCATAATACATGATGCATGTATTTATTAGCGCGTCCAATTAAGTCATTGCAAGCGATTTCTAGTCGATATAGAACTATTTTCTTCTGATTTCTCCGGCCTATAATTATTTTGTGGATTCCTTTTGTGGGCAAACAAAGACTGGCGTGCTGGAGTACATGTGTTTATTTTTTGTTCTTGATTCTGAAAGTACATGTATGTGGTGTGTGGCGTGTATGACCACTGCAATGATCACACATACACACGTGCATTTGGGTGCTATTTTGTGTGTCCGGGTGGTACACCATGCGTTTGATTTGTTGTTGAAGGCTAATCAATCATTTGTAGCATGATTACGATCATATTATTGCATTGTTGCTACTATTGTTTAGTCTGCCGGTCAGCCCCAAGGGGTTCCAGAGTTCAATGAACATGTCGTATCCCTACCTCTTCCTCCTTGCATTGCTCCTGGCTTATTCTTGTTCTATTGATCTCACCCTTTTGCATGTATGCTTGGTTGCTTGCCACTGGTCGACATGGTTCTCACTTTCGTTAAATTTTGGCCGTTTCATAGGATGCTGAAACAATCGCCTTTAAGTGAAAATATTTCAATCATTTTAGTAGTACAGACAAGTTCAAATAATTTTCAGAAAACATGTAATTTTTTTTTCTTAACTTTTGGTTGAATTCAATCAATTTCGGTTATTTTGGCCAAAATGAAAACTGAAATCAATGAAATTATTAATCAGTTGTGTTAATCACTGAAAATCAACGAATTTCTTCAATTTCAGTTGTGGCCGAAATATTTCCAAAACTGAAATTGAAAACTGTGCATTGACAGTAGTAAATTTCACGGGAATTTGTGAATTTTCACGTGAATCTTCATTTTGCTACAGAAAGCAGAGAATGCTCTTTTGAACCAACCGTGGCCTAGATCGATTAATTTGCACACGAATCGTAAAGCATGTGCCACACCCCATCCTAGGCACAGGTATTAGCCCCAGAATTAAGCTCAATCAGCAGTGGTCAACACACCAGGTGCACTCACTAGCTACAAACCGATGCAATTTGTTGTCTGGTGTTGCCTAATCTTGAGTTGAACAGAAGTTACATATCAGATCAGTCATCAAGTAGCTAGATGGGTCCTGGGATTTGCCACCGTATCCTGTTTGGTCCTTTCTTCCTTGCGAGTCAAGCTAGTGACCATTAATTGTTGAGAGGGTGCTAGCCATGTAGCAAGCTCATGCTAGCTAATGGTACCTTTGGTTCCATAGATGCTGTGCTTTATTCTGGTTAGGTAGAAAGGTGGAAGGAATTGGCCGTCATTTCCCTATGTGGGTATGCATATCCAGGCTAGATGCTTAATTTGTCCACCAATGAAATTATATCTAGGTTGTGAACCTATAGGAACTTCAACTTACAATGAAAGACAACACATCCTGCCATGGAAAATTTCAGTCTGAAGCATAATAAAGGCCAGGCTACACAGCCTTCAACCAACTAATTTGCAGTTACTCCGTACCTGATAACCCACAGAAAACCCCTATCTGTTAAGGGACCCAATTGTAAGATTACAGACTAGAAAGAGAAATCCGTTCAATGAGATGAATTTTCGATGTGTAAATGAAGATGACCTGTAGATATCAACCAACTAATCTTTAGTCATCTACCAACTAATTAACTTCCATCCAGGACCAAGAATATCGGTATCTGGTTACGACGAGGATATCAGTTATCAGAGTTCAAATCCTACAGCCAAACGTTGTTAGAATCTGACCCTGTGAAATGGAAGTTAATTTCAGCAAAGTGATTCCACTTATATTTACACCGTCAGAGTGAGAGGAGATCTCCCAAATCCGTATAATAGTCGGTTTCCTTTTTGTAAATTAAAACGAGAACATATCCTTAACTCTGCAGATCGATAAACAAGTCCCAATAAGTTATTTATTGACAAAAATTAGTTCGACATAATCAAACAGGAGATTGCACATAAAAGAACACAAATGCAATACAGAGTAGAGTTCTCTAGAGAATGAATGGCTTGGCCCTATTTGTTTGGACTTTTGCTTCAGCTTTTGATGCTTCTAACAATTTTAAAAACATTTCTTCCGTTTACACATGAAGCTGAGAAGCATCTTCGGACGTGCTTCTCAGCTAGAAGCACCAAAAGCACGTCCGGAGGTGCTTCTTAGATTCATGTGTAAATATGAGAAATGCTTTTGAAATTGCTAAAAACACCAAAATCTGAAACAGAAGTCCAAACAAACAGGGTCTAACTGACTTAATAGTCTAAAGCACCATAGAGGGCAAAACTAGTAATACAGGGATCAAGAAGAGCAAACAACAACCTCGCCATCAATCCGACCTGAAAGGTTTATAAAGATCAAATCAAAAAGCTATAGACTAGCTACAAAGAGGACGCTGTGTTTTCATGCGTGAACAAGACTTACCCATATCTATCAACCAACTAACCTGTTGTCATTAGCCAACTAAACTCTATAGTCATCAACCAATTAAACTAAATAACTTCCAACACCAACTGTACCTTTATCCACTTGCCGGTGATATTACCGCCAAAATATAATTTGTCATCACATTTGATACACTGCCACGAATTATTCCCAACTAATTAATACTATTGAAATCAACTTATTACTGATCCCAAATTGCGAACCAATAATACATTTCAGTTGCATAAAAAAAAGTTCAGAGTTCTACAAATGACCATTATTTTGTTGCACCGGTTTCAGTTTTCTTCCCACCATATCATCGCGTGACCATTTGGCCCTTCACAATTCAACACCACAGGTCACAATGGTCACAGATATATATCATTCAGGGAAAAAAGTTTCAAAAAAAAAATGATGGGTCGAAGGCTCGTAGGTTATTCAGTGGCAATCTCAAAAATCCGAGTCATTCGATTGCGTATAGCAGAACACATTAACAATTAGCAACAGATATCAACCTGTCCCCCAAGTCCCCATAGGAGGCTTAACTGATTTACCAGCCTTACTCTCTCCAGAGAGCAAAAGGAAAAAGAAAAGGAAGAAGTACTAGAACAATAATGGCAGAGAGGCAGGGCAGAGCAGCAAGCAACAACCGCTAAACCCATCATCAACCGCCAGGAAGGGGTGAGGAAGAAGAGAAGAGGCGCCCGAAACATTCGAACCAACAAAAGCAGAGGGGAGCAGAGCAGAGCAGGGGACCCCATGCAAAAGGAAAGCAAAGCCGCGGCGAAAGCTGCCTCCGAGCTAACCCCCTTCCCCTCTCCTCTTCGAACCAACATCTCCTCCCCTGCGATTCCAACTCCACCCCCGCCTCTCCTCTTACAAATACCGCCACCGTCCTGTACCCCCCGCTGACGAATCAACTAGCTAGCTGCCGGTCCATCCATCCATCCATCCATCCATCGAGATTCGAGAAGGGAAGAGGACAAGCCGATTACAGAGGCCGGCAAGAAACGCGAGGTACCACACCGAGGATTTTATTTATCCCCTTCTAGTTTCTTGATTCCGTGTTGATCTCTGCCCGTTACAATCCTTTTTCCCATTAGCCGTAGCATTTCCTTTTGTAAGCTTGTCTGTGTGACTGTGTCTGCATCTCGGATGAGGTAAAGGGTCCTGATAACTGCCTAGCATCTTGCTGTCAGTCCCGAGTACTTGGCACTTGATCTTGGTGGCAGAACAAAATTACATCTTTTTTTTCTTTCCTATGAAATTTATCAGAATTATTTTTGGTTTTTCATGGATGATCGATGTACGTGGCTGGCTGGGTTTATCTTGTTTTCTGCTGTGGTGTTGCGATCGTTGAACAGGGTTTTTAGTTGCTGTGGCGTCGCTGTCCCACGGGATTTGTAGAATTGTAGTTCGTGCTAGTTTGGACTTGGCGCATGCTAAAATGATATGTTTCTTGGCAGTTTGTAAGGTGCTGGAATGGATAAGCTTGAGTACAATTATAGATCATGCTCTGATGGTCATTGCTACCAGCTGGCTTTTTAAAGAACTATGTAGTTTTGTGTTTCTTCAGAGCTTTTATGTGAGTTCAGGTAGGAGCAATTGAGCAGATTGTCCCTGTGCTAATTGTTGTGGTCAATGGTCAGTTATCTAGATACGATAATTTAGTAAGATGCATAACCAAACTCTTTCTGGAAAGCTGGAGTATAATATCATGAAGATGCATAACCAAACTCTTTCTGGAAAGCCAGATAGTCATCATGTTGCTTTACTAGTTGCAGATCAGATGACTGCAAGCATGCAAGTATTAATTAAGTATGGCACGGGTCATAGTAAATCCTAAAATAATATAAGAAGTACAACTCAGGGCAGTTCTACCATTCTAAAGGCGATTGCTCAATTCTAAATGCTTGCATAAAGAATAATCATAAGGTTGCAAACCCGCCACATAATCCAATTCAAGATTCACATGTGTTGTCTTATGTGGTGACTTTCATTTCTTTAGTTTGTAGCAGAAACGAGGTCAATTCTTTATGTTACCTTTGTCTCCTTATTCCCTTTTTGCTTTAACCTTTGCCTTTTGTATGATTCTCACAATTTGATAATAGTGACAAATAAGTCCATAACTGTTTGCAGGATCTGCAATTAGAATAATAGCTTTGATCGCTGTCAGTTATCTTATCAGATAGGTTGTCAAACTCCATACATCAATTTTTTCCAACCTTGCATGTCATTTTCCTGGAAGGTAGTAAGGAACTTTAGTGTCCACAGGAAGAATAGAAGCTTTGTTGCCTTGTCAATTTCAGTCATCTGAAAGAGTGGAAACTCTTATTTTCTTTTTTGGTTGCCCTTTTGCCTTATTCCTTGTTGTTTGACGAGAAAGGTCGAGTTGTCTTAGCTTAGAGGATTGTTATTTTGAGTTATCGATAAAAGTAAGTACTTACTGAAGATACTTTCTCTTGTGAAGCAGTACTATGGGTATTGAGGTTGTACTCCAATCCTCCAAAGAAGAGCTGGATTCTGCCGTTAACTCTCCATCTAGTGATAACATGGGAATGTCTGATGATAAGTGTGACCATCCAGAACTTTCTGGCACTGTCAATGCCGAAAATTCCTCCGGCGTGCAATCTGAGAATGGTATCTCAGAACAATTAGAATCTGCTTATGTCAATGGAGATACTGAACATGATGGTTCCCCAGACACCTGCCATGCTGAGCGGACTGATGAAGGTAAGCTTGTGCTGGTTTATGGTTCCATTTAACTCGATGAATCTTATGGTCTTGATCAACTTAATGTAGCAATTTGACTGCTTCCTCTGGTACTAAATTTTTGGAGCAGTCTAATGATAATGGTTTTATAAATTCAGAGCCTGCTTCAGATGAAGCCTCTCCTGTTAATGTTGAGAAAGAAGATGTGACACCACAATATGTTGAAAGTAGTTCTGATGAACAGGAGAATAAAAAAACATCGATGGAAGGAACAGCGGTAAGTGATAGTACATCAGTCACATCTACAGAAGATGTTTTAGAACCAAAGAAAGGTGCTCAGTCCGAGCCAGGAGATATTAGTGGGTACCCTCCTGATCTGTCCAATGCCAAGGCTTCCGGTAATGGAAATGTGTACCAAAATGCGAAGTGCGTATTGACAACCTCGAAAAAGAAGATCAAGGTTTCCATTTCTTTAGCCTGTTGTTTTACATGCATCTTTAGTTCTGTTCTCACTATCTTTACGACACCAATTGTAGGCCTTTTACCATGATTTTTACATGCATAGTTTTATCCATTCCATCCTTTTTAAATGTGCAATGAGAACATTCTAGCATTTAAGTTATGGACATCATGTTTGCATTGTTATCTACTCCTTCCTTTGTAGCCAAATTGTGTGTGGTCATGCATATAATCTTGTACTTTCTGTATATTTATTCCAGAGAAGCGCGTCTGCGACTACAAGGAAACCACTGCAAGCTACTAACAGAAATACTCTGGACGACTGGAATGCTTCTACTCTCACTAACTCGTATGCTTCACAACTTGAGCACATGACCTTATACGGTATATCAGCTCAACAATGCTTAGTTTGATAAGCTTTGTCATGTAGGAAATCGCCAAATGGAAAGACTACTACTGTCCCATCAGGCCCAGTCTTCAGATGTACCGAACGTGCCGAGAAGCGCAGAGAAGTACGTATATATTGTTTTATAACATAAAAAAACAGAACATATTGCAGGGAGTGGAAAGGTTCTCATCCTTTTCTTCATGTTTCATTCCAGTTTTATTCAAAGTTGGAGGAGAAAAATCAAGCTATGGAGGAACAGAAAGTTCAGTTGGAAGCTAGGTTGAAGGTAATTTGTCTTGTTTCAAGCATTTTCCATGAAGATGCATCCTCTTTTTTGTCTACGTATTCCTTTCAGTTTCAGATAGTTAACCTGACTTTTGCGCCTGTTTAGGCATAACTGATGATGTACTGTCGGTAGTATGATCATGGTTCAGTTATGCATTTGTAGCTGCGTCAGTGAGTGAAGTGCTACAAAAAGTTTGTTTTATAAAATTGTGTTCTGAACTTGTTTCTTTATACATTTAGCTGTTCTGTTTATACATTTACTATGATGCATAGATGGAACTGCTTTGTATGACTCTGTCTCCAACATGCTTCCACCTCAAAGAAATAAATTGCTATCCATGAACTCCTCATTTTGTACTCCCTCCATTCCATAATTCTTGTCGAAATCTTACATGTATCTAGACGCTTTTTAGAAACAGATACATCCAGTTTTGGGCAAATTTGAGACAAGAATTATGAAACGGAGGGAGTATAAATAAAGAAAAGCCACACTAATTCCATTTCTAAATAGATGATGTTTTAGAAAATGTGCAGTCAAAGTTCTCTATCTTTGGTCAGTGATTAATACAAAACTAGTTAGATGGTAGAAATTTGTCATGAACCTAATTTCACAATGTAGCTTTTCTAATCATCTATTTGTTGCCTTATAAAAAATGTTCTACTTAGATATTCATAGTTTCATACGGAAAGTACAGTCAAAGTTGCATACTGGACACTGTGGAAAGTGAAAAAACCCTATCAATTTGGAACAGAGGGATTAGTTAGTCTCACATCTGTACATTGATAACGCATTAACGCTTAGCGAGTAAACATCATAAAATGTTGTTCTGTTGGAATACATGATAATCAAAATGCAAGTAAATCCTGACTGGTTTTCTTACATTTTAAATGTGCAGAGAGAACAAGAGGAGGCTCTCAGGCTACTCAGGAAAAGCCTGACATTCAAAGCTACACCCATGCCAAGCTTCTACCATGAGGGACCTTCTCCCAAGGCTGAATTTAAGAAGGTAAACACTACAGTAAATCAATTTTCTCTGTAATTTCCTAGCCCATGAGCCTCAGTCAGAAAAGAAAACCTTTGTTATTAATGATGCAAGTCTAATTCCTCTGTGTTAATGTACTTCTTGCTTGAAGCTGCCCACAACCCGTCCCAAGTCACCGAAGCTGGGGAGGAAGAAGGCCTCCATGGACACATCCCACTCATCGGAGGAGAGCGAGAGTGTGAGGCCCTGCTGCCGTGCGAGCCGTGACAGCCTCGACAACCACTGCAAATGCAGCAGCAACAGCAAGCCGCAACAGCAGCGGCAGCCTGCAGCAAATGCTAGGCATGCTGCTGCCGCGTCCAAGAAGCAGGCCAAGAACCATGCCCACAAGCTATCCAACGAGAGCTCCATGAACATTGCAGTGTGCTAAACTGCTGCAGCAGCTGGTGCTTCTGCTTCTTCTTCTTCCTCCAGCTGTTCTTGCTTCACTGCTAGATTCTTTTGGCTCCATGGATCATGGTGAAATCTGAGTTCAGAAGGAGAAGAAGAAATGGAGGTGCTATTTTTTCCCCTTAAGTTATGAGAGTTACTTCTGCTTCGATCACGGCTTGTGGTGGTTTTGGTGTAGATAATAAGTTATGGTGATGAAGGTGGTGATGCACAAGGGGTGTGCATGTGCCACGAGTGAAGTCAGTTGGTCAGACACAAGTCTTGCTATTTATGCTAATCTTTCTCTCCCACTTTTTTTATTTGTTGTGAGATGTGAGGGTGGGCTGTGCTCTGTCTCTGTACAAATGCTGTTTGTTCCTTAATTTATGGGGTTGTGGTATTTGTTAATGTAAGTTATTGAACACACATGCAAACAGATGGTTTGTTGGTATGGTTGATGAATGACATGGAACTATTTTATGTTCACCGATCTTCAGCTTGAGTCTTTTTCTGGTTGCACGAATAATCCCCTGTTGAAATGTAGTTACATGCTTCTTGTTCTTTGATGCTGGGTAAACAGACCCGTGGGTCTTGCGTATCCGAGCTGGTCGCTTTACTGGTAAAAAAACCCGAACATGGGTTCTGGTAAAGGTTGGAATGGAAAGAGGGACCAAATCCATCTCTTTTATCCAATTGAGAAGCTACATGTATATGAATTCGAGTTCAAGAAACATTTCTAAACTACTGTGCCAATTGAGAAATTTTGTGGGACACCATCCTAGTTAAACAACATCCATGGCTAAGAGTTACACCAGGTTTAAATATACTCACACTCCACAAGCCAACACAGTATATATGAGGCTTGGAACCAAAATGCATTCCCCTAAAAAATAAAGCTACTTCTGACTCTTTCAGTTTTGCATCTCCAAAAGACCATCCTTGCCCAGCTGCCCCAGCAATGCCACTTTGGTATAGTTCATTTTTCTGCAAAAAGAGACCAATATTTAGATTATGACCAACCATAAAGAACAAATGGATCAGTAGCATGGTTCCTGGCCTACCATATAGACCAGAAAAAAAATTAAGGCACATTGTATTATCCCCTATGCAAATTGGCCAGAGGACAACCGAGGAAGATCTGCTCAATTGTCTCGTCCTGCCCAAGAAATTGACACTCGTTTTCTCCCTTCCATAATCTTTTCTAAAGATGATCCTCCCATCAAAATTCTCTTTTGGGCTACGACCCAAACAAAAAATTGATTTTTCAATGTTGGTTTAAAATTCCACTAAAATGTGTGAAAAAAAACAGCATTCATCTTTAAAGCTTTACAAACGAACTAACAGACAATATGACAATTGAAATCAATGTCCATTCGACTAAAATCTCTATGGTCCTCATCCAAAATAAATTCAGAGCAATAAGTCTTAATATGTCCCCACATGTGCAAAAGTTCTCACCATAAGTTTCTTAATTTGTGAGCTCAACTAAATCCCATCCATCTCTCAAAACCTCAACCACGGTGTGACAACGCATATAAAGTATTGACAGATGCCCTAGAAAAGAACATAGTATTGTACGTGTAAATTACTTCAAGTGCAGCTACCACGTGTGCACGTAGAGAACAGAGAGAGTGAGGAGCCTCAGGTGCGGTGCAGAAGATCAAACTCATGTGCAGTCATAGGCTTCGATATGACCGTCCCCAATTCAAAATCAAAAAGAAAATTGTAAATAATGTAAGATAAAGTAAGCAGAAGTTCTTTAGTTACAAAGATAGCCCTACTAAACAAATAATGTAAAAGGACTAATTAGAAGAATTGTTCTAAGGTTTAATATTATTTGCATGCATTGAGTATCAGTAATACAGGAAACACAATTTGAACTAAAATGTGAGCACACATGCATCAACATTTGTACCATGCAATGAATTGTAACATAAAAGCAGAGAAAAACAAAGAACATCCTAAGTCCAATGCAAAGCTTCCAACACTGAATATTTTGAAGGCACTCACAGTAGATAAGCAAAAAAAAAGGAGGTATATGAACTTTTTTTAGGGGAGAGGTATATGAACTCACATAAGCATGCAGATGCAGCAACGACAGACGCTCCCCGACGCTCCCTACAGCCCTTGGAAGAAGCGGCGCACCCTCACACGGCCGCGCTCTATCTTCTCGAAGAAGTCATGCCTAACAAGGCTGAAATACACTCCAATAACCCTCGAAATGATTACCGGCCACTGGTACTTGTCCACCAATTTCCCCTTGCTGTCGCAGTGAAACAGGGGCCAAGGATTGGGCTAATGGCTCGTACCGAGCTCACGAATGATTTTAAACACAAAAGCAACCACGTGAACGAAGCTTTGCTCATACAGACCGTGCGGACTGCAGCAATTCGCCAGGACCGAACCGGAGGGCGTAACTGCAAAATGTGCGAAACTGGCAGGTGGGGCCGGCTCTAAGCGTCCTTCTCTTAGCTTAAGACCAGATAACACCGCTGGGACCCACAGAGAAGCAAATCAGACCGCGTGGGTCCCACGAAATTGCCACGTCGGATCATCCTTATCTCACGAGCCCGACCAGGACACCGGGTCATCCTTATCATCCTTATCTTGCGGGCCCGACACACACTGAAGAAGCTCGCTGCCGCCGCCGCTCACCACGGTCGTCGGCGCCGCTGCTTCCCATCTTCTCGTCGACACGCCCGATCGAACCGCGTTGGCCGCTTCCCATCCGCACGCCGGTGCAACCGAACCAGGGTCGCCGCCGCCGCTCCGCACGGTGGCCGCCGCAGCTCTCCGCTGTCGCCGCACTCGAGGTAGGCATGTCTAGCCCCTGCCAGCCGCGCATTGGCCCCTGAAATTAGGCATTTAGGATTCCAATTTCCCCCAAATTTATGATTTGGCAGGAACCCTAGGTCGGTCCGAAACCAAAATTGAGCTCGAGTGCCTTGCAGAAAGATGGGACGAAGCGGATTTACGGACGACGGTGGCGCCTCTATGATGTCCTGGCTCCTGGATCCTGCTGGGAGCAGCTCAAATGGCAGTGTGGACAAGGTGAATCGATTCAATTTGCAATAATTTATCGATTTGATTTTGTTTTGTCGTTTTGTTTATGTCCGTGAGCTCATGTAGTAGTATTGGAATTGTATGTAGCACAATTTGGGCTACTTCGACCCAGACTACCTCGTGGAGCATGAGTTTGATGATGAAGAGGAGCGAGCCCCTCTTCGGCATGGACAGAATGTGGAAGAAGAGGGCCAGAATGTTGTATTGATGAAGGAGATTCGCTTGCTGAAATCAATGGTGACAGAAGAAGAGAGGAAGAGTAAAAAGTTTTATGAAGCGATGATAAATCATGAATTTGAGTTAACTTTTCGGGACGAATTGGTAGAGGAGTTAGAAAGCAAGATTGTTGAAGGGAAAAAGGAGAATGAAGCCTTGATGCGTGAGGTGCTAGAAGGCAAGAAGAAGATGGAAGATGTGAAAGTGTTTGCCGTGGCATGCTTCAGTGTTGCAATAACTCTATGTGCTGTGTTGTTTTGCCTCTTCAAGAATATGTAGCTTATTGTAGTGAGTGATCCCTGTCACAGGGCGCTTTAACTTTGTTTGCACCTGATCTACATGGCCATATGCATGAGACTGTTTCGTTCGTTCGTTGTAGGGCGCCCTTCGTTGTATGCATGAGAGTGTAATGTTTGTTGTTTGTATGCATGAAACATTTGAAATGGCATACAGGGGAGCAAACAGGGTTAACATAGCGTAGCATTGTACCATGCATTTGGAGTTTTTTAGTCTGAGTACAAACCAAAATATACAGGGGCTACCGAATATATAGGGGTTAAGAGCTACTACACTGAACAAGTTGCTAATTAAAGATAAGACGTTCGTCGACGCTTGTACCCCGCCCCTGTCTCCATCTTCCTCCCTAGTTGCTGCCGCTATACCAGGTGATGCCCCCTCCTAGTACCACGAATACCGCCGCACCAGCAACAACTCATGCAAGATAGATCGTTGGTGATGTCGATGGGACGACCAATGTAGGCCAGACGGAAACGGCGTCCGTTGACATTAGCGTACAAGGCGATGCGCTTGTCGGTAGTGAGACAAGCGGCTCGCGAAATCGCAAAACCTGAAAAATCCACCTGCAAGTACAAATTGCCGCCTAGAGAGACGCCCGCGCGCAAGCTTGTTGGGGCACACCGAATTGCATTGTAGCTTAGCACCACAGACAGTGCCGCAGCGGCGATGGTGACAACCAAAGGGGAGCTAGGGGTTTCCACCCGGACAGGGGAACCCCCGATGTTGAGCACGTCAGCTAAGCAGTGCTTTGGCGTTGAGGTACCTAATAGGGGCTTGGTGTTGGTGGCTAGCTCGATGACGGCGTTGGCGTGCTCGATGATGGCGGCAGCTTCGTCGATGGCGGCGGCGGCGTGCTCAATGACGGCGGCCGCATGCTTGAGGACGGCGGCGGTGTGGTTGAGGTAGAACCGTCGGCCTTGCTGAGCTGCGTGGAGTTCGACTGTCGCAAGGGGCCCACGCACTAGAGTAGCCGAGTCGCGGCCACGGAGCTCTGATTCCGCCGGAATGGGGCGCGAAAGAGGCGGCGCAAGGGACGGCAATGCGAGGGTACGAACGGAGTGCGTGTTGGGCGCGACAACGAGAAGGCGGAGCCAAGGCATGGACGGGAGCGGCATGGCTTTCGGGGGCTTTCGGTCGGTGGTTGGCAAGCTCAACGGAGAAGGAAGCTAGGGTTTAGAATGGGGAATTTTGGGGGATGAGGGTGAGGTCGGAGAAGGGGGCGCAGGGGAGAAGGTGGCGGGCCCGAGAAGGAGAGGTTGACTTCTTTGTCCGAAGCTTGTTAAAAAAGACTAAGGAAAGGAAAAAAAAGGAAAAAAAATGCCCCTGGACCAGCGCGCGAATGGAGAGGCGCCTGGCCCAATTTTTAATCGCGGGCGGGGATCAAACTCAGGTCGCACGGGATAGAGAGAGGGTCCTGACCAGTGGGGTACTTGTGGTATGATGTCAAGAATAGGGACGGCTTGTTTTTATCCGTGTAGGGTGGGAAAAAGCACAACCGCCAGTTGTGTTGGGTCATCAGTGTCGGTGAACCTGGTGACCGCCACTGATAGACACGTGAAAATGTTGACTCAAATTTGATGTATTTCGGCAAAAAAGATACCAATTTGATGTTTTCAAGATATGTAAATTTTTGTGTGGTCTCCATCTTCGTTAATAGTTGTTGTCAAAAAAATTCATATTTTTTGGAGCAAACTTACTATATTTCGTACTTATTTTGCATTTTCACCAATTTTCGGCAGTAAATGAAAAAAAAAATCCATTTTTCAATACTTTTACCATCAGAAGGGAAAGTAAGACCGGTCCATTGAACTCATTTTAACCTGATAAAGTTGAAAGACATTGGTTTCCAATGAAAATTCAATGATCTATACCTTGAATAGTGTAATTTATAGTTAAGCCGAAATTAAAATAATGTTAAAAATATGATATACTTGTTAGAAAATTCTGATTTTTTGCATGTGCCAATATTTGGTGATGTATTCATCACATAAAAAAAATCAGGACAATATCTAAATGTGACCATGTACTTCATGTACAAACTACCACAAGCCCCTAAGGTGTTTCTGAAACACCTCAGAGAGATGTCGGAGAAGCGAACACTTTTTGAGATTTTGATTTCATAACTTTCTCCAAATCTTGTGAAATTTGGTGTACTAGACCCATTTGGTATGTGATGCATGTATGCAATAGCATTTTCAATTTGGAGGTGTTTTCATATTTTTTGAATTTCAAATTCATTTAAATTTGATGTGATGGGTCTAAAATGATACCAAATATTGATTTTCAAGTGTGGAAACAGCTATCTAAAGTATGTACACACGGTTACTACTCAACTCATGCAAGAAAAAGTGAAATAAACATTAGGCTTTTCAAGATATGAAAAGATTTGAATGGATTTAAATCATGGTCAACAAAAGTCAACTGTCTTGTCTTAGATGGATTTGAAATTCCAGGGGTGCTCTTAACTTTTCATGTCCATTCTGTTTATGCAATCATAAATTGATTTGGGACAGGTTAGTTTTCGAAGGTTCCTCCAAAATGACCCATTTTGGAGTGCTTAAGGCTCAAAATGTACCAAGTTTCAGGAGGTCAACGAAAGTCAACCTTCTTCGATGGATTTGAAATTTCAGGGGTGCTCCCAACTTGTCATTGACATTCCATTTGTGCAATCAGAAAGAGATTTGGAATAAAGTTGAATATGGAGAAATAGAAGTAAGCCTCAAATATCACTAAGTGCCCGAAACATCAAATAATGTCATGGTACAACTCATTACAACAAATCTTAAATAATGCCATGGTACAACTTAGTACAACAAATCTCAAATAATGTCTTGGTACAACTCAAAATCAAGCCTTCTTGTACAACGTATCAATGGTGGCGGTCCGCTTCCTTTTCTTCGAGGTGGTGCTGGCTGCCTTCCTGGAGATGGTGGATCTCTTCTTCCCCGTGGTGGTGACGGTGATTTTCTGAGCGTTTCTGATGGTCGTAGGCTTTGGGACAGAGGTGGTGACACTCATCAAAGCATGACGGGACAAGTCGAAGTCATCATCTTCACTGGCTTCAGTTTTGACAGTGGGGGCAGTTGCTTCAGTTTCGACAGTAGGGGCACGTGCTTCAGTTTTGACAGTAGGGGCAGTTTGGACGGTACCTTCAGTTTATTCAGCCGGGGCTCCCCAATCATCGACAGCTTGGAGGGGCTCTTCATCTGAAAAACTTTCATCATCCGTAGTAGAATCTTCTTCTGAAGTTCCTGCTTCTTCCCAGCTAGGATCTTCTGAAGTTGAATCTTCCAATTTGAGCTCTTCTGGATTTCTGGCATCTTTGGCTATTCTTGCCTCTTCTTCCATTCTGGCTTGTTCTTCTTCAGTCTTCTTCTTACCACGAGGCATGTCATCAACATGAGAAATATGTGGTGCTATTATGTAAAATGCAATTATGTAAAAATTGGGAAAACAATGTATAATAGCTAACCTTGGAGGTCATGGAGGGCTGTAAGCACACTTCGAGGAGCCAGCACGATAGCCCAATATTCTACATCTCCTGCACCTCTGTCGTTTTTTTGGAGGTTTCAATTTCCCATCTACTTCAGCTTCAGCTGCTTTGCTCCCCTTCTTTTGCCCTTTAGTTCCTTTCTTTCCATTTCACTCCAAAAAACTTTTGAAGCGCACATGTTTTGGCCTGCCAGGCTTTCTAGCTATATTGGGGGCAGCAAGATCGTATCCAATGTTCACTTCAGGCCATTGAGATTGGTCAGTAAGTGCCGGGATCTCTCCTGCATATGCTGCCTTGAATCGGTCAATAGAGTAATAGGGATGCAAATATTGACCCATCATCAAGTCAGGTTTCGCTGCCAGTACCACAATAGCATGCGGACAAGGTTTTCCAGTTGCTTGCCACTCAAGACAGGTGCAGTCATGTAGGTCAATTTTCACTACATGTCTCCTCTTCTTATCAGTGTCTAAAACTTCTACAGTGTAGGGGGAGGCATTGACAACATGAAGGTGCCCAAGCCCTCTGCTCTTGCATACCACCTGCTGGACAACTGATGGTAGCTTATCACCATGCAACATACTAGCAAGATTTTTTCTCTTATTCCAGAGATTCATTAAACGAATCCTCAGAGCGTCCATCAGCTCATGCACAGGAAGATCTTTGATATCTTTTATCCAGGCGTTAAAACTTTCACACAAATGGTTATTGATGTGATCAACCTTTATATCAGTGTTGTAGGCACTCCTGTACCACAACAATGAATGGTAATTCTTCAGATAAACACCAAATTTAGGGCTCGCTGCCAAGATCTTGTCCATATGATACTGGAAATTGTGTGGGTTGTAAGCTCTTGCCGCTGGCCACATCCTTTCAAATACATCTCCTTGAAATTTCTTGATCAAACTAAGCCACAGATGGCCGAAGCACTCCCTCTGCTCTGCATGTGGAAAATTTCTTCATTGCAATAAAGAACCTACCAAAGGAAATCTTGCCATCTTTTTCATAAGTATGAATCTCTACCACACTTCCAGGACTCCTCTTTTCCATCTCTGTTTTGAAGTTGAACAACATTCTAAAGGTGTTGCCCCAATCACCATAGAGTTCCTTCATAGCTCTTTGCTTCCCTTTCCAGACAGTACTGTAACTTAGTGTGCATTTGTAATCCTTCTCCAACTCAGACTTAAGCCATTTGGCAGTTGAGTTTGGTTTTGTACTCAAAATCTTCATGACCTTCTCTGCAACCCATGCTTGAGAAGTCATCCTTGTCACTCTCCTAGCAGTTGTCATCCATGTATGATCATGTGGCATCTGATTAACCCTAATCATAGTTTGATCAGGCATCCTTCTTGCTGACATGTACCAAGGACATGGCTTCTGTTCCCCATCCACCCCCTTGCATTTCACACAGTACCTGCTTTTTGATATCCAAGCAGTATATGTGCAAACTCCTTATTGACAGCATATGTCTTGAATGACATCTTCAGTTCCTTCATTGTTGGCCACATCTTGCCCACTGCGAACTCATGATGCTCTTTGTCATACACGCACTGCAGCTCCACTTCATGGTCATCATCCACCTCAGTACCGGCCTCCTTGAATAGCCTCTTGCAGGCAGCTTCGTCAGCAGCACAACTTGCAGAAGGTACATTAATTGACGGCCTAGGCGGGGATGGCGATGCTTCTGCCCCTTCTTCCTCATTCTTGTCCACTGGAATTCCATAAAGAGTGAAAAACTTAGCCTCCGAAATTGATTCAGGAGCAAAGTCTGTGGACTCCTCTAAGATAATTTTGCTCCAATCAACATTTGGATCTTCTCCCCCAGGTCTCAAATCAGCAGGCACATGTTTCGGGGCCCAATTCTCCGGATCCCTCACTAGAGAACTCCTAGCTAGGAATGTGTAACATCCCAAAAAAAATCAAACCTTTCCATGTGCATTGCACTCATGAGTATCATGCCACATTTGCATTTTTGAATCAAAAATTTGAATTACAAAAAGGCTTTGAAAATGTTTTATTTCATTTTAAACCTTAGGTTTTTCACCCATTTGAGTTTTGGACTTTAAACCATTAGGGTTTATAAGAAAAAGGGGTTTATTGAGCTATCCCATAATTTTTAATATTTATTTGCAGTTGAGAAACTATTTTATTTAAATAGTTATATAGCCCTAAAGGCATTTATAGGGAAAATGTATTTTTATATATTTTATTTGGAAGGGAATTTTGTCGTAAAAGTTGAATCATGATAAAACATGATTTTACAAATTTTCTGGAATTTATTTGGATCAATTTGGAGTTCAAAATCAAAAGATATCAAAGAAAACAGGAAAAAGGAAAAAGGAAAGAAAAAAAATGGGAATCGGACCGACCCAACTGGGCCGGCCACTTACCTGCCGCGCGCCGCAGCCCAGCAGCAGCCCGCAGCCGCGCGCGCGAGCCACAGCCGCTGACAGGGGGGCCCCACCTGTCAGTTGCGTCTTCCTCGCAAGGGAAGCACTGGTCGTCACGGCGTGATGCCCGCGCGCGCCTGTCTCGCCACCATCGCCGGGATTCCGTCACTCCCGTGCTCCCCGCGACTTGCCGCCCGCGTCACTTTATAGCTTGAGCCCTCCTCTCTCATTTCCCCCTTTCCTCTTCGTCGATTACGCGCCCACGCTGCCAAGATTTGTCACCGGAGCAAGCCCTTCGCCGCCGCCATTTCTTGGTCACCGCCGACGAACGGGTACGACATCGTCCTCCCCACCTCCTATCTTTCACCCGCCTCGTCGTCCCGCTTCTCCTGACGTGCTTGGTTTCTCTTTCCATGCGCCGTAGACACGAGGACCCCGACGACCGAAGCTCCGCCACCGCCGCCGCGTCTCCGCCGTCCTGGGCGTCAACCCCGGCCACCCCGAAGCGAGCCACCGCCGCCAGCATCTCCGTCTCATCGCGCCGCTTCTCCTCCATGCTTTCTCGAGCCGAAAGCCTCGCCGGAACCGCCCGCCGCCGGAGTTTTTCGGAACCCTAGCGCCGCCACGGTGAGCCCATGCTCCATCTCGACCGTCCGATCTTCATCAACGGTCGAGATTAGATCCCGTTAATTCCTTTAAGTGAACTGGTACCGACCAATCACGGCTTGACACGTGGCGCCGAATTATAAAACAAAAATGTAATTTTTATTTCCCTGATGGAATTAAATGGCACTTTTGCAGAAAAGCCCCCGAAATTTCAAACGATCATACTTTTAAACTACTGGGCCAAATTTGATAAATTTTACCTTTCTGGAAAGCTCTTGACCTGTAGAATCTTTTAGCATAGTTTAAATTTAAATTTGAATAACTTAATCACAGTCAATTTACAGAAAAGCCTTTTATGCCATTTAATTCATAACTAATTAATTAGAGATCCTTTTTAATTGAAACCAGTGCCCAAATTTTCTTTTTATTATCCTCTGTCCATTGGGACAGAGAAATAAATATTTTGAATTAAATTATTTGGCTGATGCCAATAAAACCTTGTATTAGTGTTTTAATCCCTAGTTTTTTCATTATGTTTTTAAACCTAATGCATTAATTTTAATTGCTATGCTTTGGACCAGTTGATCACCCAAATAAAATAAACCAAGTCATGTCACATGTTGCATTGCATCATAGCATATCTTATTTTGTCGTGATGCGAATTGTGTGTTTATGTATGTGTATGTTTGTTTGTTTCGTATAGTTTTCTCGGAGAGCGAACCTTGTGATTGTGACGAGTGTTTGAAGACCAACTGCTACCAAGCCAAGTTCATTTTGATCATTCACCTATTATTTTACTATGCACTAGATGTTTAATTAGTTGCATGGATAGGACTATTATTGTATTTATGCTAGCTATGAATTCCTAGTAGTATAGATTGCCCCTGCCATTACATTTCCACCAATTGCCATTGCAAGTAGTTGAATTGCTATGCTATGTTAGTATACGTGGGAGGAAATCTCAATTACCATGAATCAAATGATGTGGAGCATTTTAGAAACTTGGCAAAACAACCCCAACGAATCATCCTGGGTGGACGGCTTTGAGCCTTTGAGATGTTATGCGACGTCAGGTCCATTTCTATGGGTCCCTCTGAGTCGAGTCTGCATGGATTCGGAGATGGATTGTCCATGCATGTCTCTCCCGTTGATTCGGGGAGCGCTTGCGTCGCAAATGTGGAATGCCACCTGGGGTATCAGAGACTGGACTAGTTTTCCTGTTTAGTAGCTTTCAGTACAACCACATGGTAATATGGGCTCTGCCAGGATGGATGTAAGACATATGATCCTGGATCCGAGGGATTGTGCAGATGTAGCCGTGTAGGTGGGAACGTAGGTCCCTCAGGTGGTCTGGGTGATTATGGTCTGAAAATTCCTGTAATCGATGCCGTTGCTACCCTACCATGAGGACAGCAAGGGATTAACACGTCGATTTCTTGTGGGGAATGTGTACAACCTCTCGAGAGTGTCAAACTAAGTACTTAGCCGTGTCCCCGGTTACGGACAATTATGAGCAACTAGATTTGGGGGCTGTAAGGAAGGTCTCACTGATTCCAATTTCTTAAATAAAATGAATGGTTTGAACAGGGTAGGAGAAATTGATGTATCTACTCAATGTGCTCTAGGATAATAGGAGCATGGGTGTTTCTACCCCATGTCCAATGGTGATAAAACTATTTGTTGAAAATGATAGGATGAAATATTGATGCTTTTATGCAAATAGCCAAAACCCCTGTCTTGCCAAATAATGCATATACTTGTTAGGTCTGCTATAACCCTTTGGTGAACTTGCCAATATATTCAATGTATTGACTTCCCAGTGGCTGCAACGTTTAAATGTTGCAGGCGAACCAGGTGAAGAGTGAAGTACGAAATGTTAGGGTTGCGAGTTTACATTCCAACATGTTTCGACTGTGGAGTTATTATGGGACTCCTGTATCTTCTGCCTTCCGCTACAAGATTTTCTTTTCTTTTGAGCTAACCCATGAGGTTATGCAATATGTAAGGTATTATTAAAATTCTGAATCAATGCGATGTAATATATTCTTGACCTTTGTATCTTGATATTACATCTTGAAACTGTGTATGCTAGCGAGTCGATCCAAGGACTAACACTGTAAGCACAGAGATCGAACCCTGTACGGGGGCGGTCGCTTCAAAATGCTTCATCATTGCCGCCTCTGCTGCCTTAGATTCAACATATCCTACAACCGACTCTGCAGAGGCTCTAATTAGCTCCGCATAAATCCTAACATTTGGAGCCTCCTTATCTTTTGTCCGCCCCGATTTGATTGCCGCAACCAGCTGAGGGGTAGTGGTTATTCTCACAAGCTTCTGCCGCTTCCCATATGAACACAACTCAACCTCCTGCCCTTTACCCCAAGAAACAATTTTCCCAATTTCCTCTATGAATCTCCTGACTGTGATGTCCCCCACTTTAACTTTCAAATTGACCATATAATTGCATCCAATTACATCCTCGCTAGCGTCATCAAGCTTCGCAATGCATCGGCGGAACTTCACAGGCACGATCTCAGTACCATCGTCCTCATCAGTCCTAGAACGAACACAAAATTAATCTACCAATGCGCGCTCTACTACAGCTAAATTGAACCGAACTAAAGCAAATCCCCATGGAAGAAACAAAATTTAAGGTCCATAGAGAAGAAATTACCTGCTTCCAGCTTCAGGCGGTCGATCCATCCTTCCAGTCCACGACCTGGCCGGCGGCGGCCGAATGCGTGGTTAGCAGGGGAAGGCTAGGCGTCGGCTGGGGGGGGGGGGTCTGGCGGCTGGCGGCTGCGCGGGTGCGTGCCGGCGACGCAGCTCCGTGCGAGGGGCGCAGGTGCGTGGCAGCGACGAAGCTCCGTGGCGGCGGTGCCGGCTAGGGCACACGATGGGGAAATTTTGTACGGGTAGAATGTTCGGGCAGGGCCGCCCAGGTTGAAGGATGAACCGACGTGGCAATTTTGTGGGACCCACGCAGTCTGATTTGCTTCTCCGTGGGTCCCAGCAGTGTTATCTGGTCTTAAGCTAAGAGAAGGACGCTTAGAGCCGGCCCCATCTGCCAGTTTCACACATTTGCAGTTACACCCCTCCGGTTCGGTCCTGGCGAATTGCTCCAGTCCGCACGGTATGTATGAGCAAAGCTTCGTTCACGTGGTCGCTTTTTGTTTGAAATCGTTCGTGAGCTCGGTATGAGCCATTAGCCCCCAAGGATTGCGGAAAGTAGTCAGCAACACGTCTCCATCCCCAGACACAATCTGTGGGAACAAACTCCCAAATCCACTCTCCAAAGCATGCTTCCGCAGCTCCCCCACTGGCAGCTCAATCCGGCGCTGCAACACCCATGCCTCCTCCTTCCTGTATCCCTCCAGCGCCCAAATATCCGCGATCACCGTATTTGTCCCGTCGCCATATATAAACCCCATGCCGAGCTTACCGCCATCCATGTCAAGCAGATATTCGCGGTGCCTGCCGATCTTGGGAGGAGCTTGGATCAACCGGAATGTTTCGAGCACCGTGTTGAAGACGAGTATGTCTCCGACGAACATGTCCTTCCCGAAATGCCAATGGAGGCAGCCGTGGAGGAAGAAGGGCGGGTGGTCACAGCCGGGAATAATGGACCAGTGGTCTGGGAATGGCGATGACGATGACGATGGGAGCTCTGCTGGCAGATGCCCGATGCATCTCTGCTGATGCTGGGGGAAGGAGATAGTGAGGACATTGCACTTGTAGGGGGCGCAGCTCATGTAGAAATCTTGGAAGAGGGTGCGGTACTCGTTTGAGGGCCTGTGGAGGTAGAGCGCGTGAGGGAAGGTTGGCGTTGGTGGTGGGCTTGGAGGAACGCGTTGGTGGAGGTTTCGCGGCGCCACGAGCGGCACACGGCACGGCAGTGGAGGAGATCTTTTGCCGGGAGGCGGGGGAGGATTTCACATAGTATGATGTCCTCCGGGAGGGACGGGCTGGCGGTGGCACGGGCTGTGCGGCTGCGCTTGCTCCGCGGTACGGTGTTCACCATGGAATCGGACTCCATGGCCTCGCTAACTAGCGCCGCCACTCGCTCTAGTTGGAGAAGGATGGCTGGCTGCGCTGTTGTTTTTTGTTTCGTTTTTTACAATCGAGCTTGCAGGAATGTTTTGGACCGCTGGATCTGTTTAGATGGTGCACTGTTGCAGGATCGATGCGGAAAGTCACGTGCGCAGCTGATGACGTGGTGCGACCAATAGGCGGGCGACATGTGTGACACAGTTGTGGTTAGCCCAATAAGCGGGGGCCATGTGTACGCGGTAGGCATTTCCGCATTAATGGACCTGAAGTCGTGTGTAGGAATACATGAGTGCATGCAGTGACGTGGTTGAACCAATAAACATACGACGCGTGTGACATAGTCGCGGCTAACCCAATAGGCAGGGGCCATGTGTACACCCGTAGACGTTTTTGCATTAATGGACGTGAATTCATGTATAGGAGTACACGTGTGCATACAGTGACGTGGTCGAACCAATAAGCATAGGACGCGTGCAACGTAGACTTGGTCAGCCCAATAGTCCGGGGCCATGTGGACATTTCCGTACTAATGGACATGAGATGGTGTGTACACCATTGATGTGCTCCCCCTAGCTGCCTCCCGCGGTCGCTAACCGCCACTCCATCAATCTATCTATGTTCACGTTTATTTACCCGTTGTTTAATTTGCATGAGTAGAAAAAATGACGGCAGTTTCATTTGGGATGATAGATTGGATGCGCAAAGATCGGCAACACTAACCTTTAACCTCTAATTTGCAGGCGTAAAATTTTACTGTACTATTGGTTACCCCATCCACCCTGTGCACGCACCAAAGTCTGGTGTTGGGTTCGACCCCAGTATCATCCCTTTTTTGCTTCGGACTTAAAAAAGGGAAACTCTATGACTAACTTGCTTTCCTTCTCCTATCACTATTCTACTACTATGGCCCATCCACCCGGCGCCCGCATGAAACTATGAGGTGTCGGGTTCGATTCCTAATACCATCTTTTTTTTCTATAGACTTATGAAAAACTGACCTCCATAACTAGCTCACTTTTATTTTTCTATCACTACTCTACTACTATCCTACTAGCTAGCCCATCCACCTCGTGCCCGCACCAAACCTAGGGTGTTGGATTCGATCCCTAGTACCGCCCTTTTTGTTACTTTTTTCTCTCACCCAAGAAAGGGCATCCAATTCCAAATGCATCCAAACAACAAAATTCACTCCCACTAAATTCAATTTCCAATTCCTTGCTCCAATCACTGCTATAAAACTCATCATTCTTTCAAATTCACCACTAATGCAGCTCGGCAAAGCGTCAGACAAGAGAACCATAACTGACGCTTCTTATATTGGGGAGTCAGAGAGCGCTTGCACGATGCATGCAGAAAAAACACCTGTGACGCTTGGTCGTACAGCGCATTCGAGAAGTGTGTACTCCTCTGACGCTTCTCTATCTAATAAACATCAGAGGTAGGTACTAACAAGTCCTCCAACATTTCTGCTTTCTTAGTGGACATAAAAAATGCGGACAATACAATCTCTGACGCTCGCGAAACAGCAAGGAGTCAGAGTTGATCTACCACTGTTTTCACGTTGTCCCATTAACGTCAGAGGTGTCTCTATGTAACTGCTGGTGCTTTTTTTTTTTGCCTTAGTACATACTTAAACTCTCGGAATTTAATCTTTATAGTTTTGCCTCTTGTTGTGGTTTCATATATTCGTTGCAGTATGTATATTTAACATTCGCAATGAGGCTGGAACAATGTGATTGATGTACATGAATCAAAATTAATTTAAAAAATGCGAATCGAAATAAATATGTAGATCATCTGCATCGATATAGTCCTTTATATAATAATATACATATATCGAAATGCTCTATGAAATAGATATGCGTACATATATTGAAAATAAAAATAAATAAATAAATAAATCATTCTTTCGGTGCGTTATTGGATTCCAACTCCTTGGTCATCTCCTTTAAGGACTCCGTACATTTTTAATGTACCGATCAAGGCTCAGAGAGATTCCACCGTGACTTCATGCGGATTCACCGCGTTGTCAGAGGAGTGGAACATGTGTTGGAAACTGAATTCCGGCGGCAGGGCGTCCACAATCGGTAGTGGTGGTGAAATTGGAGTTCGATGCACCACGCTTCACACAAGGCCGACTTCGGGTCGTCCTCCTCCGGCACAAACAAATTCATCTTCCGATGATGTGCATCTCATTCTCCTTCTCTTAGAAATAGGGCTTTCTCCATCGAGCTCCCTCTCCTCCTCCTCAATGGAGGTGTTCTGGCAGGAGACACCAGACCACGTCATCATATCTTTGTTACAGGATGCATGACTTATCACATGGAATATATAGGCACAGAGTTGCGTGTGATAAGAAACAATATGGAAGCCCAAAAGGCGCACAGGAGGACATATTCAAACTCAAGACCGTGTACGTCTGGGTTGCTGAGTACTAGCAATCCATTTTGACGATCCCTTCGACGGTTCTATATTTTGACACATATGACTACTTTTTACCTTCACAGTGTATATTAATATTTCACCAAATAGGCAAGTACACATATTTTATATGATATGTATGTCAATCTTACTAAGATCTGCAAATATTTAGGTTGACCAAGCTTCATTTTTCGGTTTTCCCAAAGTTGTTAAAATTCATGTACTTCAAAATTACTCATATTGTTTTGCTGCATATGTGTTATGAATGATAAAGTCGACGTGTCTTACAATATTCATATTTTTTTTGCATTGAATCATATTATTATCATTTGTTCCTAACATTATATCCAAATGTGCATATAGAATTTTTCCACGATAACGCGCGGGGAATCACCTAGTTCTTTAAATGGCTTATCACAAAAGCGGTGTTTTATCTAGCATAACATTTGTGATGCCTGCAAAAACTTTACCAGTTCTAATCAAATAATATAAACATCTACATACGAAATCTTCAAAACAGTTTCAGATACTTTCCAATGGTAGAAGTGCTTTTGCCGAAACCATAAAAACACTTCTCTACATGTATTTGTTCATGTAAATTGTTCAAGATGAAGGTTGACAACATGGTTTTCTTTAGAAGCTCCGTTGTTCATAATGGTTTAATGGAAAGATACCACTAAACTTGGTGATCAGGGTCAAGGCTAGGGAAACCCCTCAAGAAAAGACAACTATTCACTTACAACATGAATACCTACTAATTCACCGGTCTCTGTCAGCTTAAAAAACTGAAACTCCTCGTGAATTACAATGGTAGAGGGAAGCAACGGTTCTATTCCTTTCAAACATCCGCGAATCACACCTAGCAAGCAGATCGAAGCCATCCCATACTCTCCCTTTGCGTCCAATTGTAGAGATATCTTCCCACGATTGAGGCAGCTGCAGCTAGACCCCATCGATGATCTCTATGAGGGCGACGAAATCGGTGAGCTGCTCAACACCGGACACTTTTTAAAGAGTGCCTGTTTGGTTGAACCTTCAAAGTACCTGTTTGATTAACTTGATGAAAATGGTTAAGTGCCTGTTTGGTTGAACCTTCAAAGTACCTGTTTGATTAACTTGACGAAAATGTGCCAGAAATTGGACCCATGACATAATTTTGGTAAGTGATATTTATCACCTTGCCTCCGTAATAATAAGAAAATTTTCGCATGTATTTTGTGGCATGGTTAGCTTGGTCAAACTTGGCGGGAAAAAGTTTAATTTTACGAGTAGATTAATTTTATAATTCTCAGCGCACGTCAAGATTCGCGTGCACTAGCAGTCCAACAGCTCCCCCTCCTCCCGAAGCATCCAACGGTCCAGAGAGATCCACGTCATCACCCTGACCTGACAAGCTCCACGTCTCCCACCCAATCCACGCGGGCTCCCCCTTTCCACTGAGCCGTTGGAACCAACGACCGTCGGTTCGTCACGTCACTCCTCGCCGCACCGCCATGAGAGCCGCCTGCTACTCCTCCTTCGTCGCCGCCGCCTCCCTCCCGCTCACCTCTACCTCGTCCGCGGCCTCCGACCCGCGCCGCCTTAGCCTTAGCCGCTCGTCCCTCCGCTGCTCCCCGCTACGCCGCGGCGGCGGCGGCGTGGCCCGGGCCCTCGATGAGCGGCTGCTCGAGGCGGCAGCGGCAGCGCCCGCACCGGCGGAGGTCGAGGTCGAGGATGAGAGTGGTGTCACGGAGGTAGAAGACGGTGGGCAATGGGAGGGGGAGGGGGCGGAAGAGGGCGTGGGCTCGTCGGAGGCCGAGGGGGAGCAAGGGCAGCGGAAGAGCAAGCGGCAGCAGCAGCAGCAGCAGCAGGAAGAGGCCGCCGCGGCAGAGCGGGACCGGTTCAAGCTCATCAATGGCAAAGAGGTAGTCCGATTGGTAGAATTTAGCTGCTCTAGAAACTATCACTGTTTGAACTTTGAACCAATCACTGGAGGGAGGCTAATCGTGTAATAATTAATAAGATGCAGCTATCGAATTCACGGGAGATCGATAGGCGCTTTTTTTGTTCAATTTAATGTCTCTTCCATTCAAGAAAGTGATTTTATTTTATTTGTTGAAATCTACTGCGGTGGTGATTTCACCGTGACTGGGACTGGACACTTCCTGCAGATATTTCAAGAGAAGACGTACCTAGTTGGAGTTGAGTGCAAGAGGGCTGGGGGATATGACTTCAGCATAGAGGAATCGCTTAAGGAGCTCGAGCAGTTAGCTGATACTGCTGGACTCATGGTTGTTGGATCGACCTATCAAAAGTGAGCTTTGGACCCCCATTCCAAGTCCTCGTTTGTTGAGGTGCAGCATGCCAGTAGTTGATTCACAACGTAGCTATTTTACACCAAAAAAGTCCTGTTTATTCCCTCCTACTAAAAGATATCATTATGCCATCCTAATGTAGGAGCAGTGCTTTGTCTTGTCTACATTGTGTTTGGGGATAGTACTACTAGCTTTCTTGCCAGGATTTCCCCACCCTAAAGATATGATGTACACACACATACACACCTTTATCTTCTTGCTCTCTCTTTGATTTGTATCTCTCGCACACGCATACACACAAAATACAGGAAGCTATATTGATTCTTCAAACCATTACAAGCTTACCATACAAACCATGAGTACATGTCCTTTTATAGGACTTACTCATGAACCGACTATGCTACTACTCATGTGAACTGCTTTTAAGTTACTGGCATACTTGCATCTTCTACAAGTTGAATGCCAACATGTATAACTAGCACACTCTTACTTGGTTGGTAAGGCTGTGCATAATATCTTCATCTCATCCTTGTACAGTTGCAATTTGCTTCTTAACAGTGACGAGTTTGGATGCATTTATGGCTTGCTACTTTTCTTAGCCGACATGCATCAGCAACTCATTTGGTCATCTGCAAACCTAAAACTGATGAATGATTAGTATAGTGATAGTAAAAGAAGTTCCAAATCTGGTAAGCTGGTCCCATAATCATATTGGTCAAACAAAATCACAGGATGGATTCCTCTAACAACTTTGAGATGCTCAATTTCATGCAGCATGCTCATATACCTGATCTCGGGGACTTTATAAATCACAATATTTCCAGGATTTGCATTAATCCCGCCCAAGTTAATATTTCAGCATTTTGTGTGAGCTTAGACATGCAAATATACCAGAGAGAATAATCTTTGCTATCAAATTCAGTAGACATTTTTTTGCCAAAATAAACAACTGAGATACTCTTTTTTGGTACATTTCCCTTATCCCTGCGGTGCGTTATGTTATGCATGTATTGTTTTTGTTTCAGCTAGGCCCTCATGCTTTCTGGTTTTCATCAGGCTTTCGAACCCAAACCCAAGGACTTATATTGGTTCAGGTAAGGTGGGTGAAATCAGGACTGCAATTCAAGCCCTTGATGTTGAGACTGTAATTTTCGATGACGAGTTGTCTGCTGGGTGAGATGCTCACTTATTACTTCTGTCAGACTCGATATATATTTATTTTATGAACTGAGTTATTTTAATCGGAGAACTGCTATGTGTCGGACCTAGCAAAATGTTATTGTACGCTGTGTTCGATTTTGCCTTTGAAGTTCCTCATTTTCTCTCCAGTTCCTCATTCAAGGTTAAAATAAAGGATAAGTCTAGTTATGTTGTCCAGAGATTTAATCATTGATCATTTGCTCAATTCTATATCCAGGCAGTTGCGTAACTTGGAGAAGTCCTTTGGTGGAAGTGTTCGAGTCTGTGACAGGACTGCTCTTATTCTGGATATATTTAATCAAAGAGCAGCAACACACGAAGCTGATCTACAGGTAAACCCAACACATCAGGAATTTATTTTGGGGCTCTGACATCTTACTCATCAAACTTGGTCACGTGAAACATGATCCATTTAATACAATACTATTGTAGTAGCATCTATGAGTGCTAACTGCTAACTGCTAAGTGGGTATGCTGCGGTGCTGCGCTTGTAGGCTGCCATGCCATTAAGGGTAAAACGGTTAGCTTGTATACTATCACGGTCTTCATGACATATTGTTTCAGAATTGTATTGCTTCTCATGAACAGTTGAAGTGCTGTACCTAAACTTCGTAAAATCTAAAGATCAAAATTTCCACATAGATGTTTAACTGCATGGACTTGATTGAGATTTCTTTAAATTAGAAAGTAACTTCATTTGGTTTGGAATTGATGTGCATATGCTATGTTCTTTTCTAGGTCACTTTGGCACAGATGGAATATCAACTTCCTAGGTTGACAAAGATGTGGACTCACCTTGAAAGGCAGTCAGGAGGCCAAGTCAAGGGTATGGGTGAGAAACAAATTGAAGTTGACAAACGCATCTTGAGAACACAAGTAATATTCCTTTTCTTACAGTTAAATAACTTAAATATGCTCCCATGCTTCAAGGATATTTAGCTTTTTAGTAAAAGGATTAAATGTACATAATCATGCTTGTAAATAGCATTCCTTACTATCAATACAACGAGGCAAGCTTATTGTGTTTTCTCGAAGAAGAAAACGTATACAATAGTATGTATTCATTCTTGTGCTATGTGATATCGTCATATCATATTTGATACTTTTGATCTTCTCAACTGAATAAATCGAACATTATTTCTAGGTACATATACAGCTAACAATGTCAGTAGAATATGGTCAGAGATGTTTCCTTTCTTGTTTATTTGTAGATCCAGCAATTATAAACATGCATGACTTCATCATTTGGTACCTGACTTCTTACTGGTCATTGACATGTCACTTTGAACGTTCACATGTAAGAAAACAAATGATGATTAGTAGCCACTTCCTAGTTAAGGACAAATTTGTTCTGATAACGATCTGGGGAACTTGTATATTTTGGTCATCTACTGTGTTATGTACTAATTTTCTAGTGATATTTCCTCTCTTTTTGGAACTGATGATTCTCAAACCCAAGTATATTTTTTAGATAAGCACTTTGAGGAAAGAATTGGAGTCTGTCCGAAAACACCGAAAGCTTTATCGCAATCGTCGCCAATCGGTGCCTATTCCTGTTGTTTCTCTGGTATAAGCATGGAATTCTTGTCGATACTACTAGGAGTTTCCTTCTCATTTTAGGTTTCTTAATAGATTCAGCTGACACATTTCAGGTGGGATACACAAATGCTGGAAAAAGTACACTCTTGAACCGCTTAACTGGAGCTGATGTGCTCGCGGAGGATAAATTATTTGCCACATTAGATCCAACAACACGGAGGGTTTTGGTATGTCTAATATTTTAGTAATCTTACTATGTAGGGAAATTTGGATATATGCCACTCGATGTGTCTGTTTTTAAGCTGGTGAGAAAGAACATCTATCCTATTGTCACTTATATTCTTTGGCAAGTTCTATTTAACACACATTCATGTACAACAAAGATGCTCTTTCCGTAAGGATGATCCACCGAGAATAGCTCTATGAACCAAATTAAACTTGAGAAATTATGGCATTCTGTGTTTGTTCCCTTTGTTGTTCTTCTTCTTCTTTTCCTCCTCTGGGTGCTTCAAATTTCTCCACTTTGCAGATGAAGAGCGGTACTGAATTCCTTCTAACAGATACTGTAGGATTCATTCAGAAGCTGCCCACTATGCTGGTATGATAATGCAAAGCATAGTACCTCTTGTTTGGATATTATGTTCTAGAAAAATGCTTATTGTGCTCTTTCCCTTATGATCCCGGATCACTCAAACTAACTATTGGTAGTTTTCCAGGTGGCAGCGTTCAGAGCAACACTGGAGGAGATATCAGAATCATCAATTATAGTTCATCTTGTAGATATCAGGTGTGAAACTGACGTACACAATATTTTAGTTATGTAATTCAGTTTAATGCATCTATGCATATTATCAAAATGTCTGTCTAATTTATGTTCCAGCCATCCACTAGCTCAACAACAGATAGATGCTGTTGACAAAGTATTGAAGGAGTTAGATATTGAGTCAATTCCGAAGTTGGTTGTGTGGAATAAGGTTTGTTGCTAAGGTTGACCTAGTAGTACTGGCAACAATTTCAATGTTTTCAGCTAATTACAAGTGTTATAGAGGCAGGGTTATGATGACAGAGATGCCCTATGTTTCATTTTCTATATTAGTAATACTCAAATTTAAGTTTCCTGCTTAATGCAAATTTGTCCTTTTCCTATAAAATTAGTTATTGAGCTATGTATTGCATACAGATTGACAATACCGATGACCCGTTGAGAGTGAAAGAGGAAGCTGAGAAACAAGGGACAATATGCATATCAGCTATGAATGGTGATGGTTTGGAAGAATTCTGCTATGCAATCCAAACAAAGTTGAAAGTATGAGTTGTTTTGGCTTTCAAGCTATCTTGTTTTTCTTTAATTGATCTGAAATGAATCACACCTAGCTGTCTTCTACAGGACTCAATGGTGCCAATAGAAGCTTTTGTTCCATATGACAAAGGAGAGCTACTTAATGACATACATAAGGTTGGAATGGTTGAGAAAATGGTGAGTATCATGTTTGATCTTTAACATAAGCAAGTCACTTAGGGTGCGTTTGGTTGTGCTTTGCTTTTAGAGAAAGCTGCTTTTTTTGTTTTTGCTTTGGAAAAGTTGCTTTGCTTTTTTTGCTCTACAGAATCACAGAGCTTGTTTGGTAGTATTGCTTTGCTTTTCTGTGACTCCTCTTTCCCCGTCGTCTTCCCCATCATGTCTCGGCTTCCTCCGCTGAATCCGACGGGGAGCGAGGGTCTCCCACCACACCGTCGCAGCAGAAGCAAGAAGCAGAGAGAACCAAACGCACCCTTAGTATGCTGTAGATGAAATACCTAGTCATCAGTTACAACTTACAACAGCATGTACATCAAGTGATGCTGGCTAGCTTCAAATTTCTACTTGCCCATTGCACAACTCAGAGTTCCATGGTTGTATTTCTATTTCCGCCAACAGAGATTTATTTACTTGGATGTTTATTCAAACATAACCTGGAAATTTCTTAAGATCGATCATGAAAGATATCTAAACTCCCACATTCCAATGTCGACCTAACAACAGCATTTGTGCACCATCTTTTTCACAGGAGTACATGGAGAACGGTACCTTTGTGAAAGCACATGTGCCTCTACCCCTTGCAAGGCTTCTCACGCCGCTGCGCCAGCAAGTGGCGGCTGCTCTATGATGTGGACGTCCTTTCGTTCCCAGACCAGCAGCAATTAACATTCATACAGTTTGCCAGTGATGTACAAAGTTTAGTAACAGATGACGATCTTCCTCTTCGTTTGATCTCTGTAGGGCACCGGCATATGCAGCTGTACATGGGTTAGACAGTGTTGTATAACACGAACTGATAGATCTCTGTAAATATTTTTGGCAGGATTGTTTGACATGAACATGCTAGGAGTAGTGTGAATTTCACTCTGCAGCCCTATAAAACTTACTACTCCCTCCGTTCCGAATTATCTGACGTGGGTTTGTATAGATTCTTATACAAAACTTCAGTTAATTCGGAACGGAGGAAGTATATCAACTCTATAAGATGCATTGACATCACATCTTAATGATCCCACAGAATATTGGTAGTTGAAACATAAAGATGACGTGAGCAAGATCAGAAGCACAATGGCTGTATTAGTGATGAACTACCTTGAAGATGGATGAGCTAGAGAAGGAGCACACCGTCCTTGTTTAAGTCCAAGTTTAACATATGGTTTCATGCATAAAAAGTAGTATTGTCGCACCAGTGGCACCCGGAGTACCACCGCTGCATGATGCGTGGGCCACCTCGCCTGCCCCCCGGAAGTATTGCACCCCGGGCGGCACCGCACAAGCTGCCTGGCAAGTCACTAGCCCGGCAGGGCTAGCCGAGCTGTGGGGGTTGCCCTGGAGGGCAGCAAGAGAATTCCCGCCTGGACGCTTCCCGGGGAGGTCACTTGCCGAGAGGGGCGTTCTCGGGCGCAGGCACCCGTTACAGGAGCGGGACCAACCGGGCAGGACAACGAAGCCACGTGGCCGCTCGGCGGGCTCCCTGTGCGCCAGGCTCGTCAGGGCGAGGAGTGAAGCACAAGCAAACATTAAATGCTCCGACAGAAAGTGGATTCCCCGTCCAGTCAGCCTACAGTGACTGGCCCGGTGTGGATTTTAGGCACGTAGGACCCTAGTTGCAGGGCTACCCATCGTGCATGCAAGCCAGCACACCGAGGGCAAGCTGCCCTAGTTCTCTGCTCGCCACTTGTCACCCATGCACCGTGGCACCTGTGGTATCCCCTTGGGTATAAAAGGAGAACCCCCGCCAACGGTCAAAGGGTTGGTTCGTTCGGATCCATTCTAGCTCGAGCCAAGAATAGCAAGTAGCACTTAGATAAAAAGAGAGAGCACCCGGGGACTCCCTCCGGCAACTTGTAAACCCTTGTTCACTGGTTAATAGCAAACACAAAAGCAGAACGTAGGGTTTTACACCTCAGGGTGGCCCGAACCTGGGTAAACAATCTCGTGTTCATTGCGCTCCAACGCTTGACATTGGCCTCGCCGGCGATCGCCGGAGCAATCCCCGTCGCCCGCTGCCGAACCTAAAAAGGGGTGCTCACGCATTCCCGGTGTCAAAGCCCCGTGCTACGACATCTGGTGCGTCAGGTAGGGGTCGCGTGAGGAGAGCTCACCGGTGACCGCCGGAGCCATCGCCTGCAGCAGCATCGGCCTCGTCTTCTCCGACAACAGAGCTAGTCGCCATGCCCCCCAAGCGGGCTGGTGACTCTCAGATCGACCCGCGTGGCGCGTCGCAGGCTCAGGAGAACCCTGAGCCCTCTCGGGTGCAGGAGTCGCCGCTGCCACCCCCACCTCCTCGGCCGTCGGCGGACAACCGGCTGAGGGGGCCGGCGGCTCCCAGTGTCGGAGCCAGTCGCGCGAGTGGCCACGACTCCGCCCTCGCCGGCCACCGAGTTCACTCGCGGGCCGAAGACGCGCAGAGCTGCAGCATGAACACACCGCGTCGCGAGCGACGTCGTCGGGATCGCACCCTACCCACCCGGGTGCGTTGGGGGGTAGGGTGGAGGGCAGCCAGTCGGAGAATCGACTACCTCCAGCCCAAACCCCGGCAGAAGCCATCATCGCCTCGCGAGTCATGGTGCGGTACGAGCCGCAGCAAGGCACACCGGCGCACGAGGCGTGGAGTGCAGAGCTGGACGCGCTCGCTGCCCCGCAGCCGCAAGGCGAGGGCGCCTGGCTGGCTCAGGCCGCTGGCAGAACCCGGGACGCGGAGACGCGCCCCGCGCCTCGGGGAAGGGAGAAAACCCTTCCCCGCAAGGAGGGCAAGGAGGCGGGGATCCTGAGGGGTCCTCGAATTCGTCACCGACCGTCACGCGGGGTGACGCGCGGGGCGTCTTGAACGCCCGCCAGCAGGAAGTCTCCGCCAGCGCTTGGAGCGCCGGCGCCGGGGCAAAGAAGAGCGCCAACGCCCAGAGGAGCAGGAGGATGCTCCCATGGGCGCCGAGCACGGCTGCACCGCGTTCACCCGCGAGCTGCGCCGGGTGACATGGCCCCGCAAGTTCCGAGCGCCGACGCTCGGGACATACGACGGGTCCGTGAACCCCAAGGATTTTCTCATGACCTACGTTGGGGATGCACGCCATCGCGCATCGACGACAAGGTCAGGGCTAACTGGTTCCCGATGGTCCTCAAGGGATCAGCGAGAACTTGGCTGCTCAACCTGCCTGCCGGGTCCATAGCCACTTGGGCGGACCTGCGCGAGCAGTTCGTGAGCGCGTTTTAGGACGGCTACAAGCGCCCAGGAACCATGGCGGAGCTGCACACCGTGGTGTAGAAGCCAGGAGAGACGCTGCGGAGCTTCGTCAACTGCTTCTCCAGTCTCTCCTACTCCATCCCAGAGGCGGAGGCTGCCGCCATCATCAACACCTTTGTCATCAACGTCCGCGACCCCAAGATGCGGGAGAAGCTGAGCACGCATCGGATCCGGACGACACAGGAGCTCTACACCTTGGCGCACAAGTGCGCCATGGCCGAGGAGGGGCGCTTAGCGCCCGAACTTGCAGCTAAGGCTGCCGCGAGCCCCGCCGAGGGCTCGCAGAAGAAGAGCTCCCACAACCGCAACGGGAAGCAAGTCCTCGCCGCGGAGTCGGGGGCTGCCTCGAGGCCTGCGAAGAAGGCCTCGCCCGTTGGCGGGTCTGGCGGCAAGCTGGGCGACGCGTCCCACTGCCCCATCCATGCCAACACTACCCAAGACGCGCAGGATTGTCGCATCCTGTAGGGTATCAAGCAGAGGTGCGAGCAGCGCCACGAAGAGCGCCGAGCGGCTGGCGCCTGCTTCAACTGTGGCGATATCGGACATCTATCCCGGGATTGCCCGAACGACCCCAGAGCGGGGCCGAAGCCTGCCGATGGGGGCACCGGCAGGGAGGAAGCCCAGGGGGGACGCGGCCAGGCCTGTGCCGGCAGGGAGCGCCCTCCCTGGGGACGAGACAAGGCTCGCGCTGAGGAGCAGCATGAGTCCGACTGCATCGGGGGCGACGAGCCCGGCTTCGAGGAGCCCTGTGGCGTCTCCTGCATCCATGGGGGAACTTATGCTCTCTCATCCCATGCCGCGGTGAAGCGCCTCACCCAGGAGGTGTATGCGCTGCTGCCGGACATGGAGGCACAGCAGCCGCTGAAGTGGTCGCACGTGCCGATCACCTTCAGCGCCGACGATCACCCAGCCCGGCAGCTGGGTTCAGGGGTTTTACCCTTCATGGTCTCACCGATCATCAACAATGTGACAATGACCAAGGTGCTGGTGAACAACGGAGCGGGGTTGAACCTCTTGTCCGCCAAGTTGGTGGAGAAACTTCAGCTGCCGCTAGAGCAATTGAAACCCACCGACCCGTTCCGGGGAGTGAACCTCGGGATCGTGCGCCCTCTAGGGCGCATCACGCTACCGGTTACCTTCGGGTCCCGAGAAGCGCTCAGGACCGAGCACCTTGTGTTCGACGTGGCGCACACCCCGTTGTCGTACAACGGGATCCTTGGTCGGCCGGCGCTGATCAAGTTCATGGTGGCGACTCATTGCGCCTATGGCGTGATGAAGATGCCGTCCATGTATGGAGTCCTCTCCATCAGGTGCGGTCTCAAGGACGCAGCCTGGTGTGTTGGCGAGGTCGTTAGGGCCGCCGCCGCAATCGATTCCGGTGACGAAGACGTCACCGGAAGCGAAGGAGCGTTGCCGGGCGATTGCCCCGCAGCGAAGAAGGCCCGCTCTACCCCACAAGAGCTTGCTGGGGGAGGCGCAGGCTCGAGTTCGTGCCCCGGCAAGGGCCAGAAGGTCAAGGAGGAGGCCGCCAAGGTGAAGAAGCTGCCCCTCCAAGCTGGCAACGAGGAGCGCATCGTCATCGTCGGTGCGAACCTCAATGCCAAATAGGAAAGCGCCCTCATCACTTTCCTCCGGGAGAACGCCGACGTGTTCGCTTGGGAACCGTCAGACCTTCCCGGAGTCCCTAGGGAGGTGATCGAGCATCGACTCGCGGCGCGTCCAGACGCCCGCCCCGTCAAGCAGAAGATCCGTCAGCAAGCACAGGAGCACAAAGATTTCATCAAGTAAGAAATGGACAAGCTCAAAGCTGCGGGGGCTATCATGGAATTACTGTACCCCATTTGGTTAGCTAACCCTGTAGTAGTACCCAAGGGGGAGAATAAACTTTGCATGTGTGTAGATTTTACTGATCTTAACCGTGCGTGTCCTAAAGATCCTTTCTCTGTACCTCGCATTGATCAAATAGTAGATTCCACTGTCGGCTGTGATTTGTTGTGTTTTTTGAATGCTTTTTCCGGCTACTATCAAATTAAGATGGCAGTCGAAGACGAAGAAAAAAACGGCGTTCATCACCTCGGTTGGCTGTTACTGCTACACGTGCATGCCATTCGGGTTGAAGAACGCGGGCTCAACATTCCAGCGTGCTTTACGCGACTGTTTGGGATCCCAGCTAGGCCAAAACGTTGAGGCCTACATGGACGATGTCGTCATCAAGTCAAAGCGCGGGGACTCGCTGATTGATGACCTGCGAGAAACATTTGATAACCTCCGCAGTATCAAGCTCAAGTTGAACCCTGAGAAATGCACCTTTGGTGTAGACTCGGGGCAGCTTCTGGGCTTCTTGGTGTCACACAAGGGGATTCAAGCCAACCCAAAGAAGATAGAAGCCATCGAGAAAATGGAGGCTCCCCGCAGGGTGAAGGACGTGCAGCGCCTCAACGGCTGCGTAGAGGCGCTGGGGCGTTTCATCTCAAGGCTGGGCGAACGCCCTGCCTTTCTTAAAGGTGATGAAGAAGAAGGGTCCAATCGCTTGGACCCCCGAGGCTGAGGCGGCATTCCAGGATCTCAAGCAGTACCTGAAGTCGCGCCGATCCTCGTCGCGCCGATCCTCGTCGCCCCCAAGCCGGGCGAGCCGCTACTACTCTTCCTAGCCCGTGCTGTGGTCGATCAGGACCACACCTAGCCGGGCAACGGGTGAAACTCCTTTCGCCCTTGTCTATGGGGCAGAAGCGGTGCTGCCCCTTGAGCTCAAGCATGGATCCCCTCGGGTACGCGCGTACGGAAACCATAGCCAACACGAGCAGAGGGTTGACGATCTAAACTTCATCGAAGAACTTCAATGGCGGGCTGTTGTGCGAGCTGCACGCTACCAGCAGCGACTCCGCTGTTACCATGACAGGCGGGTCCACCCCGGGAGCTCGAGATCGGAGACCTTGTCCTGCGCCGGATACAAGGAACAAAGGCCGGGAACAAGTTGGCTCCGAAATGGGAGGGCCCCTTCCGGGTAGTGCAGGTAACCAGGCCGGGGGCTGTCCAGCTGGAAACTGAAGAAGGCTTGCCGGTGCAAAACAGTTGGAACCTTGAGCACTTGCGCAAGTTCTACCCGTGAAGCGGCGGAGCCCGACCCACAGGTGATGCTCCGGTAGCATGCTTCTCGAACTAGTGTAGCCGCGCAATCCCCGATTGTAAACCGCTAGTTTCTATGAATAAAGATAAGTGCTTTCCTCTGAGTTTCAAGTTATCTCGATTATTTGCATGTTTTTTCTTCTATCTCCTGCTTTCGGTGCACAGAAGTCTCTATCCATTCTTGGTTGTGAGCAGGGGGCTGCCGGAGCCTCGAAAACAATAACCCGTTGCCGGATCACTCCGGCACGGGGCCATGCCGTTGCCGGGTTCCCCGCAACGCGCATCACGCAGAAGCTGCGTCCTGGAATGGAAGAGTGCTCACACCCAAGTTTGGCATAGACCCTTCTGTGTCCGAGGGCCGGGAGGCAGGAGGGTTACCTATGCTCTATCTATATTGCGTCTTTTTTCGTGCATTTCGAAAAAAAATTGCAGCATCTTGGGCTCGGTAAGAATCTGACATGCAGGACAAGGGCGGAATTGCGCGCACTGTGATGCTTGTGGGGCGCTCACGGGCCGTGTCATTTAGCGGTAGCCAATGGTGCATGGCGACCGCTTCGAGGTTCTTACCGCACTTCAAGGTTCTTGACGCAGGAGGGTGTCGTCACGTGTGCCGCGGTGACTCGGCGCGCATGGTGGCAAGGCTCTTACCGCACTTCAAGGATCTTAACGCAGGAGGGCGTAATCACGTGTGCCGCGGTGACCCGGCGCGCATGGTGGCGAGGTTCTCCACCGCGCCTATAAAAGGGCGTGGTGGTCATGGAGCAACTCAGAGCGAAGCCAAGAAGATAGCTGCGAAGGCGAGGGAGGCCGCGGAGGCACTGTGGTGGTGCATGCCATCAGCGCTCAACGCTGATGGGTGCACTACCGCCGTGCCCTTGCCGTGCCCCTCGAACAGGCGGTTCCAAGGCGAGGGTTGCCGCAGAGACGCTGTGGTGGTGCATTCCATCGGTGCTCAGCGCCGATGGGTGCACTGCCACAGCGCCCCTACCGCATCCCTTCAGCAGGCGTTTCCAAGGCGAGGGTTGCCGCGGAGACGCTGTGGTGGTGCTGCCATCAGTGCTTGGCGCCGACGGCGGCCCCACCACAGTGTTCTGCCGCATCCCTCCAGCAAGCGTTCCAAGTGCGAGAACAGACAGCTAAGTGCATGATCCTAGCCACCTAGCTTTCTGACACTTAGCATTGGCTCGTTGGTGTGGCTCGAGTCCTGCGTGTGGCTGGGGTGTTAGAAGGACGCTTGTCGGGGGAGTGTACTCCTCATGCGGCTTGTGGGTCTGCCCCGTGGGCGCGTGCTTGGGAGTAACTATCCCGCAAGCGGAGTGGCTCGCCGCTGCTGCTTGACCCCAGGTCAGCACTACGGATCCGTCCCGGGTCCCTGGTCCGGTTAAGTGTGTGGCGCGCGAGTCCCGGGCAACACAAGGCGTAACACACGAAGGCCAGAAGATCCACCCCGCGAGTCAATCTCGGGAACAAGAAACGAGTACCAAGTAGAACCAGAAAACGAAATTCATAAAAGCAGTGAATGGTTACATAGACTAATAAAATGTTAATTGTTCAACGGCGCCAAGCGCGGTACTTGCAGGAATAAAGAACAAAGACACAAAGATAAAACGAGGACCAGCAGGAGGCCGCGGCGACTAGTTGCCAGGGTCTTCAGCTGGGGGCTCCTCCTCTAGCTCTGGCTCCGGCTCCGGCTTCCTTTGCATCGGTCCACCACCTCCTCGACGAACCTGCTCACTGCCTTGCAGTGAGTAGGGCTGTCCTCGCTGTCCGACCAGGCGTCCAGCAACGTCTCGAAGGGGAAGTCCGGGTGGCGGAGGTGCACCCGGGGAAGGATCATCTTAGCGATCTCCTTGGCGCACGAGGCTATCTCCCTGTCGCAGAACTCAGAGATCCACACGTCGAGCGCCCCGAGCTTCCCCACCATGTCGGAGAAGAAGGGGATCAGGGTGCTGACGTCCGTGCCGTCCACCTTCGCGGCCTGCGGCTCAAACCCCGGCAGCAGGTCGTGCACGGCCTGGGCGATCTCGCGGAGCTTCTCAGTCTCCCTCTGCCGCTGCTCCGCCAACTTGTCGTGGTTGCCGCGCGCCAGCACCACCGCTCTCTTGGCCTGGTGGAGGAGTTCTGCTTGCCGCGAGATCTCCGTGGCCTTGGCCATGTTGTCCTCACCCATCTTGACGAGCTCCCCCCGGGCAGTGGCCAATTCGGACTCGAGTTGGGCACTCTTTTCCTAGGCGGAATTGAGCTCCTTCTCTCGCCGTGCCAACACCACTGCCGCTTCCTCCGCGGCCTTGGTCTGCTCCTCCAGCTTGGTGCGCAGCACCTGGAGCGGGGAGAGGTAGCTGCAAACCAGCTCGCTCTTCTCGTTGAGGCGAGCTTGGGCTGTAGCGAGCACCTCGTCGTGCTCCTTGTTGGCCTTCTCCCGTGCCGCGGCCAGCGCGTCCAGGGCTTGTTGGTGCTCGCCGCACTGGGCCTCCAGGTGCCGATGTAGCTCCTCCTCGGGGATGACCGGCACTGCGGCTTCATCCCTGGCCTGCCGGGCCAGGCGCGTCTCCTTCCGTAGCCGGGAGAGTCCTTGCCGTTCCCTCTCGACAGCCTGCCGCACTTCGCCGAGCTGGCCCTTCGTGAATTCATGGCGCTCCTTCACCTGGTTGAATGAGGTGACGAACGCCAGCTACTGCTCCCTGATGGCGTCAAAGAACTTGTGCCCCCGATCGTAGATGCTTGGGTCCCAAGTGATGCTTGGGTTCCAAGTGATTGGGTCCCAAGTCGCCCCGGCAAGGATGCCGAGGTCTGGGCCGGAGGTAGCGGCAGATGACGACGAGGCCCCCGCCACCACTGTTTGGCCGGGGAGAGCGTCATCCACTTGCAGCGAGCCGCCGGTTGCTCCCCTACCGCAGCCTCCTCCGCACCCGCGCCCATAGGTTGCGGGGCCGGTGGAGTTGCCGCGCCCCCGGCAGGAGACGCCTCTTTCTGGGTGGCCGCAGGATCCGCGCCTCCGGCCCGCGTGGCCAGGGACGCGCCGCAGCCCCGCCTCGGTCGCGACGGTGGGCGCCGCCATCGTTGTGTCCGGCGCGGTGGAGCTTGGCGCGGGAGCCGCCTCCGGCTCCTCTCTCATCTCCGCGTCCTCGATGTCGGAGCTGAGATCGACCACCGCATTGCCCGTTCTCACCGCAGGCACGGTGGGGGCTGCGACAAGAAAAAATTGGAACTTAGAGCTAAAGGGAGGTACCCGGCGATGAACGCAAGGGGGCTCTGAGCGAGTACCTTGCGGGGCCGCCGTGCTTGCGGGAGGAGCCGCCTCCTCCTCCTCTGTCCCGGCTTCTGCTGCCGGGCCGCCCGCCGCGGGCTGGATTTCGCCTGCGAATCAAGGAAGCAGTACAGTCGCGGGTCAATGGGCCGAGGAAGCGTAAACACTGGAACCGGGGGAAGGATCAGTACCTGTTGCTGGCTCCTCCTCCACTGGGATTGGGTCGGCGGCAGGCGCGGTGGCGGCGCCACCGGCCCCCGCGCCGGCTGAGTCGGCTCTGGCACTGGCCCGAGTGCGCGCCTTCTTGCTCGGTGTGGCGGCTGGCGAGTCGACCCTCCCCCTCTTGCCGGCTCCCGTAGGGGTGCCGTCCTTTGGAGGGTTGAGCTTGAACTCGTAGCCCCGGAAGAACCCCCGCTTGGGAGGGGCCGTGGGTGCCCGTGGGGTTGCCGCACCTTCGGTCGCCGCGAAAGCCGCCACGGCGCTTGCGGTCACTGCGGAGGTGGCCGCCGCTGCGGGCGCCCTTGATCTTCGCAGGATCAGGGGTGCGTCGTCCTCCTCCTCCTCCTCCTCCACCGCGGGGAGGACCGCTTGGGTCCCGGCAACCTGGCCCGCCTCGTCGCCTGAAGACTCGAGGTCAGGCCAGCTGAGCTCCGACTCCCCCCCACTCTCCTCAACCACGGGTTGCGGGTGGAGGGGGTCGCGGGATCCGAGCGGGGGATTCCGACATCAGCCCCCACTCATTGTAGGGCGGGTAGCTGCTGATGATGTGGTGCAGCCCTTGGACGCCGGCGTGGAGGGAGGGAGCTCCCGGAGGCAGCTCCGTGAAGGGGGCGTCCTCGCCGGTGATCCCCTTCACCCACGCCCGGATCTCTTCCGGGGCCACGCCCCCGTTCTACAGGCAGGTGGTGTCCCCGGACCCCGTGTACATCCACGCGGGTTGGGAGCGCAGCTGCAGCGGCGCGATGCGCCGGCTGATGTAGGTGCGCGCCACGTAGAGGTCGATGAGACCCACTACCGCAGGGCCTTGATCCTCTCGACGATGGGGAGGAGCTCGGCGTCGCGGCTGTAACGGTCCCGCCAGCTGCCGTTGGTCACCGGCAGCTCGGTGGGCGCGTCGATGAACTCCTCGGGTTCCTCCACGCGAACCCAGCACCAGTCCGCGTGCCATTCCTTCTCGATCTTCTTCTCCGACCAAACGATGAACTCTGATTTCATCCGGTCGCGGGCGCGGAACACCACCCCCGACGACATCGCCTCCGCCTGCTCAACGCGCGGGTAGAAGTAGTGCCGGAATAATGCCACCGACGGCATCACTCCGACGAACCCCTCGTAGAGGAACTGGAAGACGGAGAGGAGGAAGAGGGAGGTGGGGTGGAGCTGCGCCACCCGAAGCTGGTACGCCTCCATGAGCGCGTGGAGGAACAAGGAGAATGGAGACACCAACCCGGCGAGGATGAAGCGCGCGAACACCCAGAAGTTGTTCTCCTGGTGCTCGGCGGGGAAGATGAGAGTCTCCCCGTACTCGTTGAATCGCGAGGCGACGGCGTGCCGGACCTTGTCAAGCCCCTCGCCATTGTAGCCGGGCCGGAAGAAGGTGTGCGTGGCCCTCAACGCCCACTTCTTTAGGTCCTTCTCCGAGATGGACTTCTTCGGAGCCTTCTCGCTCTTGCCGGCCGCAGAACTCTTGGAGCTTTTCCCTTTCTTGGGAGTGGTGGGCGCCATGAGGAACGTGGGCGGAAGCTAGCAGGATTTAGGTGCGCAAGGAAGCTTGGGGATGAGGAAGGAAGGCTGGGGGGCTAAGTGTTTGTTCCTCAGTGTAGCGGTGGGGTCTTATAACGCCCCGGCGCTAAGCAACGGTCACATCTGCACCCTACGGGTGCGCTGGGGATAACTACGCTTTAAGAGGGTAGTGCAGGGCGTGGCCTTAACCACCCGTGTTTAAGGGGGAGGTTAGGGCGGAAATCTCGCGCCCACTACTCTGCCGTAACGGCAGAGCCCCTGGAGCAACGCATAGACAGGGACCCAAAACGGCATGGGACCCACGCGTCGGTTAAGGGCATAGCCCGGCAACCGATCAGGGAAAATTTCAACCGGGAACAGGCGTTGCCGGCCCACGCCCTGGGGCTACTGTCGCACCAGTGGCACCCGGGGTACCACCACTGCATGACGCGTGGGCCAGCTCGCTTGCCCCCCGGAAGTATTGCACCTCGGGCAGCACCGCACAAGCTACCCGGCAAGTCACCAGCCCGGCAGAGCTAGCCGGGCTGCGGGGGTTGCCCTGGAGGGCAGCAATAGAATTCCCGCCTGGGCGTTTCCCGGAGAGGTCACTTGCCGAGAGGGGTGTTCCCGGGCGCAGGCACCCCTTACAGGAGCAGGACCAAGCGGGCAAGACAACGACGCCACGTGGCCGCTCGGCGGGCTCCCTGTGCACCAGGCTCGTCAGGGCGAGGAGTGAAGCACATGCAAACTTTAAATTCTCCGACAGAAAGGGGATTTCTCGTCCAGTCAGCCTACAGTGACTGGCCCGGTGTGGATTTTAGGCACGTAGGACCCTAGTTGCAGGGCTACCCATCGTGCATGCAAGCCAGCACACCGAGGGCAAGCTGCCCTAGTTCTTTGCTCGCCAGTTGTCACCCATGCACCGTGGCACCTGTGGTATCCCCTTGAGTATAAAAGGAGAACCCCCGCCAACGGTCAAAGGGTTGGTTCGTTCGGATCCATTCTAGCTCGAGCCAAGAATAGCAAGTAGCACTTAGATAAAAAGAGAGAGCACCCGGGGACTCCCTCCGGCAACTTGTAAACCCTTGTTCACTGGTTAATAGCAAACACAAAAGCAGAACGTAGGGTTTTACACCTCAGGGTGGCCCGAACCTGGGTAAACAATCTCGTGTTCATTGCGCTCCAACGCTTGACATTGGCCTTGCCGGCGATCGCCGAAGCAATCCCCGTCGCCCGCTGCCGAACCTAAAAGGGGTGCTCACGCATCCTTGGTGTCAAAGCCTCGTGCTACGACAAGTACATTGAAAATCCATCATGTTGGTGGGTCTAGAAGTTCTGGTATCTGAAAAACCAATGAAAGAATGTCTAAAAGGAATTCTCCAAACAAACACGCAAAACAAGATACCTGATTTGTTAGCTGGTTTTTTAACTTCTCTTGAGATTTGAAAATTGTGAAAAATTGCATGCTGCTATCCAGTTATTGGTCATATGTTTCCTTTCACATGTTGGTTAAAGAACGGCGTAAGTTCATGTTTTCTACTCCCTTCGTCCCATATCAAATGACTTCTATTTCATGTATTTACGTATTTAGACGCTTTTTAGTCATAGATACATTCAGATTTGGGCAAATTTGGGACGGATGGAGTATTAATTTTTCAAAGCTTCAAGATACCTCGGCACCCCTGGGTATGACGTGCACCCGTGTACGTGGATTTCTAAATACCATACACCCTGATAAATCAAACAGAGACTGTCTATGCTCGTGTGGTCATCTTTCACAAACATGCAGATATAATCAGCGTATTATTATTGTACAAGGTTATCGTTCTCTCATGGAAAGTAATTCCAGAGCTCAAGCTGGAGAATTGCAGTAAACAAAAAAAGAATCATGAACTCTACAACAATGCATTCAGCACTCTCTCATGTACTTCAGCATACGATTAGCCCGCATAATGTGGAAGATTGTTTTGATTTCAGCTCCTCGAAGCGCTGCATGCCATCTTCCCACCCAAAACTACACAACTGATAGTTCCTCATGAAGGATGTCCATACTCGGTCAAATTGCACAAAATGATCCCAATTGCAGTCATTTTGTGAAACATCGCTCTCTGATTCAGTTCATATGTGGGCTGCCATGAACTCAGGTACTCATTATGCAGCAACAGCATGTGCATCAGATGCATGATTCTTGCAGTACATGCTCAAGCTCGTGCGCGCAATTGGTTCCCCAGATAACGATGCTGTCGATGACCTGAGAATTTTTACCTCAACAAAGTCACCAACCACTGGTTTACGAGATCCATCACATTCAAATGTATGTGGTACAGGGATGCTCGTGAATGAAACCTTGTGCCCCCTGTCGGTTTTTCCAAACAGCTCTGTTTCAGGGGCTCTCTTGTTGGGTCCCTCAACTAGAACTAGTTGTGTGGTACCAACCTGAGAGTCATAGATCTTTCTTGTGGTTTCACGGAAGGTGTTAATCAGTTCTGTAAGTCTTCTCTGCTTCACATCATTGGGGACATCATCCTCATAATTCCGGTGAGCATGGGTCTTTTCTCTCATGCTATATGCAAACATGTAAGCCATATCATATCCAACAGCCCTTACAAGGCTAAGAGTGTCGGCATGGTCGTCTTCTGTTTCTCCACAAAAGCCTGTTGTAGATCAAAACATTCTTGTCAAATATGAGAATAAACAACATAATAGCATGCTGAATTGAAGACAAACAAATTGGCCCTTCAGTAGAAGTTGCACAAATCTTGAAAGGATGACATTCGCTATTGATTTGTACTCTAAATTTCATAAATCTCTCCAGAAAAGAGATCATACATCACCATGAAGGATGCAAGTAACCAGGTATGTTTTGCAGTGCAGATGCAACAAATGATGCAATACATGGTAGTGCTACTGCTATGACTAAAAGATATTTTTTATAGCGGTAAGAAGTCAAAATCTCTCAACATCATGAATCCTAACAGCTTTGTATTATCATGTGATACTTTGCAGCATTTTTGCCTTCCCTAATATGTACAGGTAAGGAAACTGAGAATAGATCTTGTTCATGTTTAACTTCTTTTAATGAAAAGGACCAGATGGAAATAAATGGAGGCTGTATTTTGATTAATTGAAAAATGGGGTACTGTCTGAAAGGAACCTAGTTCTAAGCTATAACTAGAGGATATCTTGTTATATGCAACAAGACATATTTGTAAACATGGAAAAGAAATTTCTCAAACAATAAGACCTTAACATAAAATCAAGATATAGCAAATTGTGCTAATTTATTAAGGTGGTGTTCTGATGGTGATTAGTAATTACTATAGGTACCTAATTTAAGTTGATCTGTCCTAGATTGCTAGCTCCTAAGTTCTAACCACAGTTCAGTATCTCACTTTTTCCAAAGTAGCCATAAGAAGTATAAATCCACACTGGAAGCACTTCGCTTACAAAATTGTGGTTGTGAAAAAGCAAGAAAGAGATAGAGGTTAATCAACAAGGTCAGATAGTTATGATTGTTTTAAGAAGTGCCTTACCACTTATATAATCACTGCTTAGGCCAACATCTGGAATGACATTACGAATTTTCTGCACAAGCTCCAGATATGCTTCTCGAGTATAACCCCGTCGCATTCGTTCCAAAACCTCTGTGCTGCCTGATTGTGCTGGCAGGTGGATAAGTTTGCAAATATTGTGCCTATCGCGCATCAGATATAACAGCTCGTCAGGGAAATCCTTTGGATGTGGAGAGGTAAACCTGAACCGCATCTCAGGGTATTCCAGGGACAAATGATCCAGGAGATCAGCAAAACGCAACCCCATATTCTTTACTTTGCACCTGCTGGAAAATCCTTCGCTGAGCTGCCAGTTTTTACCAGGCTCCAAATCCTCAACTTCAGAAGTATCATTATAACTGTTTACATTCTGACCAAGAAGCATTACTTCTTTGACGCCTGCATCCCAGAGCTCACCAACTTCTCGGACAATAGAAGACACTGGGCGTGACCTCTCCCTGCCTCTAGTAAATGGAACAATGCAAAATGAGCACATATTATTACAACCCCTCATAATAGACACGAAGGCCGTAACTGAATTGTCAGAGATCCTAACTGGGGTGATGTCAGCATAAGTCTCCTCAAGTGAGAGAAGCGTGTTAATACCCTTCTGTCCGTAATCAACTTCCTGCAGCAACCTAGGCAAGTCCCTATATGCATCCGGTCCACAGACGACATCAACCATCTTATCAGAGTCAAGTATTTTCTCCTTCAGTCGCTCGGCCATGCACCCAAGCACTGCAATCTTGGGAGGACGCAGAGATTTTGATCTCCCTCCAGCAACATTAGATTTCCATTGCCTTTTCAGGAACCAAAAGTAGTTGAGTCGCTGCCAAACTTTCTGCTCCGCATTGTCACGGATTGCACAGGTGTTGATAAATATTATCTCTGCACTCTCAGGGTCTGGAACAATTTCATTATACCCTTCCTTTTTCATGATAGACAGCACAATCTCCATATCGTTTACATTCATTTGGCACCCATATGTCTCGTGGTAGATGCGCCCCTTTTTTGCTGTTGCTGGACCAGACTCTAACCTAGACAAAGCACACACAAATCATGGTTATATTTCAGAATTCAGGAAGATATCATTATGAGATGTAATGATTTAAGCGTGTCGCTCGATGGAACGACAATACATATTTTACTGCTAAGAAAGAGAATAAGCCATCACAAGAAAATCAATATCTAATTATATGGAAATGATGCATGGTTCCAGTAAATTGTCCATATAGAACATTGCTATTAAGCACTAAAGGCAAGCACTGAGGGAGGCAAGGGCTGAGCCAAATAATAAGGTTGCAGCCATACATTAGTTTTTAGCACCCACTGAACCATGAATCAACTAAGCAAGGTAATCTTCTAGTTTGCACACAAACAGAAATAATCTTTCTAAATGAAGCGGAAAAGGTTCTAAACAGTAAGCCAATGCCAGTTTTCATCTATGTTTCACAGTTTTCCACTGACGCTCCAACAACTACAGCGGTGCAGCATCATGTGCTAAAAGCATCAGGGAACGAGGGGACTGAAAAAGAAGCAGCAGATTACTCTGTCTGGGGCTCGGAGACAGCCGTGGCAGCGGCGGAGGCAGCGAGCGGGCGGACGGAGCGGGTGAGGTGGCGAGGGGCCGGGGGCGGGAGCCGGTGCCGCGGGGAGGGGACGGAAAGCGGGGAGGGTGGAGCGCCGTAGTGCCGGAGGGAGGCGAGGAGGAGCACGCGGTGGCGCAGGCCGAGGCCACGGCCGAGGCGGGCGGCGGCGAGGGGGGCGAGCGGCGCCGCCATCGCGGTTTGGATGGAAGAGGGGGGAAGTGGTGGAGAGGTGACGAGAGCAGCGAAGGGGGCTAACTCGGATAACCCGTTTGGGGTCACCCCGTCCGTTCGATCGATGATCAGTGGCTACGATAATTGCAACCAGCCAACCAATTTCTCTTCGAACTCCATATTTTTCTGCTCTATATACTGTTCTTAATTCTTCCGTGTTCCAATGCACCTTCACGCCTAATGCGAAATGTAGTACTCTGTTCCTGCAAATTCCCTGTAGAAAAAGTGTAATTCTAACATGAGACTCATAGCTAGAGGTGGTGGTGTTCTATAATTGGTGAAATTTCAAGGTCCAATTCGATCACATTCATAAGGTAACGGACTATGAACTTAGCAAGCAACAAAATTAGTACTTCCTCCGATCCTAAATTGTTGTCGAAATATTACATGTATCTAGATGCTGTTTAAAAGTAGATACATTCATATTTGGGCAAAATTGAGACAATGATTTAGGATCGGAGGAATACTAGACATGAACAGTAAATAAAGCACAAATGATGATGGGTTATGTTCTACACAGGAATTAGGCAGTGTCATACACCACAATCTCTCCAACCACATTGCGTTTAGAAGTATATTCTAGCAAAAGAGGTGCTTGTACAAAGAAAATATAGCTACAAATGATGATCATATACGAATTGACCAAAGAATATAAGTCCAACCATTGTCGCTGAAATGCTTGGTAAACAAACAAAATGGGTCATCTGACATTATTCTAGATTACAGATCATGCTCAAGAAATTGTCATCATGATCAACTCTTCTTTCCTTCCTGCCTAGATGGTTGCTTCATGTTAAGAAGGTGATGAAGACCCGCGATAACATGCTGCCTGCTAGTTGGAACTCCGGTCTTCGCTAGAGCTCTACCATTCTTGTCCAAGAGCACAAAGCAAGGAACATACCTGACATCATAATGCAGAAGCTGCAAACATACACATTAATTTTGATGTTAGATGTCGGAATGGAAACAGAATGTATATGTGAAGATAGCACAAATACAGATATGCAAGCAAGCATAGAGCTCGGGTAGTGATGTTAGCATCTTTATTTAGTCTGCTTGTTTCACAAATTGGGGTTGTCACCAGAGCAGTAACATGCATGATGACAAGTTTGCAAAGGTTGAAACTAAACCCAATCGCTCCCCTTCTGGTGAATGGTGAGAAGAATGTTAATTCTTCAATTTCCCCTAGCATCAGAAGGCACTTAGGGCAGATCATCCCAAGGAACCCTGAGTAGGTGGGTTATGGGTTTATGGTGCCCTGGACAATTGTTAGTTCAGTTCCTATCAACTGACCAACTCTTCCGCAATTCCTCCAAATGGCAAGACTGAGATTGACTTCTTGCAAGTGTTTCTATAGAAACGGACAGCAGACTGCAACTTGCTGCCCCAATTACAACCCAACCCATGTTTCAAATGATTAGCAGGTCAGAATTATCAAATAATTCTACAAACAAAATAACATCCCCAAGCATGTTTTTCCTTGCAACCCTAAAGTAACTTATCCTAAGTTGTAATCTGCTTGTCCCACTGCAAGTATTTATTTCCAAGCACCGGAACTTGTTTTTATGGTGTTACCATGTGTTTGAAAACTTATGTTGACCTATTTACAAAGATACCACTAGTACTGTTCTAAAAAATGGGAGAAACGTACCACTAGTACTAAGTACTCCCTCCGATCCATAATAAGTGTCAGGGGTTTAGTACAAAGTTATAAATAGCAAATTCCAAATGCATACCTGATATCTTAGCACAGTTTTTTTAAGACACCATATGTACTGTAATAGCTACTTAAAGTACTTAATTTATAATAATTACATAGGGCTGCTTGATCCATCCTGAAGTTGACGAAGAACAAGCATGTAAGAAAAAAATGAGGATGTTGTGGATAAAGGGGACAGGCAATAAGAACATTGTGGCAGCAGCAACAAGTCAGCTACAATACATGTGACAATGATGGCCAGGAAGTCCAGCAGCAGCAAGACACCCTATATCTCACATCTGAAATAATCAGTGATTTGTGCATTGCAGGGCGTTTGTTATCTAAAAGGTCTATTTCTCCCTACTCTAGTATCTCAAATTCCTCAAGACATGAGGTCCTATCCCCCTCTGTATCGTAATCATAAGTCATTATTTATGTATGCTCTATTTCTTCCTACTGATATTTGCTCATTCCCAGACACAAAGGTTCATGACACAGGATAGCACATTTTAGCTATCAGCCCATCATAAAAGTCTTCATGAGCAGACACTAAGGACTGAAACCAATATCCACCCAGTGCTGCCATTGTAAAAACCCATTTCACTGATCTCAAACATTGACTGGGTTTTTGGAACAGGGGTTGACATTGCAATGCCTGAAGGAAGAAGCTCCTTCTCAATTTGCAAGGTTCCCTTTCAAAGAAGAATGCAGGGTTCATTGACACACGTCATGCATGGTCAATAAACTGACTGGAAGCACATGATAGTTCTTGGGTTCAATGATATAGTAACCGAATTAATTCTTCAACCATCACAGTGTGTGCTAATTCTAACCACAGGAAGGATTCATTTTCTAGTTCTTTCTCAAGGTCAGAATTGTCCCATAGAACCAAGTAATTTTCTACATATCAGTACATCACTACCAATTGCAGCAAGGCAGCCCAAAATTAACTAGTACAACACAACGAGGCGAGATTAATCTCAAATCTGACTAATCTACCTTCATGTTATCGTTTACTAATCCATCGTTGCAAAAGCACTGTATGCGACAACTTAACACCCAAACCCAGGCCATAAAAGAGCGAAGCGCCTCACCTCGGGGAGCCAGCGGTCGTCCTCGGCGTCGGCGAGCACGAAGCTCGCGCACCCACCGGCGCCGTCCTCGAGCTCACGCACGAGGCCCTGCAGCGACGCACAGAGGCGGCACCGCGTCGAGTAGAACTCCAGCACCGTGGCCGCCCTCCCGCTCACCAGCGCCGCCGCCAGCGCCCGCTGCTCCGCGTCCCCGCGGTCCGCCTCCACCACCACCTGGCCCGGATTACGCTTCCGCCGCCTCGACCCGTCGCCGCCGCTGGGGGAAGGGAGGTCGCCCGCGATGAGGAGGCCCTGCGCCACGGTGCGGATGGACTTGAAGAGCCAGGGGAGCTCGAGGTCGCCGCAGGGGCTTGGGCTCGGGCTCGGGCTGAGGCTGGGGTTAGGGCTCGCGTTGAGGCTGGGGCCCCACGGCCACTTGAAGCAGACGAAGGGAGCGGGCTTTGCGGCGGCTCCCATCTCCGGCGGCCGGTGGGTCGCCGCCGCTGCTGTCGAGAGGGGAAATAATTTTGCCGGAGTTTTAAAGTACGACAAAGTACGATCATTCCGGATATGAGGGCAACTTCAATCGGCTTATGCTAACGTTGGTAATATAAATCTATAACAATATATTAAATTGTAGTTGGCGGTCGCGCGGTGGTACGTCGCTTCACCGAAATTACGAATCTGTCACCGATGTCTTCTCAAGCACAGAAAAAACACGTACCGTCAAAAAAAAACCAACAGAGCTCTCCTCGCTCCTCCTCTTCTCCTACAAATCTCACCCCCGCCTTCTGCCCGATCCGGATCTTGCCCACGCCTGCCGCCGCTCTTGTCACCTACACCAGCTCGTGCGCGTCGGCGGCGTCCGTGTGTGGAAGGCGGCTGCGGACCCGCGGCTCCTTCGCGCGCTCCGACCGCCGCCTCCACCGGCTCGTGCGCGCCAATGGCTCCCCGTGGGACTTGAACGGCGATGGGATGAGCCTCAGGTCGGGATGGCGGTGGCCTCGCGCAAGGCAGCAGGGACCGCGTCGGCGCGAGCCATCGGTGGCCCTCCGGACGGGCAGTGGCACGCGGAGATCAGTGTCCGGACGCGATGTGGGGGCGGCACACAAGCGTACCTAGCGGCAAGTGGGAGCAGACGGCGCGCGGGAGTGGACAGGCGGCGGGAATCTACAAGCGGGCGGCCGCACATGGCGGCATGATGTTCGGCGGCGAGATGAAGCGGGACGGGGAGAGGAGGAGTTTGCACTTAGGGTGGATGGAGAGGATAGTCAGAGTGAGAGCGAGAAATTGGGAGAAGAGATTTGAGAAATAATGTACGGAGTAAGAGTAATAGAAGAACAAGGCAAGAAGAAATATATAAATAAGACATCTGAAAAAAAGAAAGAGACCAGAGTATAGCCCGCGAAAATAAACATATCATAAACACATCAACATTTAATTTGACGTTTTGATATAATTTATCGTTGTTCCGTAGCAACGCACGGGTTCTTTTGCTAGTAAAAAATAATATACTAGTAACGATTGCTCAATGGGATTTTCTTTTCTCTGTTACTAAGATCTGCAAGACTATTTAATTATTGTCCTGTGTGATTATTTTGGCTAATTCACTGTGCATTATAACTTTGTGGCCTAGATATACATTCATCTAGAAACTAGTTAAATCGTTGAAAGAACGGAGCAGATGCACAAACGCAAATATTTTCCAGTAGTGCAAAATCGATCAACTTTTAACCACCCAAGATTAGTTGGTGAGGAGAGATGTATATTGAATAGAGAAACCACATAAAAAAAATCTCCGAACAATGAAAAGAGGAGCACGCTACTAGCAGACAGTGCATGTGGAGCCATGGGATTGCAGCAGCCCACGAAAGAAATTTTTAATTTTATCGGAACTTCGGAGGTAGCTGTGCGGGAAGGCAAGCCTCCGGCGTTGCTCGATGCAACTGATCCTGTACTTTTCGATGGGTCCTACTACATGCACGGCTGCAGGTATTAGTACTGCTCCAACGGCGTTTTCGCCGTTACTTTCGTCTTGGTACAAGAGATTGTATCGTTTCTCCTCCGAGTAACCGTTTCATCTTCTCACACCTAAAGTTTGCTTCCACGTCATCTTTCACTGATGTGGCATCCCACTGGCACCTGCTTAGTACCTACTTCGCTGGACCATTGGAGATGCCCTGAGGCGCTTTGCCTTTGCGGCGAATCTTTGTGGGCATTTTGCTTTTTCGAATTTTCAACAGTTAGATTTGCAAGTCTTTGAAGATGGTGCAAGTTCAAAATCCTTACATGGACCGGGCCGCGATCCTACGTGACATCGACCAAGTCAACAAATCCCAAAGACCGGTCAAATTGCCGACAAGGCATAGCCATGCCAACTAAGCATCGGTCAAAGGAGTCAAAGGGTCAAACCCCCCACGCCATGGTCAAAGGAGCTAGAGTAGGGAGCAAGAAAACTCTAGGAGTGGATTTACCGCTTTACCCTCACTTTCCTCCTCCCTCAAGGATAGCGATGGTCTTTTGTCATGGACCCCTAGGCTATAAATACCGCCCCATGGGGGCATGTATCATTCGCTCTCCATTGAAATAAGATCAAAGGGGAGAGGGCTAGAGCAACTCAAGGAGCCCGCTCTCGAGTGCTTGGGTCGAGCCTAGTCTCGACTCGACCTCGAGGACGCAACTTGGGAAGCCTAGTTTCGAGGTTCCGGGCCGTCTAGTACGACCTCAACTCGAAGTAGAGGATCGGGTTAGAGTCTCGAGGGTATCCCAACCTCGCTACTTGGGAAGACAAGTTCGGCCCAAGTCTGAGGCGGCCCCTAGAGATCTCTCGCTATAGGCGATTTGGGAAGACGAGTTCGGCTCAAGCGCTTGGCTAACGACCCCCTCGAAGCCTCCCCTAACATAGGACTAAGTCGTACCCGCAGGATCGACCGAACCTATTCAAAAAATATCGACGTGTCAACTTGTCCCAAGTGTACGGCGACCTTTGCTATAAGGCCGGCGTACACCCTCTACACCTTATTCTCGCATTTGTGCCATCATGCATTGACACCCCGTACTCCTGTTGTTTTCTAGAAGAACAACAACTGATAAAATGTTAGTGCAAACTTTAGTGCTATCTAAGTTTATAGTGATTTGGAGACGATGATGGTCAGTGTTGACTGATCCCGAAAACTAGGAAATGTTTATATTTTAAAAAAATCCAGGCAATTGGTGAACTGACAACACCTAATGGAAGAGATTAGTTTAATTACCTCATGGAAGAGATTAGCATGAGCTAAATTTCATGAAAGCAAATCTTTCTCTTTTTGTTCTTCCTTTCCTTCATGAAAACAAATATTTCTTATTGAATTCATGTTGGTGTACGTTGACAAAGAAAGCCCCACTAATCGTTCCAGCTAATGTTATGTTTGGTTCATAAACCACAAGTTTCTATTTAGGTAAAGAGCAGACCCGACGAGATTAGATAAACCTTGCGAAAATAATAAGGACCGGACGTCCGCTCCCTAGCCTCTTGGAGCGAATGCCCGACTAATCGTCCAACATGGAAGATGTGGTTGCAATCGCTTCATGTTCCGCAGACAACTTTAGTGGAGCCGTAATGGCAACTTGTCCCGCACAAGTGGCAGTTAAGTGGAGGTGGTAACATTAGTCTCGATGCGGTGGCAAATTTATTTATGTGGAGGTGACAACTTTATCCCGTCGCGGTTTAAGGCCTTGTTTGTTTGGGTTTCTACTTCATCCAAAAGCTGAAGCAGAAGTCCAAACAAACAGGACCTGAGGAGCGAACATTCGCTCCTCGTGCATTATAGTATATCAATTTTATAAAAAAACAAATTGTTGAAGTCATAGTCTAAATTAAGCTGGTCCCATCGGAGGCTTATGTTGGCTTCATCCTTGCATGCTATCAAATTTACCACAAACTTTTGTTGCTAACTGTGCACCATATATAATGTGGAGCCGTGCATACAAGTGTGGTAAGCTCTCTCACTAGATATCCCGTAAAAAGAGAAAGTCTCACTAGATATCTCTCAAAACCTCTCGCTTACATGCTGCTTCGTAGTATCAAATTCGCCTCGATCCTAACTCTTGTTGTTACTTCCGCTGCTCAGCTCCGTGCCCCTATGCATGGTTCATGGACCGCGCTACACTCAACAATCCCTTGGCGTACAGACCGAATTCACCAACATTCGCTTCGCCGTCGCATTCTGCAAGTTTGCCGACGCGGAGACTCGGAGTGGACGCAAATCGGCTGCATGTGCCGTGGCTCACACCGCCACCGTGTCCAGGAAATTCTTGGCGTTGTCCTCAAGTTTCGTTTCGGTTGAATTTGACCCTTTTGGTTTATCCGCAAGGACCTTCGCACCAGCCACTGCCAGGTTCGGCTCCAATGTGACAGCATCACCAATTCCCAGTAATTCTGGCCGGGCTTCAGCATTATCTCGCCATCCTCTCAATCCTCTAGCTCCACAGACCACAGCCGCTAATACGTGACCATGGACCAAACATGCTAGATTTTTCCATCCTGCCAAACTCGAGGCTTTGTCTGGATACCACATGTCATCTTGACAAGGATTTGGAGTCATCATGGTCTTTTTCTTACGCTATTTTAAGACCAGGACAAAACACAAGCAACAGGCATGTTTATGGACACAGCAGCTGCAGGCAAGTTACGTAACATGCATGCATGATTAAAAATACATAAAGCCACATGATCTCTTAGATAGCTCTGCTAACAACAGATCAGCCAGAACCCAAATGCGTTCAAGACATCCAGCCAAGCCAAACTAACGCAGGGGTCATGATCCAGACAAACATTAGAGTCAAATTACCTAATTAACCAACAACAGCCATGCCGATCTTACATTCTTCACGCAGAATATACTACTAGGGTCACATTACCACTGCAAACCCATTTCTCCAGATTACTACACATATATGTATATACTAGCATAGCATTACAGTACGGCTGCAAATTCAGTTAGTTCTTCAGACCACATCAACTAGCCACTGCCACCACTCTTTGCTGTGAACTTGCATCAGCCTCATCTCCTGTCATAACAAAAGAGCGCCGGTTAGGGTTTCAAACAAGGCAACAAGTTTTTCAAAGCTCCGTTTAGACTTCCTAGCATGGAGATTAACAACTCAATGGATATCAACCTCCATTAGCATGATTGTATTGGCATCTATTATATATATTAAAAGTACATGCCAGAACAACCAGAAAAAAGATAGACCTAGAAAATCTCATAAAAAAGCAAAATATCTGGCCGTCAATTTGATGGGTTACAAAATTGCAACCGTTAGATCTAAGACAATACTATCCGCCTTCAGAACTGAAAAAACATTACCCACCGATGCCACATAAGGCACTCGTCTCTAACCCTTGATCTAATTTTGGATTGCCATTGCCGTGGACTCCATCACGGCGCGCTGGGTACCGTCTCTGACTCTGCGAACATTTCCTCTGGTGCCCACGGCTGTATGCTTGCGCGCTCGCTGGCCATCGTATCCATGCGCAAAACGCACACATACTTGATGCTCAACATGCATGGTCAGTGGGCGATCGATGTGTCCACCAGGACCATCCACTTTGTGCCCAGCTAGACTCCATCCTGAAGCCTCGAGGTATGTTGCATGCTTGTGATTGGGGATCTTATAGGATGCAGCAGTGTATGACGGGTGTCAGATGGGTATTAGCTACATCTCCATCGTGAAGCCTCGAGGTATCTTGCACATGCTTTTGATTTGGGGTTTGATAGGATGCCGCGAATTTGTTGGACAAGATGATTCGTATGAAAAAATATTCCATGTTAATTTGGTGATTTCAAGATGAGACTGTAAAGTATTATGTGGTTTTTGTATTATCATGGTCATATGGAATAATCGCATCATGTAACTCTGGACACTAACTAGATGTGCCTGATCCAGGTGACGTACATATTCTGGTATTTGGCATCATATTGCTTGAGTTAACTTGAAGATTCTTTTTTGCAAAATTTACAAAAAAAAAAAACATGACATCCACAATGGTAGAGTCTGTTCACTCTCCATGTCACCTGTTGTCAACAGTAAAGTAACACATATAATTGATTGAGTCATTAAACTAACTCTAGATGATTTGTTAGGATTATATGTGACGGTGTATAATAGTAAAAATGATGAATCTTAGTTAACTCTTGGTTAAGAGTCAGACCCTTGAAGAAAAAGTCAGTTCTCTTCTCTCACTAACTACACGTGCCCAGGTTTCATACACATTCCGGCATGTGTTGTGATACAGCTTGTGTTAACTTGAAAAAAAAACATGCAAAAGTTACTTAAAAAAACTCTAGCTATTAATGTGGCAAATCCTCTTTCTGTTAGGACATCCATTGGTAGAGTCAGTGTCACTCTCCATGTCACCTATTGTCGATAGTAAAATAACACACATATTTGGTTGGATCTTTAAACTGACACTAGATGATTTTGTTAGGATTAATTGTGATGATGTACAATACTAAAAATGTCGATTCTTAGTTGTCTCTTTGCTAAGAGTCAGACCCTTCACCAAGGAGTAGGTTCTTTTCTCTCTCTTATTCTTCTTTTCTCCACATGCATCATCAAATTTCTAGAGCCAATTAAGAGCCAATCTTTGCAGATGACCTTAGTACATAAAATAATGAGATCTTGGTGACTGTATCCACGATTTGGCGTGGACCCGTGTTACCAATTCAACACAGCAGCAAAATCGATAAGTCTCGCATGTTAATCAAACTCGGCCACATCACATCTAAACCAACTCGAATGTTTTTACTGTCTCTTATGTACCTTATTGTTTCTCTTCTTTTATATCTCTCATAGGCACATGCAAGGATATATGACTTTACTTTTCTTTAATGTTAACCAAACTGAATCTTTTGTCACATGTTTTTTAACCAACTCTAATATTCTTTCATGTATTTCTTAATCTTGATTGACTACATGCCAAGTAGAATCCTCCTCAATAGAGTCATACAAGATACTTTATGAAGCAAGCTGCATGTTAGAAATATAAATATAATCCATGTGCACATGTACAGAAGGAAACTACGTTGTAACCATCAACAAAAATATATATTGTACAAAAATATTACGGTCAAAGCCTATACTCTATATTTACACAGGAGTATTAAGAATGATGCATTAGGTTGCTATTTGAGTAAATAATGTAGCCATCAAGATTTTTGTTTTTCAGGAAGAAAACCACCAGTTTTTTTTTTCTTTGAATTGTTGTCGGATTCATCATTCTTGCTCTCTTCAGTTTCATAAAATTTGTAATATTAAGTTTGCTTGGCAACATGTTTTGGAATATGTAGCCCCTCTGCTTGACTTTTTCTTTTTGCATGTATCTCTTTTCGTTTCCCTGGAGAACCACATGTACATGCACCATATGTACTTACCTAATCACATTACTATTTTTAACTGGCAATTATTGGACCTTTTGCATTGGTGGAAGAATTTATAACATGTTTGTTTGACCCTGCTATGACACCTCTGATTGTATACATCATTTATTAATTGTGCTAAAACATATGCTTTTGCCACGCTCTTCATGTTATAGGGAAAAATTGTGCTTGGTTCGAGTACTTGGTATTATGATGGTATTGCCTTGGTTTTTAGAACAATTTCGATTTAGATGTATTAGGCTACTTTAGACAAGCATTCAAATGAAACTCCAAGCGACAAAAGTGTAGGATATATATTAAGTGTCCATCTTTCCTGTGTACAAGGTGAGAGAAAAGCTTAGATAATTATTTGTAATAAAAATATCAATAATATAAAGCCATAAATTCATACCTATGAACCCAAAAATGTTTTTATCTGTCCTTTTAATATGATTTCTAACACTTCTACATGATGCCCTCGCAAATCTAGTGGAGATTAACAAAGCCAGGTTGGTATAGACCTTTCTATTTCCATACAACAGAAAGATCGAATACAACAAAAAACTGTCCAGCTCCGTTACTATTATTAGCACCATGATGAATTATGTTGTGAGCCAATCTCATCATTCTGACCAACCCATCTCGAATGATGTATGCCTCATTCTTTGTTGGCCACACATATATACCGTCCAAGTTTTTACATACTCAATGTCATACACATTTACCGTTCAGTTTTATCTAAATGATACTTTTCTGGTAGTAACTAAGGAAAACATAATCAAGTATTTTGCCTAATCAAAAGTATAAGGATAATAATAATAATAGATACGAAATAACTGACTACTCATAGTAATTTGGCTACTAATACCAACTTACTGATAACAAAGTAAGATCGGATATTAAAAACATTACCTGTTAAGTGCTGCACTTCACTTCACATCCCATCTACTTGGCCGCTTCTTCTTGCAAAGCCGGTCTCCTCCTGGAGTTGGGACAGGCGCCTCATGTTGCCGATTACCAAAATGTTCTTCATAGTCTGAATCACTCTCAGACTCACTGATCCATCCATAGCAGGGACGCCTTGTAAGACCAACAACCGCAGGTAGAGGATGTTGCAGCGTAGCTCTGTGAGAAGGTGCATCGATGGTCATCGGGACAACTTCCTCTTTTTCCTCAACTGCTGACACAGCCTCAGATGGTAAGCCAGTGTGCACCCTCACAATTGTCATGTTGTTTTCTAATGGTGCCTCCTGCATTGCTGCTTCTTGTTGCTGCATTACACATGAAGCCCATGAAAGAATTACACAAAATGCACATGCTTTGTTGACTGAACGGAATAAGAAACTCAAACAAAAAATTAATAGCTCAGGGTCTTGGTTTAGAGCTAAACATCAATTTTTTCACAACTAAGAACAATTTTTGCATGCTTTTTTAATTACAGAAGTACTGATATCCAGCCAACATGATGCAGTTGTATTATACTACATATAGTGCAATGCTAAAACTGTACAATTCCAAATCATCAGTCAATTATGTCAGCCCAGAGGCAACATAAAAGACATAAGTCAATTCACTTCTTTCTGCAGCCAAGCAGCAACAAGTAAATCTCCCCAAAACAAAGAAATTAGGAGAGAATGGCACAAACTGTGCAAATACACAATCACTTGTTAGATCTAGGGGACAGAATTTTAAGGTATTTTGTTTGATAATAGTTTGGGTCAAAGATATAGGATGCTAGCATTGAAGATGAAATTTATAAGGAAATGCTCAACTGTTCTTCCCATATTGTTTGGTGAAGGATATAGAGAACGGGTCTGTCGTTATGGAATTCCACATGACTACAATATCAACAGAAAATGAAGACTAAGTTGCTGCTACAAAAATCAATGATAACATCAGATGGACCAACCATCCAAGAACTGAGGTTATCACTTAGATAAAGCACGCCCACGGTAGCATTGCATATATTAATTAGCTGGCAGGAGTAGCAATGGCAAACACTCATACTCTTTCATCAAAGCAGGACATCGAATCAAGAAAGTAAATGGGGAGGGAGCTCACCAGAGCCTCGTCATCCTCCTCCACCTCCTCATGCTGCTCCTCCTGCAAAAGGTGCTTTATAAATAACAAAAATAAAAGGTTGGTATCCACTTCAATTTTTGTAAATGCATACTAAAGCATGAAAAGACTAAGCTAGTAAGCTACCATGGACAGGCTTGCTCTAAGGGAAACCTCAATAATAGGATGGTTGGTCTCATGATGTGATCCAGCAAAAAAAAAAATAGAAACAATTTATTCCTCATTTTCTATTGATATTTTCATTCGTGTGGAATGGTATAAGATGAACCAGTTCACTTTACTCGTAGCCAAAGAAGATGAAGAATTGATTATAACAGTTAAAAAAACCTCATAAAGATTATCATCTTATACTATCCACTAAAATACCAAATGAACAAGTGTCATTGAGCAGGATCTTTTGATCTTTGCATGGTAGTTGGGATAGTAGCATTATTGTCAACTAAGAAACAACACAGCGTTGCACATATTGGTCTGCAGGGAAGCAGACAGGCAAATTGATGGCAATGGGAAACACTGCCAGGCCAAACACATGGACATGTGAGATAAAAAGAAGAAAGGGAATAGAGAATTAGCTCACCTGAGCTCCACCCTCCTCCTCCGACTGCTTCTCCTGCTCCTGAAGCAGCTGCAGCTGCAGCTTCTCCTCCTCCTCCTGCTTCTCGAAGAGCACGTCCTGCACCACCTGGTAGCAGTTGTCCTCCAGAAGCGCCCATGGTTGCTTCCCATCTTCCGTCCCATACACCTAAACAGACCAGCCGAAATCACGATCGTAAGAATTGGCACCAGCCCCGAGGAAACGTCGACCCTTGAGAGATAATTCCGCGGGGCTCTCGAACCCAAAACAAAACCCTCGCATCTCAGCGTAGAAGCAGAAAAGGGAGCTAAGGGAGTGGGGGAACCTTGAGGAGGGTGTTGACCACGCTGCGGACTTGGGCCTTGTTGTACCCCATCGGAGTGAAATGGTCTATGGCGGCATCCATCCGCCCAGCCGACGACCGCCGCCTCGGCATTGCCGGACCTCGAGGGAAATGGATGGAAGCCGGGCGTCGCGCGCGTGGGGGAGGGGAGTGGAGAGAGATGGAGCGTGAGCTGCTCGTGGGCGCCGGAGCCGGGGAAGGGAGGCGGCGTCCGGAGGCCGGAGCTGCGAGCTAGGGCTTGATCGGGGCGCAGAGGAGTGTGTGTGTGAGGACCGAGGAGAGTGAGGAGCTGATTGGCTTGTTGTGTGGTTGGGTACTTCGGGTCGGGTCGCGAGGGCGACACGCGTTGGCAAAGCGACCGAGTCAGTTGTGCTGGTCCAGCCCGGACGATCGAGCCAATCCATCCATGCACCGCATCCACGGAGGCAGCGAACGGGCGGGCGGAGCGGGTGAGGTGGCGAGGGGGCGGGGGCAGGAGCCGGCGCCGCAGGGTGGGGGCCGAAAGCGGGGCAGGTGGAGCGCCGTAGTGCCGGAGGGAAGCGAGGAGGAAGCACGCGGTGGCGCAAGCCGAGGCAGGCGGCGGTTAGGGGGGCGAGCGGCGCCGCCATAGTGGTTTGGAGAGGTGACGAGAGCAGCGGAGGGGCCAACTCGCATAACCGTTTGGGGTCACCCTGTCCGTCCGATCGATGATCTGTGGCTATTATAATTGTAACCAAATTTCTCTTCGAAATCCATATTTTTCTTCTCTATACCGTTCTTAATTCTTCCGTGTTTTTCTTAGAGAATAATTCTTCCGTGTTGCGAGGCACCTTAATTAAGCACTCTCCGTGTTGCGAGGCACCTTAATTAAGCACTCTGTTCCAGCAAATTCCCTGTAGAACAATTGTACTCCCTCCGTCCAACAAAAGATTTCTCAAGTTTGTTAAAATTTGGATATATCTAGACATGACTTAATGTATAGATGCATTCAAATTTAGTCAAAATTGAGACATCTTTTGTTGGACCGAGGGAGTAGTGTAATTCTGAAAAATATCATAGACTCATAGTTAGAGGTGATATTCTAATCAGTGAAATTTCCGGATCAAATTCAACCACATATATATCGTCACACAAAAAGACAATATTCGACCACATCTATAAGACGAGGAGGGACTATGAACTTGCCATGCAACACAATTAGAGTACTAGCGATGAACAGTAAATAGAGCACAAGTGATGATGGATTATGTTTTCATAGGAATTAGGCAGTGTCATCGTGTCAACAGTACACCACAATCTCTCAGTGTCATCGTGTCAAACAGTACATCACAATCTCTCACACTGATTTCTCGAACCACATCAGCGTTTAGAAGTATATTCAAGCAAAAGAAGTGCTTGTGCAAGAAAAACAAAAAAAATATAGCTACAAAAGCTAATCATGTACAAATTGACCAAAGAATATAAGTCCAACCATTGTCGCCGAAGTGCTTGGTAAAACAAACAAAATGTGTCATCTGACATTATTCATGATTACAGATCATGCTCAATAAATTCTCATCATAATCAAGTCTTCTTTCCTTCCTTCCTAGATGGTTGCTTCATGTCAAGAAGGTGATGAAGGCCTGCGATAACATGTTGCCTGCTAGTTGGAACTCCAGTCTTCGCTACAGCTCTACCATTCTTGTCCAGGAGGACAAAGCAAGGAACATACCTGACATCATAATGCAGAAGCTGCAAAGATAACATATAATTTTGATGTTAGATGTTGGGAACATCCTATCTCTTTCTCAGAATTGAAATAGAATGTATATGTGAAGATAATACAAATACTAAGATGCAAGCAAGCATGGAGCACTGGTAATGAGGTTAGCATCTTTAGTCTGCTTATTTTCGCAAATTGGAGTCGTCATCATACCAATCGCATGCATGATGACTTGTTTTCAAAGGTGGAAACTAAACGTCTAAACCCAATCCCTCCCATTCTGCTGAGTGGTGAGAAGGGATTTTAATTCTTCGATTTCCCTTAGCATCAGAAGGCACTGAGGGGAGGGCAGACCATCCAAACGAACCTTGAGTACGTAGGTTATGGGTTTAGGGTGTGCTGGACAATTTTTAGTTCAGTTTCAATGAACACAAATTCTAGCAACCGACAAACTCTTCTGCAATTTCCTCCAAATGGCAAACTGAGAATGACTTCTTAGCAGTGTATCTATAGAAATGGACAGCACAGTGAAACTTGCTGCCACAATTACAACCCAAAGTTGGCAACAGCCCAGGTTTCAAATGATTAGCAGGTCAGAATTATCAAACAATTCTAAAAACAAAAAAAACATCCCCAAGCAGGTTTTTCCTTACAACCCTCAAGTAACTTATCCTGAGTTGTTATGTGCTTGTCCTTGAAACTTACTTCACCATCTTCCCAATGCAAGTATTTATTTTCAAGCACTGGAACTTGTTTCTATGGTGTTGCCATGTGTTTGAAAACTTATGTGTGATTGACAAAGATACCACTAGTACTGTCCTAAAATAAAAGAGAGAAACATACCACTAGTGCTAAGAAGTAAGAACTAAATAGCACATTCCAAATGCATATCTTAGCACAATTTTTTTTAAGACACCATATGTCTGTAGTAGCTACTTAAAGTAACTAGTAATTCATAATACATCAGGACCGCTTGATCCATGCTAAAGTAGACGAAGAACAAGCATGTATGAGAAAAAAAGAGAGGATGTTATGGATAAAGGGCCAGGCAATATGAGCATCGTGGCAGCAACAGCAAGTCAGCTACAATATGTACGGCAATGATGGCCAGGTAGGCCAGAAGTCAGAAACATGTCGAATCCATAATTAATGACTAATATGTTAGAAAGAGTTAATAGATGTATAGTTTGTTAGAACTAAGACTCTGTATCGTAGTTGAGTTATTCAGTAATTGGATCAGACACCCTATATCCAACTAAAACAATCAGTGATTTTTGCATTGCAGCGCTTTTGTTATCTAAGGTCCATTTCTCCCTACTCTAGTAGTATCTCATTCTTCAAGACATGAAGTCCTAGTCCCTTCTATATCATTATCATCAGTCCTCTGTTATCTATGCTGTATTTCTCCGTACTCCAGAGTCTCAAATTCTTCAAGGCATGGATGGGGCTAGGGCCCCCTTCTGCATGATATTTACTCCATGAACAAAGGCTCATGGGACAGGATAGCATATTTAAATGATTGCTTGTAACCTGACACTCTAAAGTCATGTTTTGAGTTCATCAAATCATTGCTTCTACCGATCTACATTTCAGCTATCATAAAATTCTTCATCAAGAGACACTAATGACTGAAACCAATATCCACCCGGTGCTGCCATTGTAAGAACCCATTTCACTGATCTCAAACACTGACTGGGTTTGTGGAACAGGGGTTGACATTGCAATGCCTAAAGCAAGAAGATCCTTCTCAACTTGCAGGGTCCCCTTTCAAAGAAGAATGCAGGGTTCAACAAATTATTGACGCACGTCATGCATGGTTCAATAAACTGAATGCAAGCACATGATAGTTCTTGGGTTCGATGATATAGTAACCGAATTGATTCTTCAACCATCCAGTGTGTGCTAATTCTAACCACACGAAGGATTCATTCTCTAGTTCTTTCTCAAGGTCAGAATTGTCCCATAGAACCAAGTAATTTTCTAGTACATCGATCACTACCAATTGTAGCAAGTCAGTCCAAAATTAACTAGTACAGCGAGGCGAGATTAATCTCAAATCTGACTAATCTACCTTCATGTTATTGTTTACTAATCCATCGTTGCAAAAGCACTGTATGCGACAACTTAACACCCAAACCCAGGCCATAAAGAGCGAAGCGCCTCACCTCGGGGAGCCAGCGGTCGTCCTCGGCGTCGGCGAGCACGAAGCTCACGCACCGACCGGCGCCGTCCTCGAGCTCACGCACGAGGCCCTGAAGCGACGCGCAGAGGCGGCACCGCGTCGAGTAGAACTCCAGCACCGTGGCCGGCCTCCCGCTCACGAGCGCCGCCGCGAGCGCCCGCTGCTCCGCGTCCCCGCGGTCCGCCGCCACAGCCACCTGGCCCGGGTTACGCTTCCGCCAACTCGATCCATCGCCGTCGCTGGAGGAAGGGAGGTCGCCCGCGATGAGGAAGCCCTGTGCCACGGTGCGGATGGACTTGAAGAGCCAGGGGAGCTCGAGGTCGCCGGCAGGGGCTTGGGCTTGGGCGGGCTGAGGCTGGGGCTTGGGCTCGCGTTGAGGCTGGGGTCCCACGGCCACTTGAAGCAGACGAAGGGAGCGGGCTTCTCGGCGGCTCCGATCTCCGGCGGCCGGTGGGCTGCCGCCGCTGCGGTCGAGAGGGGAAATAATTTTGCCGGAGCTTTGTAGTACGACAAAGTAGATCATTCCGGATTGGAGGCGCTTTCCGGCGAATCTTTGTGAGACTTGAACAAATGAATAAAGATTTGTTTTTCCTAATTTTCAACAGCTAGATTTACCAGTCTTTGAAGGCGTGCAAGTTCACTAATGAATGTTAGTGCAAACTTTAGTGCTATCTAAGTTTATAGAGTGATTTGGAGAAGTGTTGACTGATCCCAAAAACTAGGAAATGTTTACTCTTTCTTTCGCATCATATTTTGTTTCGTTAAGATAAATTTTTGACAAAAATTATTCTATTAAGATGTAAGTTATATGATATGGAACCATAATCATTACCAGAACTTTTAAAGACAAATTCATTAATATAAATTTCATGTATGAAAAAACACATATTTATGGAGTTTTCATCGATCAAAACATTGTCTTAACCAAACAAAATACGTTATCTTTGTGAAATGGAAGGAGTATAATTTAAAAAAATCTAGGCAATTGGTCAACTGACTTATATAAGAAATCACAAGAATTCTAATTCTATAAAGTTTATATGAAATTTTTTGAATCAAAGAGGCCCGTTAAGTTTACGCATTATGCTTTGATGGTGTTTCTTTCTTTGCATGATAGGAGTAATACATGCTCACAGCCCTTGCTAATATTGAGAATTTTGTTTTCTATATTTGCATCATGCACATCCTCTGACTCAACGTGACTGCACAAATAACCTGCTATATCGTGTTTAACTTCAATTGTCTGTTTATGCTTCCATAGCATGCATGTTACGATTCCTTAGATCGATCCTTCAAGATCTTACTAGGACATTCAACTATGCATTCTCTAACTTCTTGCACGTACGAAATGTTCCATTTTTCGATCGAGGAACGGTGCACAACTTTTATTTTCAGATTTCTGCTGAAAGGTGCACATTTGGACCAAGGAACAAATAATGGCTCATTTTGCACCAGCTGATATGGTACATACTATTCCCTCCATCCCGAAATAAGTGACGATATACAAATCCACGTCACTTGTTTCGGGACGGAGGGAGTATGCCCACGCCAGCGCCGTCTACGAGAGATGTCAACTAATATAGATATTTGGTGAGTTGAAAGAGAAGGAGGGAAGAAAGAAAAAGAAATTATTGCTGATTTGGTAAACGGTCGATACGCGTCAAGTTCGCTGCCTAGCGATTCCTTTTCTCCCGATGGTGTCGGTACATATGGACCCGAAAGAAATTCGGTGCTCCAATCTTCTTCTTTCGGACGTCGCCTCCTGAATCCATCCATGTGGCGTCCTTCTCTCAGCCCTCCCTGGTGACGCTCTTCCTGCGAATCCACAATGACACTAGTAGCCGCTTTGAAATCTATCCTTGGAGGAGGAAGAAAGGAGGTCTTCAATTCTTCATCCTTTGTACGCCATGCATTCTTGCTTGTATACCGACAAGGATAGAGTTGCGAACTACGAGTACGAAGGTGCCAAAAAGAAGCATAGACGGGTTTGCTGCATGCATGCATTGATTTGAGAATTCCATTGTTTGACGAAAACAAAACAAATAAATGACAAACACACACTGTATATACGGAACCTGGATCTTTATTGATCATTGTATTGAATACAAAGTACATGGTACATACTTCCGTAGGAGTTTGCCTATTTTGTTTTCTGAGACTATGCTTAAAGAGTATCTGACTAGAATATTGCGTGTGGTCCATTGATTCCCGACGCGTTTGCAAGCGACTGGTTAATTACATCTGCAGGGTCAAGCCTGCAGAATACCTCCGATTAAGCTGCGCTGATGGTCGTCGTTGAATTTTGGATTGCTCATCTAGATGCATATGATTTTTATAAATATGGTGTGGGTGTCCGGCTTTGTTTTGCCGATACCCGGTCACGTGTATATATTGGCATGTTGGTATTGCCAATAGGATTTGTCGTCGATGAAGGGGATGACTTTCGCCTCGTCAGTGCCTAGTCATGTATCCACCTTGACTTCATCGAGTCCGAACATGTGTATGTTGCTTTTGCCTCGTCGGTGCCCAGCAACGGAGTGTCCGATCATATGGATTTATGACATGTCGATATATTCGTGACCTGGCCGGCCTCGGCAGGTCATGATCTCATCCAGCCTCGTCGGTACTAAATGTGATCCATTATTTTGTAGCTTAGGCGCTTGATGAAGCATGCCTTCGATCCGGTCATAAATCATGCCCTCTGGGAGGAAACAAGATTATCCATGGCCAACATGATGAGACAATTGGGCCATGGTCGTATTAGCATGTAGCTGGTTTAATCTAGCACCCGATTTTGGATGATCTAGATTAACATCTTAATTTGCACGTTGTACTCTTTTCATAAATTCCGCATGGCCGATGTGATGAAGTGGTCGTGCCATGGTCATAGGTATTGAGATACTTTTAACGCTTGGTGTATTGTTTTTCATATACTCTGCACAGCCGACGTTGATGAGGCTGTCGCGCTGTGATCGTATAGATGCATAGCTGTCTCTGGCATCCATCTTGGATGATCTAAAGAAAAGCCATGTATGCTATTACTTTTCTCTTCCATCAGGTAAAACAATGATTTGGTGTGATTTATAATATCTTATCATGAACAGACACGAGCGGGAGCACCATCTTGACAGAACGTAGCCTTGTCGAAGATGTGTCGTCGTTGCCGCCACCGGCTCGCCGCTAGCTGATTTGGTTGGAAACCTTGGTGGATTTTTAATGGCTAGATGGAAGATGAATCTGAGGCAGGGCGTCAGTGCAGCGACCTTGACTTTATTTGTGGAGATGCACTGGTAGATTGATTTTGGTCTTACAGCTTCGTCTCCCGGCGAGCTTCCTGCCTGTTTTTACTCTTCCTCTCTAAGACCTGGCCCCCCTCAGCCGAGAGCTCCGTCTGGCCTTTTATAGGCGCGGGTCCGTGCTTATCACGTCCGCAGAAAACGCGTACGTTTAAAACTGAAACCGACTTGCTTGATTATCTCCTCGGCCAAAACGCGTGTGTTTCTACTAAACCGATTCTATCTCAAGTTCCCAACGGCCACGCATGTTAGCCCTGCCAGATTGGGGAAAATCTGAATCAATTAAACGATATGGGCCGTATCTTGGGCCTTTGAAATTTACACGTAAGAAATCTGAATCAAGCATGTTGACTTCTGCCATCGAATGCATGCAGCCAGGAACTTTGCTACTAGTTCTTTTATACACGCCCATGATTCAATCCTTGTGAAGATCATTTTCTTCAAAATAGGGCCTTTAAATTATAATCCGTTTGCTCCACTGGAATCCACGTGATAAACTCTACACAAGGAGTCCAATATAGAATATATATTTTCATTTCGAATAGTTAGTAATCAGCAGGACCCACATGTCATAGGGTAACACATCGCTAACTTTATTATATTTTGGTACAAAAAATCATCAAACATCCATATATACCATTCATAATTTTCCCAAATGCTCAGACCTCTTAGAATTTCCTATTTCCAAATATACCACTTAAATTTTGCAGCACATCAAATTAACCACTACCGTCAGTTACCTGTTAAGTGGCAACAATTGAACACTGTTTGAGTATATTATTTTTAACACTATTTTGGTTGTGAATTATTATGAATTTGATATATTATTTTGGTGGATTTTATTGTGAAAATAGTGATGTTAAGCTAAACAAGGGAATATGCTGCTAAAACTTTTTGTTATGTCAGGCCGAAATTGTTTTCTTTTTCTAAAACTTATTCCAAACTTGTTGCCTAACTCGTGGCGAAAATTATGTAGCAACATAATGGCCGACCATATTAAAGGTGTTAGGGGCAAATCGTCTTTTTACCAGCGACTTGACGGTCCACCCGGTAGTGGCTATTTTGAACGCGTTGCAAAATTTAAGTAGCATATTGGGAAAGAGAAAATTCTAAATGATATTTGAACATTTGAACAAATTTTGCATGTTATATATGGAATTCCCTTGTAATTTAATGAAGTGTCTGAAAGTGCAGTTATTATTAGTTTAGTTTCTACTGGTGTGCAGGCAACATGGCAATTAATAACTGCAAACAATATTAATTTTCGAGTTGTTTGTATTGAATTTTTTTCCTCCTTTTCTCGGCAATTAATAGCTGGCCTTGGGCCGCGCTAGGCGTCGGCCGGGCGGACGAAGCAAATAATCGGCCCCCCTAGCTGGCCGTTGGATCCATTAGAAAGCGCACTAATTACGGCATGCTGCCAGGGCTCAATACATGCTAGCAAGCATGACGCTGCATGCTGTCACGATGGTAGACTAAACTAATTAAAAAAGCCAACTAGTAAACCAAGCGCTGAAACGACGTTGCATGCTGTCGGCAGCAGCAGATTTATGCATGCAACAAGGAAAAATGCTCCAGTCAATGATCGAAATTGGGTAGTGTCGTAGGGCTTCTGAGAGCAGGTATGCTCATTACATTTCTCGAACTAAAAATAGATAAATTAGAAGTCAAACATAGAAGTGGCCGGCTGTGCTGCAAGCGGAATGTGGTGGTGCTGCGAGCGGAAGTGTGGCAGTGCTGCGAGTGGTGGCCGGCGGTGCTACGAGCGGGAGGCACGAGTGAGGTGGCACCGGAGCTATGTACGAGACAAGGACGGCGGTGTTGCATGAGGAGGGGGTGGTGCTGCGAGTGGTAGTCGTCGATGCTGCAAGCGGGAGGTGGCGATCTGCGAAGCAAGGGTGGTGGTGCTGCAAGGTGGAGGTGCTGCGAGCAGTAGCCGTCGATGCTGCAAGCGGGAGGTGGCAGTGTTGCGAGCAGAAGCCGTCGATGCTGCAAGAGGGAGGTGGCGGTGCTGCGAGGCAAGGGTGGCGGTGCTCCGAGCGGTTGCCGTCGATGTTGCAAGAGGGAGGTGGCGGTGCTGGGAGGCAAGGGTGGCCGTGCTACGAGCGGTAGCCCTCGATGCTGCAAGAGGGAGGTGGCGGTGCTGCAAGGCAAGGGTGGCGGTGCTATGAGCTGTAGTCGTCAATGGTGCGAGGCAAGGGTGGCAGTGCTACGAGCGGAAGCCGTCGATGCTGCAAGAGGGAGATGGTGTAGTGAGGCAAGGGAGGTGGTGGTGTTACGAGCGGTGGCCAACGGTGCGGCAAGCGGGCGGCGGGGTGCTGCAATGGGGAGGCAGTGGTGATGTGCGGTGAGGCCGTTGCTGCAAGGAGGCGCCGCATCCTACGGGCGCTGATGCACACGAACACGACAACTGAGCATTTTGTTTTGGTTTGGTTCCGTTGCATCAGATAGGGATGTTGTGATGGGAGAGTTGTTCTCGCAGCACGAGATTCACGTGTGTGATCGGACGGCATGCATGCGTTCATCAAATGGCTCTCGAGGCGGTGCAGTGGATTTTATCCCATAACGGACACCTACTATTTTCCATTTCTAAAAGTACAAACCATATATAATGGCCGATAATGGACTTATTATTTCTAATTAAAAATCAGACAACTTTTATATAGCGGAACAGAAAAACAAAACGTACTAACCTTTCATTGGGCACCGGTCTTCGGTGATTTAAGCTCGTCGGCGACGAATCTGACGACACCGCCTCCGACCGCGGCGGCGAGTAGGAGAGGAAAGGCAGGTGGTGGGGAATCGTAGGTGGTGGTGCGGCTCCCTCCCTGCCGAGGTAACTGCTCTCATGATTCCCGCATGAATCTTTGTGCTTTGGTTAGTTGGTAGTTAATGGCTGCAAGCAAACAAAGCACTCCTTCCATCCCATATTAAGTGACGAAATATAACATGTATATAGACGTTTTTTGGGTATAGATACATCCATATTTGGGCAAATTTGAGTCACTTAATATGGGACGGAGGGAGTATCTTATTACGTGGAAGAGAGATTTGCAAATGAGAGTGTTGTAACTTGTACTCCCTCTGTCCAACAAATGATGTCTTAACTTTGACTAAATTTGAATGCATCTATATATTAAGTCATGTGTAGATATATTCAAGTTTTGACAAACTTGAGACATCTTTTGTTGGACGGAGGGAGTAACAGATATCGTTGAGGAACCACATGTGAGAAAAAAAAAGATATGCAGCCTGCGGTGGGACAGATATACGTGATAGATGGTGAGAAGATAGACGGCAACAACAAACGGTAAACGGCAGCAACAGATACCCCGCATTCCGCGAAAACTTTTTCAGCACGCTCCACGCTTAGGGATGACCGAACCCGCCCCTGGCGCAGTCTCTCGAGCCACCATGCGGACGGTGGCGAAGGCGGCGGCGGTGCTCGACCATGACGAGGCGCTCGCACGCGTCGACGAGCTCACGGCCGGGCACGCGGGATCTTCCGTCGTGCTCTACGCCGTGGGCCTTGTCCACCGCAACAACGCTCGGTGCGCCATCGAGGCGGCCGATAAGGAGGCCGCGGCGCACCACCTCACCACCGCGGAGGTTTACCTCACCGAGGCCAAGCGGCTCGTTCCCAACTGCATAGAGATCTCTGCCCTCTTGGCCAGGGTACTGTTCGAGGCGTCGAAGCGCGAGGAGGGGGCTGCGGAGATCCTCCGAGCCATCGTCACCCCTCGCCGGTAGACCCTGCACGTACATTAGGTGGTAGTTCAAAAGTTCATCTAAAAAGAAAGAAAGAAAAAAAAAGCCAAAAACTACATCGGGAAAGGAAAGAGAAGTAGAAAAGAAAATGCGTAAGTGACTGACAAAAAGTAGAGCAGAGAGAAGAGAGAGAGAGAAAGAGTAGAGGGCAGAGAGAAGAAAAAGACAAAAAGGTGTCAGTGATCACATCACAAAAAGCGAGACTGTAGTATTCCTCCTCTGTTAATCACTTCTCCCTAATGTACAGGACATAGCAAACTACTAACTGGCACACATCTCAAAGCAGCATCCTACGGTTAGGACCATAGGGGTAGATCGCGTTATTGGCACCACTTACCTACTTCCATCGTGTTGAACTTTAGGAATTAGATCACTACCCGCTTGCATACTGCGTGACGACTTAGAGTTATTTACCTTTCCTTTCCCTGACCCCATCGCACTCTCTCCCACAATTTTCAAATCGTCTAAACTCTCCTGTATGTTGACACTGAAAGTTCTTCCCTGGTAGCAAGAATGCACCTATACCGTTTTGTTGATGGAGGCTGAATTAGTCCTACCATATCTATTCACCACATTTCAAAGGCCATGACATGTTCGTAGGATAGGAAGAGGCTTATCGGGCTGGTGTACGAAGTCCTCGTGTACTTCCTCCGTCTCATATTAACTGATTCAAATTTATTAAAATATAAATGTATCTATACCGAAAAAACGTCTAGATACACGTAATATTTCGTCATTTAATAAGTGATTCAAATTTGATCACCTTTTTGCAAATCTCATTGCATCTTCTTCAAACTTCCTCAGAATCCAACTTCCTATGCGTAGGCCAAATTTCAAAGGGCCATGACATAATTCGTAAGCCAATAAAACCCAAATCCCTAGCAAGTTAGCAACCGCCTCTCCCAGTCTGCTTTTCCGCATCTAATCTTCTTCTCGGTAATTAACAGCTGGCCCAAGCACCTTCCAGAAGCCCCCCAGCTTTATATACTTCTTCCTCGCTTGGTCTCCTCCGGTCTCCCCGAGTCACCATTCCAAACCAAAGCAAACCCCCGCGCCACCTCTCTCCTGCTGCCGTTGCGGCATTTCCCCGAACACTTCGCGCGCGCCCACCCTACCGTCGCTTCCTCCTCGTCGCCGGATTCCGCGAGAACATTCTCTGCACGCGCACGCTCCACGCTCCGCGATGGTCATACCCGCCGCCGCTGGGGCTGGGGATGGCGCTGGAGCCACCCTGCGCAAGGAGGCGGAGGCGGCGGTGATGCTCTTCCGCGACGGCCGCCACGAAGAGGCGCTCGCGCGCGTCGACGAGCTCGCGGCCGCGCACACGGGATCTTCCCTCGTGCTCTACACCGCGGGTCTCCTCCACCATGACCACGCTAGGCGCGCTAAGGGGGTGGCCGATAAGGAGATCGCGGCGCACCACTTCACCAACGCGGAGGTTTACCTCACCGAGGCCAGGCGGCTCGTCCCTAACTGCATCGATATCTCCGCCCTCCTGGCCAGGGTTCTGTTCGAGGCGTCGAAGCACGACGACGGGGAGGCCGAGATCCTCCGAGCCGTCGGAATCCCCTTCCCCGTCGACCCTGCTGAGAACAACGTCATGTACGACGAGGACGCGTGCGCGAACACCACCAAGGACCAGCGGGTGGAGAATTCAAGGCAAACGGCACGTACGGCCTTCCGTGCCATGCGGAAGTGGATATGCGATCGCCATGTCCCCCGCGTCGTTCGGAGTCGAGCTCGACGCCGACGATGACAAGGGGGCGGCAGGCGCTGGAGCCGCCCTGCGCAAGGAGGCGGAGGCGGCGGTGAAGCTCGACCGCGACGTCCGCCACGACGAGGCGCTCGCGCGCGTCGATGAGCTCGCGGCCAGGCACGCGGGATCTTCCGTCGTGCTCTACGCCGCGGCCCTCGTCCACCGCGACAACGGCCGGCGCGCCATCGAGGCTGGCGCCATGAAGGTCGCGGCGAAGCGCCTCAAGAGCGCGGAGCTTTACGTCACCGAGGCCAAGCGGCTCGTCCCCAACTGCATCGATATCGCCGCCCTCCTGGCCAGGGTGCTGTTCGAGGAGTCGAAGCACGATGAGGCGGACGCCGCGATCCAGCGAGCCATCGAAATCCCCTCGCCCATCGACCCGGCTGAGAACAACGTCATGATCGACGAGGACGCGTGCGCGAACACCACCAAGGACCAGAGGGTGGAGAATTCAAGGGAAATGGCTCGCCAGAGCTTCCGAGCGATGCGGCAATGGATGTGCGATCGCCATGTCCCGCTCGTCATCAACAAGGTACTCGAAGTCGAGCTCGACGCCGACGATCGCAAGGGGGCGGCACAGGCGCTCATGACGGCAAATGACCTCGCAAAGCGTTGCCATTACTCGGCGCGCGCGCAGTTGTTCCGCGCATACATGAAGCTCAATTTCGCGCGCGGCCTTGATGCGACCATGGACAGGAGGCCCTTTCTGGATCGCATCCGCGGCGAGGTGACCGAAGCGGTAAACCGCTTCAGTGCCTCGATCGTGCTCAGCATGTTCCGTGCCAAGCTCTGTTTCGTCCTGGGTTTCTATGAGGATGCGTACCTTGAGTTCCTTCGTGCGGTTTTTACTATAGAGCAGCCTGTTGACCCCAGGTTGGAGGACGTGCCTCCTGGATCTGTCATTGGCCAGGAGCGTGCTGATAGGTTAGTTTCTATCAACAAAGAATTCGCAAACCTAATCCGGAGACTCTTGTGGGTGGCCAAGGTTTGCTGGGACTCCATGACAAGCGAGGAGCAGGACGGCTTCCTATCAGTGAGACTCGTTGAGCTGCAGAAGTACTGTGATGACGTTTCTGAAAATAGCCACTGGGCTGCACGGACCATATCTGAGGCACTAAGCTTTGTGAAGAAAACCAGGTCATGGAGGTTCTGGATTTGCCCCAGAAGTTACCAGATACAGGTTCCCTCTTGCGACACATGTGTAGCAAGCACCCAGCAGAGAAAGACCTGCCGAAGCTGCAGGCACTCTTAGATCCAAACCAGAATCACGATACATCTGTGGATGATAGTTCTTCTGATGATATAACAGTTGGTCAAGACTCTGAGGACAATTACTTCTTCTGTTTCAAGAAGACGGATCAGATGTTTGACCGCTTGTTTATTCCGCCATCTATAGTAACTCATGCTGAGCCATTTGCTGAAATACGAGAGAAGAAATGCAAAGAAGGAACCGAGATCCTAGAAAAGATGAAGCAGAAGTTGAAGAATTTACCCACAGACAAATTAAGTGCCGAGCTCTGACAATGTCCCTATTGTATCTCCTTGTTTTGACTTACAATTTCTTAGTTAGGTTCATTCCTGCACTACTGTGCTTATGATTGTCTTTATCACAGTAATCTCTAACTACGTTGTTTGTACATTGCAGGTTGATAAGGCTCGTCGTGAAATCCAAGGCTTGTGGTGTGATTTCCTTTCAACTTCTGTGTTGGATTATCACGTAGTCATCTTGCCCCTTGCAGAATCATTCATATGGGTTCGTTTACATCTGCAGTTGCTTGTTTATAAACCATGGCTAGTTATGTGTTTGTTTACTCCAGCAGTGCACTGACTTGTAAGCCTAAAATCATCTTTGCAGAGTAAACTGATAAAATCCACCAGTGAAGATAAAGCTTCCAGTAAGAGTATTGACAATTCTGATATTGACACCGTGTTCCTGGATGTTGTTAATGCCGCTGGCAGCGAAATGGTGCTGGAATACATGTTGAAATACCTGGAAGCAAACAAAAATCATGAATGTGGTGATGACCAAGATACAGAAGACATGAAGGTTGCATTTTTCTATATTTATTGGCTTTATGGAACTGATTTTTATGCATTGATTGTGGAATAACTCCTCTGACATTTAATTGTTTTGTTAACTGATCTATATGAATTTAAAGCACTAACACTTTTTAAATTGCTTACAGCCTTCAGGGTTAGACAAGAGATTGTAGATGATGAAAAAACTGAAGAAAGGTACAATATACGATCCTTTTCTATTGTTTTGGAAGCTTACTCTGCCTATATAGTTATGCTTATGTTTTACCGGTTCTGCACTGATGTATGTTTGACCTCTCACCACACTCAGATGTCTTCTATTTTGAATGTACCCACAATAGATGTTGTAGCCAGCATAAAGTATGACTGGATATTATAATTGTTGACACTAGCCTTCATTGCGTCATGATTGTTGACAGCATGCATCAAAACCATCAGTATTTCATTGTTGACACTAGCCTATATAGTTATGCTTATGTAATAGACAGTAAGTATATGTAACTAGCTTATAACATAATTAACAAAAGAGTTAGGCATGACCTCCTCAATCTTTCGTTGGTGGACTGAAGAAAATGCAAGTAGGTTTTTAAATTATCCTCTGTTAATTGTGCAGTGAGAATCTCGTTGAATACGGGAATCCTGCCATGTATGGCGACATGGAGGCGGAGGAGCAGCTGAAGAAGCTGTTTATTCAGGGGGCAGAGCTCAACGAGACGGCTCCCAAGGAGCGACGCCGTCCTTGTGTCCAGTGTTATGTTGAAGATTGCCGTAACGGACCAAAATTCTTTAACTTTTGGGGCATGATAAGTCACTATGAATCCAGGCATCAGCAGTTCCTGCAAGAGCACAAGAAAGCATCAACTTGTCCTATTTGTGGTAACAAGTTCCAGTCACGTGATGCTTATAAGATGCATAAAAAGATGATGGGCACACATTAGAACCGTGTGCAAGTGTTTTTTACACTTGTATGGTGGATGTTTGATGACATGTAAACTTTGTGCGGTGTATAGTTTTGTTATTGAATGCTGTAGGATGCGCAGGTACTCCATAATGTTGATTTTTTGTCTGTAGAATTCTGTAATACTTTACCACGATTTCTTCATACTACATTCTGTTCTTGAATTCTATAGAATTCTGCAGTACTTGAATTGCGTAATACTTTACATATGGTCTGATTGTTCGACCGTAGGTGTAATGTTGACTTGTGGGATCCTTTTCTTGTCCCTTGTCCCTTATATACACTCGTTGCTAAAGAAAGATTTAAATAAAGCGGAAATATAGGATTCGAGGAAATGAGTCTGTATGTAAAAATAATCGAAATTACTTCACGTACGATGCTTCTGGGTAGGTAGGATTTTTGTACGATGCCCTGATCAACGGATGCTAGCATATTAAACAAATCAATCGATGGCCACTTGTGAGTGTCGTATGAAAATCGTATGTGATGAATCATACGTGAAGCAGCGCTCAATTTTTTTTTAAGAACAATCTATAACTTTATTCAAAGAACCATTACATGTACAATGTGTGAGAACCGGGAAACAAATTGCCAGACCCCATGTAACACTAGCCTAGGAATGCTAATGTACATGCGAAATGTATCTCATTGCACGACAGTTCAAAAGTTAATACAAAGTTTGAATAGTAAAATGCCCTTCGACTTACATAAAGCAATGTCTTGCGGCATTATTATTACAAGTCTGAAATAGCAGCGGAAAACAATAAGCGACGCGTGGTGCCTCCATCTCAGCCACAGGCAGTCAATGTAGCACACGAGGCCTCACTTCTCAGGTTCACCGTAGTAGTCGCCGTCAACGTCTTCTTCTTCATAGTACTCTGTACAACAATGACAACGACAAACCATCGCCATGAGTACATTACGTACTCAGCGTGCCCCCTCTGGGAACCCTGATAACTGCATGTTGGAGTCAAAGGAAGGCTATATGGTTCTTTTGCATAAAAGCGGTTTTGTTTGAAATACAACTATACTTTTGATGAAGGCGGTTTTGATAAAAACAAGTTTATCTCAAAAGCATTATCCAACAACGTGAGGGTCCTCGACCACTCACCCAAATCCTCAGTTCCAGCAAGAAGTTAGAGAGGGAGGAAGGAAGGGAAAGAAGACAGGTCCGGTATGTCAAGAAAGAATCATGTGCCGTCCATGACCGTGGACACGGCTATTCGAATAGTTTTACACTCTGCAGAGGTTGTACGCTGTACCCACACGACACGATCTCGCCTTGTGCCTAACCAGTTGCGCTACTGGTGAACACACCCCTCAGTGTATCGACATCGAGACCGGGACGAGGTCTTTTAGCTACCTCCCCCAAAGATGTGACGAGCCCACCGGGTCTGGCGCACGGAATGAGAGTACTTCCCCATCTTCGGTCCCCCCATCTGTGCCGAGGGTTCTCCCATCTCAAGTGACACCCCATTTGCGGTACGGCATCATCGGCACCTAAGGCTGACTAGCGTACTTGACCAAGCCAGAGCCCATATAGCATATGGTCGCACTGTTGTCACAATCTTCAGATTCAAGACTTATTAGGCCTCATCCGCTACGGGCAGCTAATTACTCCCACAGAGGCTAACAATTGCTCCTTCAACCAATGATCCAGCTGCCGCCCGCACCAGTTGTATGGTAAGTTTCACCCAGAGTAGGTAGAGAGAGTAGAAGGGGATTCCAAGAAGAGGGAACAACATCCAGCTTAGCGAGCTCAACAACTTTCAACAATGTATCATCGATCCGAAGATCACATAGAATCCTCGAAGAGGCAAAAGAGTGATTCCTAATGAATAATATGAGCAAGGCTAAGCATTTCTACTCTACAAGAATACTATATAAACTACTCCAGGTATCAAAGGAACGGCGACAAGCAGTTCATGGCCAAGTGTCAATCGACACACTAGCTACAAGAAATAATTAGCATGCATGTTTATAAAACAATAAAATAACTAACTAATGCCCATTTGAAAACATAGGATAAATATGATCAAAGAGAGAGGGGGCATGCCTTCGTTGTCGGGGTACTGTTCTTCTCCTTCGTGGCCCTGGTTGTGGTCGTTCCCGTCACTCCCTATTCGTCGTAAAAATAAATCGCCACCAAATAAATAAACAACTCCAATAAAGAATCCAAAAGAAGAGTCCGAAAGAAAGCGAGATAAACACATGAACCAATTTGGAATGAATAAGGTGATACCCGGAGTGTGTCTCCGAGTCGTGGAATATCAAGAGAGTGTGGAACTAGAGAATCCTTCATGCTGGCCTCCTAGTGTCCTTAACCATAGTATATATAATGATACCCTCCCATATAACCTTAATACACAAGCTTGTATGCTCCAATTTAATCTAAGCACTCGAGAGTACAGCAAGCATGATCTTACCCTAAGGAAAAGAGAGTAGAATAGCTACTGCTCTAAGCATGTGAAGCATCCAACAATTTAAACACTAGTTTCTTTCTCAGCTAAGCAAGATGCAAACAGTATGCAAAACTCAATAATTGACACACAGCTCTAAGCATGGAAGAACAGGGTTTCTCTAATATAATTTAAACAGCAGAAAGATGATTTTGAAGCTACAAACACAATTATGCCTTTCTAGCACAAGCACTAGTATAGCAGAATCTATATGGCAAACTGGGCAAGCATGTAACTAAAAGAATAACAACACTGCATTTCTACTACCACAGGAGGTACAGTGACATGTATCAGATTGAGTACAGTAGAGTAAAACTGAATTTGCTAGCACCAAAGCACATACAACCTGCTAACTGTATTAGTCACTGAAAAGCTCATGTATGTGAAACAACAATAGTGCAGCAACTGAACAATTATGCATGCTAGATGAAACAGTGCATCAACTAAACAATTAGTCAACAATTAGTTGATATACAGCAGGGAGAGAGACAAAATATACGACCGAACTAATCCTCAATATGGTATTCGCTGCATAGGAGATAAACTGAGACTGTACAACCACTGTAACAGATTCACAAACAGCCGTATACATCCACTGGATATGAAGGAAAAATCCATACATACATGTAGAAATTCATGCTAATGAAACAAATCAGCTTGCAGCTTCTAACCTGATATGTGCTACTGAACTAGAAACATTAGTATGCTGAAACCTACAGTGAAGTATCTACCAACTACACAAATCTGAAACTTGACGGTAAATAATTACAGAATATGCATTGATGGAAGCATTGAGCAATAGCAAAACAGTTGAGACCAAATTTGGAATAAACTACATGTGCAGGTGCTCCACCATACAATCTGAACTTCATGCTGTAGGTACAGACTGAAGAAAAAAAAAGAAAGAGAGGATGCCATGAATATAATAAAAGCGGTTCCAAACTGAAAAAAAACTACCAATAAACACACCTGCAGATTTAGAGCTGCCAATAATCTTGGTGAACAAAACAAGTACCGCTACACAAGGGCCCTAAGTGCTTCTGTAGCCTATCCTAAACAGGTCCAGGGACTAAACCTTCTAAACTAACCCAGTGGCTGACTACAAAAGAAGAGAGGTGAGTTCAGGTGTAGGTGTTCGCCGGAGATAGAATAATCCTGTGTGTAGGGTGATGACAAAAATGAAACGGGAGCACTGCAGCGATCCAGAGGACGGTGATTACCTGTCCAGCGACGGACGGAAGGACTTGCGTCGACGGTGCCCTAGGTTGTGGCAGGATCTGCTTGTAGAGGGGAGGAGAAAAGAACTAGCTGCAAGGGGAGAGGAGATTTAAATAGGGGGAAATGCAGGGGATTGAAGTAGAGCCCTTGATTGGGGAAAAACGGAAGGGGCAGGGGTGGAGTCATGGCGCCTGGAGTGATTGCGGTGGCGTTACTGTGCGTGGAGTGGAGGAGGAAGAAGAAGCGTTCAGTTTGCAGTGGTCGCTGGTAAAAAATAAATGGAAAGGGGCAAGGCCCATGAAAGAGGAAACGAAAAAAAAGAGAGATGGGCTAGAGGATTTCAGCCCATAGTGCAAGAGTTGAGCTTTAATTTGCATAATTCCCAAAATCAATTCCAATGAAAATCTGAATTCAAACTGAAGGGAAAAAAATCTAAGAAAACGAGTTTGCATCTCCAGTTAGACATGATGAAACTGACAAAATTAATTCAAAGCCCAAAAGACAAAGTAGGGTATTAAGGAATCATATTTCCACCTTTTTTATGCCAAATTAATGCCCAAACACTTTTGGGATTAATTTCTGCAACTCCAACCAAAGTACTTTATTTACATAGAGTATGATGTAACATCCCTTGCTTATGAAAAATAAAAAAAAATTGATTCAAAATCAGGATGTTACAACTCCACCCCGCTTACAAGTAATCTCGACCTGAGATTCAAGAACTAAGGAAACAGATTTGGAAACTCCTCTCTAAGGTCATCTTCACGTTCCCATGTTGCTTCATCCTCGCTGTGATTGCTCCACTGCACTTTGCAAAACTTTATCACCTTTCTCCTGGTGGTTCGTAGCTGCTCATCCAAAACTTTCACAGGATACTCCTCATAGGTTAAATCATCCTGAACCTTTATGCTTTCTAGTGCGATTTTCCGAGCTTCCTCTTGTGGCTTCTTAAAGCACTTCTTCAGTTGTGACACATGAAGCACATTGTGCACATTGGACAATTTTTCTGGTAGTGCCAACTCATAGGCTACCTCTCCACGTCGAGCTGTAATCTCAAAGGGACCGATGTAGCGAGGAGCTAGCTTCCCTTTGATCCCAAAACGACGCATACCACGGAGTGGTGATACTTTCAGATAAACGCCATCACCTTTCTTGAATGATAGGTCTTGGCGACGCCGATCTTAGTAGGACTTCTACCTAGATTGAGCTGCGCTCAACCTATCCCAGATCATCTTCACTTGCTTATCAGCCTCTTCCAAAGTTTCAGGTCCAAATACTTGATTTTCTCCCACTTCATGCCAATTTAGAGGTGTGCGTCACTTCCTTCCATACAAAGCTTCAAAAGGTGACATCTGAAGGCTAGCCTGGTAGCTATTATTATAAGAGAACTCTGCATATGGTAAACTCTTGTCCCAACTGCGCTTGCAAGTCAAGGCACATGCTCGAAGCATATCCTCTAAAATTTGATTTACTCGCTCTGTCTGGCCATCTGTTTGTGTAACATCCCAAAATTTCAAACTCTTTCATATGCATTGCACTCATGAGCATCATGCCACAATTGCATATTTGAATCAATTTTGAATTCCAAAAAGGTTTTAAAAAGGTTTCTATTTCATTTTAAACCCTAGGGTTTCACCCATTTGAGCTTTGGATCTTTAAACCAATAGGGTTAAACTACAAAAGGGGTTTATTGCATAAATAAGCTATCCCATAATTTTTGGATAATTATTTGGAGTTGAAAAACTATTTTATTTAAATAGCTATAAAGCCTTAAAGGCATTTATAGGGAAAATGTATTTTTATATATTTTATTTGGAAGGGAAATTAGTCCCAAAAGTTGAATGATATTATAATATGATTTTACAAATTTTCTGGAATTTATTTGGACCAATTTGGAGTTCAAAATCAAAAGTTAGAAGGTAATTACATAAAAAGAAAAAGGAGAAAAGGTAAAAGGAAAAAAAAAGGAGTAAATCGGACCGTCCCGGCCAAATGGGCCGAACCGGCCCAGCTTCGCCCGCGCCCGAACTGGACAGAGCCGGCCCGTAGCGCGCGCGCCCGCACGAGCCACCGACAGGTGGGCCCCACCTGTCGGGGTCGTCTCGCCGAAGGAAGGCGCCGGCAATCACGCCCGCGCGTCCCGGCCACCGTCCCCGCGCGCCATCACCGCTTCCCGTTGATTCCGGCCTTCCCGAAGCTGCCCGTGCACGTCCTTTAAAAGCCCAGCACCTCCCCTCTTCTTCCCCCTTGCCTCCCCAGCTTATTGCGCGACCACGCCGTCGGAATTCCTCGCCGGAGCTCACCGGACGCCGCTGCACAATTTGGTCGCCGCCGGCAAACTCAAAGGTCGAGCTCCGTCCGCGTCTGCTTTTTCCTCTCCCCCTCGCCTCCGCGCATCTACTGACGCGCCGCGTCTCGCGTTTTGGCCACCGCAGCACCCCGACGACTGGACCCGAAGGCTCCGCCGCCCGCCGTCGCACTCGAGCCGTCCTAGGCGTGGTGTCCGACGTCCCCGAGGAGCGCCACTGCCGCCATCGTCCTCGCCAGGCCAAGCCACGTCGACCCAGGCCTTCCCCGAGCCGCCCGCTTCACCGGAACGCACCGCTGCCGCTCCCCGACGCCGCCGACGAACCTCGCCGGAACCCTAACTCGCCGGAGGTATGCCCGAAGACCCACGACCGTTGGATCTCGGCCAACGGCCGAGATTAGATCTGGCGTTATAATTTTAAACGAATCGCTACGCGCCAATAGGGACGTGACACGTGGCAGTACTCAATAAAAACGAAAATATAATTTTAATCCCGGAATTGATTTAAGTGGCACTTTGCAGAAAAGCCCCTGTAACTTGAAATGATCATATCTTTTAAACCTTTTGGCCAAATTTGACAAATTTTACCTTTCTCGAAAGCTCTCAACCTGTAGAATCTTTTGGCACTGTTAAAATTTAAATTTGAATATTTGAATCACAGTCAATTTACAGAATGGTCTTTTATGCCATTTAATTCATAACTAATTAATTAGAGATCCTTTTTAATTGAAACTACTGCCCAAAAAATTGTTTTAATGTCCTATGTCCAGTGGGACAGAGAGATAAAATTTTGGAATAAAATTGTTTGGCTGATGCCACTAAAACCATAATTTAGGGTTTTAATCAATTGTTTTTGCCTTTTTGTTTAAAACCTAATGCTTTTGTTTTAATTACCAATGCTTAGGACCAGTTGATCACCCAAATAAAATAAACCAATTCATGTCACATGTTGCATCGCATCATAGCATATCTTATTTTGTCGTGATGCGAATTGTGTGTTTATGTATGTGTATGTTGTTTATTTCGTATAGTTTTCTCGAAGAACGAACCTTGTGATTGTGACGAGTGTTTGAACTCCAACTGTTACCAAGGCAAGTTCACTTTGATCATTATCCTATTATTATTGTTTTTAAAATACTTATGCATTAGTGTTGCTTGTAGAATGCATTGATAGGATTATTACTCGTACTTATGCTAGCTATGATTTGACCTACTAGCGATAGGGTTACCTGTAACATCCCAAAAATTTCAAACTTTTACATGTGCATTGCATCCATAAGCATCACGCCACAATTGCATATTTGAATTTAAATTTGAATCTTAGAATGCTTTGGAAAGATTTTATTTCAAATTAAACCCTAGGGTTTACACCCATTTGAGCTTTGGATCTTCAAACCAATAGTGTTTATTTATAAAAGGGGGTTTATTGCATATATAAGCAAACCCATAAGTTTTGGAAAATTATTTGAAGTTCAAAAAGTATTTTATTTAAATAGTTATATATCTCTAAAGGCATTTACAGGGCAAATGTATTTTTATGTACTTTATTTTGAGGGGAAACTACTCCCAAAAGCTGAGACGCTGATAGCTGGGGCCCACCTGTCAGGCGTCGTCCTCGTTAGGAAAGCGCCGCCCGCGCCGAATCCGTGCTGGATTCCCGCCGCCGCAATCTCCGCGCCCAGCGATTCCGACCTTCCCGAAGTGCCTCGAGCGCGTCCTTTTAAAGCCGAGCCCCTCCTCACTTCTTCCCCTCTGCTTGCCCCCGCTCACACGCGCACATGCTGCCCCAATTTCACGCCGGAGTTCGTCGTTGCCCGCCGCCGTCTCGAGCTCATCGCCGGCAACCTAAAGGTCGAGAGCCACCGCCACTTACCCTATCTCCTCCCTCTCACTCTCGCGCATCTTCTGACGCGAATCCCGTCGTTTTTGGTCCACTGCAGTGCCCAGACGACCCGCGCTCGAAGCTCGCCGAAGCTCCGCCGCCCGCCGTCGCGTTTCAGGTCGTCCTAGGCGCCGTTTCCGTCGTGCCCGAGCCTCGCCTCCGCCACCCGCGCCTCCGCCTCGACGAGCCGCGCGCGCCCGTGTTCTCCCCGCGCCATCAGCTTCATCAGAGAAGCCGCCCGCCGCCCGCCCGTGCCCGCGCCGCCGTCTCCCTCGTCTCCGGTGACCGCCGCCGCCGCAGGTGAAACCCTAGCGCATCTCGGCCGTCCATTTCATCTCAACGGTCCAGATTAGATCTCGTGTTTAATTTTAACCGAACCGGTACCGTCCAATAATAATGCGCCACGTGGCACTGCGTAATAAAAATAAAAATGTAATTTTAATCCCCAGAATAAGTAAATGGCACTTTTGCAGAAAAGCCCCCGTAACTTCAAATGATCATATCTTTTAATCTGTTTGGCCAAATTCTGTTTGGCCAAATTTAATGATCCACACCTTTTTGGAATCCTTAGGAAATGTAGAATCTTTTGACACTGTCCAATTTTAAATTTGAATTTTTGAATCACATTCAAATTACAGAATAGAGTTTAATGCCATTTAAATTATAACTATTTATTTAGAAGTTCTTTTTGAATGAAACCAGTCCCCAAAATTTTGTTTAATTATCCTCTGTCTAATGGGACAGAGAAATGAATATTTTGAATTAATTTGTTTGGCTGATGCCAATAAAACCTCATTTTAGGGTTTAAACCCCACCCTTTGCTATTTGTTTAAAACCCTAATTACATGTGCTTAATTATCAATGCTTTGGACCAGTAGATAACCCGAATAAAATAAACCCAATCATGTCACATGTTTGCATTGCATTATAGCATACATTCCTTTGTCATGTTTGAATTGTGTGTTTATGTGTGTGTATTGTTTGTATTTGAATAATTTTCTCGGAGAGCGAACCTTGTGATTGTGACGAGTGTTTGAACTGCAACTGCTACCAAGGCAAGTTCACTTTGATCATATCCTATTATTGTCTGTTTTTTTAAAATACTTATGCATTAGAGTTGTTTGTAGAAATGCATTGATAGGACTATTACTCGTACTTATGCTAGCTATGATTAACCTACTAACTATAGGGTTACCTTTGCCATGAATCCTCCACCAATAGCCATCGTGATTAGTATTGCTTAGCCATGCCATGTTAGTAAACGTGGGAGGGAAATGACGATGTGGAGTGATTTTGGAAACTTGGCAAAACAACCCTAATGAACCATCCTAGGTGGACTGCTTTGTGATTTTGAGATGTTATGCGACGTCAGGTCCATTTCTATGGGTCCCTCTGAGTCGAGTCTCCGTGGATTCGGAGATGGATCGTCCATGGATGTCTCTTCCGTGGATTCGGGGAGCGCTTGCGTCGCAAATGTGGAATGCCACCTGGGGTATCAGAGACTGGACTAGTTTCCTGTTTAGTAGCTTCTAGTACAACCACATGGTAATATGGGCTCTGCCTGGATGGAGTAAGAAATGTTTACCCAGATCCGAGGGATTGTACTGAGGTAGTTGTGTAGGTGGGAGCGCGGGTCCCTCAGGTGGTTTGGGTGAACATGTTCTGAAAATTCTTGAAATCGATGCCATTGCTACTCCACCCGGAGGACAGCAAGGGATTAATAGGAACATGGGTGTTTCTACCCCGTGTCCATTAGTTAACAATATTGTAACATTCACTTGTAGTAAGATAAACTATGTTTTGCTACCACGCCATAAAGCCTGAACCCCACTATACCTCAATTGCATATACTTGGTAGGATCTGTTATAACTTCCATGTGAGCTTGCCAATACATTCAATGTATTGACCACGTGGTGGCTGCAATTAATAATGCAGGTGAATCAGACGAAGAGTGAGGTTTCGTCGATTTTTCTTTGGGTCATGTGCTTACATTCCAACATGTTCTCTCTTCTGGGAGTAGATGAGGCCCATTTGCTCTTCCTTTCCGCTGCAGCTTTATGATACAAAGTTATCATGATTTTGAACAATATTTGTTTATGCTAGCCTAAGAGGTCATGCAAGTTTGTAAGTACAATTTAAGTTCTGAATGATACGATGTAATACAGTACTTTTGACCTTTGTATCTTGGTATTACATCTTGAACTGTGTGTCCTAGTGAGTCGATCCAGGGACTAGCACAAGTAAGCACAGAGATCGAACCCTAGTAAGGGGGCGGTCGCTTCATTACCTTTGCCATGAATCCTCCACCAATAGCCATCGTGATTAGATATTGCTTAGCCATGCTATGTTAATATACGTGGGAGGGAATCTCAATCGCTGTGAAACTGATATTGTGGAGAAATTTTGGAAACTTGGCAAAACAACCCTAATGAACCATCCTGGGTGGACTGCTTTGAGAATTTGGGATGTGATGCGACGTCAGGTCCATTTCTATGGTTCCCTCTGAGTCAAGTCCCCGTGGATTCGGGGGCGGATCGTCCATGGACGTCTCCCCGTGGATTCAGGGAGCGCTTGCGTTGCAAATGTGGAATGCCACCCGGGGTAACCAAAGACTAGACTAGTTTTCCTGTTTAGTAGCTTCCAGTACAACCACATGCTAAATGGGCTCTGGCAGGATGGATGTAAGAAATATGAACCCGGATCCAATGATGACATCGGTATGTATCCGTGTAGGTGGGAGCGCATCCCTCAGGTGGTCTGGGGGATTATGTTCTGAAAATTCCTGTAATCGATGCCGTTGCTACTCTACCCTGAGGACAGCAAGGGATTAACACGTCGATTTCTTGTGGGTAAAGTGTACCACCTCTCGAGAGTGTCAAACTAAGTACTTAGCCGTGTCTCCGGTTACAGACAATTATGAGCCACTAGATTTGGGGGCTGTAAGGAAGGTCTCACTCATTCCAATTTCTAAATAAAATGAATGGTTTGAACTTGGGTTAGGAGTATTGATGTGTCTACTCAATGTCCATAGATTAATAGGAGCATTGGTGTTTCTACCCGGTGTCCATTAATTAATAATAATGTAACATTCAATTGTAGTAGGATAAATTATGTTTTGCTACCACGCCAAAAAGCCTGAACCCCACTATGCCTCAATTGCATGTACTTGGTAGGATTTGTTATAACTTCCAGGTGAACTTGCCAATACATTCAATGTATTGACCACGTAGTGGCTGCAACTAATAATGCAGGTCAATCTGACGAAAAGTGAGGTTCGTCGATGTTCTTTGGGTCATGTGCTTACATTCTAACATGCTCTCTCCTCTGGGAGTAGTTGTGGCCCATTTGCTCTGCCTTTCCGCTGCAAGTTTTTAAACATTTATTTTGATGAGATGAAACAGTATTTGTTTATGCTGGCCCAAGGGGTCATGCAAGTTTGTAAGTACAATTATGTTCTGGATGATACGATGTAATAAAGTACTTTTGACCTTTGTATCTTGGTATCACATCTTGAAACTGTGTGTGCTAGTGAGTCGATCCAGGGACTAGCACAAATAAGCATAGAGATCGAACCCTGTACGGGGGCGGTCGCTTCAGTTTGAGGGTGATAGGCCGTGCTGAAGTTCAATTGTGTGCCAAGTGCCTCATGTACCTTCTTCCAGAACCTAGATTTGAATTGTGTTCCCCTATCGGACACAATCTTCTTGGGAACTCCATGTAAGCACACAATTCGGGACATATAAAGTTCAGCTAGTGTCTCGCCACCATACTTAGTCTTCACAGGGATAAAATGTGCAGACTTGGTTAATCGATCCACTACAACCCATATAGAATCATAGCCTGAAGCTGTCCTCGAAAGACCTGTGATAAAATCCATTCCAATCTCTTCCCATTTCCACACGGGGACCTCAAGTGGTTGAAGCAATCCTGCGGGTTTTTTATGTTCCGCCTTGACCCTTCGACATATATCACATTGAGATACATACTCAGTAATTTCTCCCTTCATGGTAGACCACCAGAAATTTCCTCGAAGATCATGATACATTTTTGTGCCGCCAGGGTGTATAGAGTAGGATGACTCATGAGCCTCTTTCATGATTATTTCCTTGATCTCCTTCTGGTCTGGCACCAATAGACGATCTTTGAACCAAATGTTTCCCATTTCATCCTCCTTGTAATTGGGCGCTTCCCCCAACTTTATATTCTGTCGAATCTCTTCGATGCCTTTGTCATTCTTCTGAGCTTCTCTTACTTGATCTTCCAGCGTGAACTTCACTTCCAGCATATCCTCATTTTCAGCAATACCGATGTAAAGATTCAACTTCATGAATTCTTCATGAAGTTCTGGTTGTCCTTCCTGAATCATCAAGTTATTGCAATACACCTTTCTACTTAATGCATCAGCTACTACATTGGCCTTACCAAGATGGTAATTCACGCCAAGATTGTAGTCTTTGATTAGCTCTAGCCATCTCCTCTGCCTCAAATTTAGATCTGGTTGAGTGAATATATATTTTAGGCTCTTATGGTCAGTGTATATCTCACAACGATTCCCAATGAGATAATGCCTCCAAGTCTTCAAAGCGTGCTCTACCGTAGCTAATTCCAAGTCATGTGTAGGAGAATTGACCTCATGTGGGCGCAACTATCTCGATGCATATGCCACAACCTTGCCTTGCTGCATTAGCACGCATCCCAACCCATGTTTGGAAGCATCACAATAAACTTCAAAATCTTTCCGAATATCTGGCAGAACTAAAACAGTCGCTGAAGTCAATCTTTTGTTGAGCTCTTGGAAGCTTGTCTCATGCTTCTGACCACACAAACTTTGTGTCTTTCTTTATTAGTTGAGTCATGGGTCTTGCAATCCTAGAGAAATCCTCTATGAAACGGCGGTAATACTGAAAGGGCATTTCTCTCCTAGGTAATTTTGGTGGTGATGACAACGTGTGTTGTGGACTAATCGTGCGTTAAGTATTTCAGATTTGATGTCAAATGGCGCAAAACGATCTGATGCCCTCAAGTTGGAAAACGAAGAGTACTGGAGTTTTAGCGGCTTTTTCGGTTATTGAGTCGTAGGAACTCCGTACTATTAAGAGGGAGTCCACATGGGAATGTAATGGGTGAATCGCTTTTCACGTACACAAACAAACATGTTGCCCAACCTCCGGACCAGGTCCGTGATGCTACTGGAATCCATTGTGGATTTCCGGAAGTTGAGCCGGAACATGGCAGGAACTTCCGGTGACCAGCGGAGGTTCCGCCCCTGGAACTCGCAGTGCATAACGGTTAGATTTTGGGGAGTCCAAATAAATACCCCTTCGTCCCCAACGGGTTTCTTACCTGAGCACGAAGCCAAGAACAGACCCCTCTCTCCTAAGAACTCCAAAAGCTTCATGCTACTAGATCTCTCTCCATAAAACTTCTCCCTTGTTGATTCTTTGAGGATTGGAGGAGTAGACCTAGATCTAGGGTTTCACCAAGTCACAAAGTTGATTCCCCTTGTTTCTCTTGTGGATTTCATTTCTCTTGGGCATTTGGGAGCTCTAGACGGAAGTGGTTGCCTTGAGCTCCTCCCTTGGGGATTGTGGAGCTTGAGGATTGGATTGGGAGCCTCCAATTGAGTTGTGGAGCTAACCCCGGTCAAGTTTGTAAAGGTTCGGTCTTCACCTTCAAGGAAGCCATTAGTGGAGCTCACTCACCTTTGTGGTGCCTTAGAGGAGAATAGAGTGAGCCTTTGTGGCGCCTCTACCTTGTATGGTAGAGCACTCCTCCAAACGGAGACGTACACCTACCCCAATCGGTGGAACTCTGGTGAAATCTTCGTCTCTCGTGTGGTATCCATTCTTACCCTTTACATTCTTGTTATCTAGTTGCTTCGGCTATTGCTTCGGCTATTGCACTTCATCCTAGGGTTGCATTACCTTTAGAGAATCTAGTAAACCCTAGGTTAAGTGTTTGTATCTTTCTAGAAAAGAAAAAGAAAAAGGTTAAAATTTGATAGTCGCCTATTGACCCCCCCCTCTAGCCGACCATACCGATCTTTCAATTGGTATCAGAGCCTCGTCTCTTAATTAGAGCTTTACCGCTCTTAAGAGTATGGCCGGCGATGATGGGGCACCCACCGTGAAACCCCAAGAAACCGAAGTTATGGATGATAATGCTCCACTAACTTTTAAATCCATCAAATTGCTTTTGGATAGCACGCAAAAAGTTATTCTAGATAGTGTGGACAAAAATATTAGTGAGCACCTACCTAACAAAACATCTTCGTCTACTACCAAGCCTTCCTATGTCAAGCCACCAAGTGCGGTGGATTTGACTAAGGAAGATTCGGATGCCGAAGCCCGTAACAAGGCTAAGGCTAGCGAAGAGAATGCTTCCAAATCCCAAGGTAGGGGTGGCTATGGGTTGTATAGTGAGGTGGCACCTCCACCTCAATATAATCATCGCCACCATAACTTTCCACCTATGTATAATCAAGGTGAACCCCCTATGCTAACCTCTACTAATTACGTTGATTGGTTTCATTCCATGAGGACTCACTTCAAGAGCACATCAACGGAATTGTGGAGAATTGTTAAAGAAGGTTACTTTGTTCATGATCAAAAGAACTTGTCACCAAGAGAGTATGTGGACAATCAACTCAATGAGCATGCCATTGGAATACTCTTAAAGGCTCCACCCTTGGAGTATAGAACATATATCCGTGGTGTTGACTCCGCTAGAGATGCTTGGAAGCTCATTGGTGATCACTTTGACAACAATGAGAGTGTTAGGAAGTCAAAGTTTGAAGTGGTCATCAATGAGTGCAAGAACTTCTTCATGAAGGATGGAGAGGTTCCGGATGAGCTTTATAAGAGAGTTATCACCCTTAGAGCCAAGATGAAGGACCACGGAAGTCGTGACATCAATGATGAATGGCTCAAGCGACTATTTATAGAAGCCATCTCCCCACACCGTGAGGTTCATGCCGCAATGATAAGGCAAAGACCGGACTACTATAGCTTGACTTCAAGTCAAGTGATGGGAGAGTTTGTAGCTATGGATATTCTCAAGAAGACCTCCGAGGACAATCTCATTCGAGCCAAGTTCCTCTCACAAAGCTCAAGCCTTGCATTGAAGATCAACGTGACTCCCACCTCAACTCCATGTGAAGCATCTCAACAAAAAGAGGTTGAGATCACGGAAGAAAATTGGCACTACGAGTTTAGTGATCACATGGCTCTTGCGGCTCAAGCTTTTTGGAAGAACAAGAAGTTTGTCAAGACCAACACCTTCAACCCCAACAACTTCTACAACAACAAGAGTGCTTCAAGCTCCAAGCCCAAAGGTCAAAGATCTCATAAATGTTATAATTGTGGTAACAATGACCATTTCATTGCAGAATGTATTTATGAGAAGAGGGAGGAGAATGGTGGACGCCTTATACTTAAGGGGAAGACCAAGCCCTCCTCCACAAGAAGGCAACGAAGAAGAAGCAACCAAGAATGCTTCTTGTTCAAGAAGAATATACTTCGGGAGAAGATGATGATGATGATGGAGAGTCCACGGAGAGGGCAAACATTGCCATTGCTCCCTCACTTCCATCTCTCTTTGACTCCCCCAATGAGAACAAGAACCGCTCACCCAAGTGCCTTATGGCCAAGACCCCTTCGGTAATCCCTCCTCCCACCAAACATGTCATTCCTAAGAGTTTATCTCTATTTGATTGTGTGGAGGAGAGTAGTGTTGTTGAGCATAGCATGAATGAGTTTGAGATCTTCATGGCTAGCTTGGAAGGTGAGACCAAAAATAGGTTTGAGGACCTCTTGGAAAAACTAGGTGAAGCTCAAGCTATCATTGAAGAACATGATGAGCTCATGAATGAAAAGGTAATACTTGAGTGTGTTGCCGCTCATGAGATTGCGGAGCTTAATGAAGCTCTAAGAACAAGCAAATAGGAAGCAATTGAGGAGTTTCTTTCTAAGGAACTTGCTAAAGTTAAAGATTCCTATGATAATGCTATTTCCTTTGCTCATGAGTACTTAGGTAAAATATGTGAAGTTGAGGATGGTCATAGGAAACTCCTTGAGGACTTTGCCAATCTTGGAAAGGATCACAAGTCCTTGACAAGTGAGTACAAGTCTCTCAAAAAGTCTTGTGATCATCTTCTATATTCTCTTGTGAAGGAACTAATCTCTAATGATAAAGATGCTTCAACTAACCCTTGTTGTAAGCATACATCTATGCTTGAGGAAAATGCTAGGTTGAAGGCCCAACTTGAAAAGGGCCTAGCCATTTGCTACCAAGGCGAGAAGAACCTCCATGATCTTTTGATTGATCCTAGAAAAGACTTTGGATTGGAGGGAATTGGGTACAACCCCAATGAGAAGAGCAACAACAAGAAGAAGGCCAAGGCACCTCCTCACACTAATGCTTATTTTGTGAAGGAATAGGAGGCGGCCAAGGAGAAGCCAAAGAATAAGAAGGGTGGCAAGGCCACCTATGATAATAGTGCCGGCGATTTCAATCCCTCATATGTTCTTTGTGGTACTAATGATGCGCATGTTTATGCCAAATTAGTTGGTTCTCCTTATGAATTTGTTCATTGGTCTATTTGGGTTCCTAAGACCCTTGTTGCTAACGCTAAAGGACCCATTCAAAGATGGGTACCTAAAACCAAAGCTTAAATTTGTAGGAGGTTGCTTCCGATGGATCTTCATGGATAGTGGATAGTGGATGCACTAATCATATGACCGGGAGCAAAGAATTGTTTGTGGATGCCAAAATGAGTGCATCAAGGTCCAAGCAAGTTACATTTGGAGATTCTTCACAATCAACGGTATTGGGACTAGGCAAGGTTGTCATCTCTCCGGATACATCCATTGAGAATGTCATGCTTGTTGAGTCCCTTTCATACAATTTACTTTTGGTACTTCAACTTGCAAATATGGGTTTTTATTCCTTGTTTGGCACAACTAGTGTGACCCTTTTGTGGAGCAAGACTCTTAAAGTAGCCTTTGTTAGATATGTGGAAAATGGTCTGTATGTGGTAGATTTCGGTAAGAAACCCACTAGAGAAAAAACATGTCTAATGGCTAAGGTTGATGTGGGTTGGCTATGGCATCGCCGTCTAGCCCATGTCAATATGAGATCTTTGCAAAGCCTCTTCAAAGGTGAGCATGTGGTAGGACTAACCAATGTTTCATTTAATAAAGACCCTGTGTGTAGTGCTTGTATTGAAGGGAAGTTACATGAGAAGGCACATCACTACAAGACAATTATCACTTCAACGAGGCCTTTGGAGCTCCTTCATATTGATCTCTTTGGTCCTCCTACATATGATAGTCTTGGTGGTAGAAAATATTGTTTGGTTATTGTTGATGACTATTCTAGGTACACTTGGATATACTTCTTCAAGCACAAGAGTGAGACCCAACAAACCGTCATCGATTTTGCCAATGAAGCTCAATGCCAATTTTCGCACCAGTGGCACCCGGGGTACCACCGCTGCACGACGCGTGGGTCGCCTCGCTTGCTCCCCGGGAGGACCACACCCCGCGGCAGTGTACAAGCGGCCCGGCAAGCTACTAGCCCGGCAGGGCTAGCGGGGCTTCGGGGGAGAATTCCTGCCTGGGTGCCTCCCGGGAAACTGCTTGCCGGGAGGGGCTTTCCCGGGCGCAGATTTCCATTGCGAGGGCGGGACTGAGCAAGCAGAGCAGCGACGTCACGTGGGCGCGCGGCAGGCACCCTGTGCACAGGGTTCGTCAGGACGAGGAGTGAGGCACACGGCGCATTAAATGACCTGACAGAAAGGGGATTCCCCGTCAAGTCAAGCAAACAATGGCCGCTCAGGAGTAGTTTTTAGGCTCTTAGACCCCTAGTTGCAGGGCTAGTATACTTGCATGAGTGCCAGCACACCGAGGGAGAGCTGCCCAAGCCCCCTGCTCGCCACTTGTAAACCATGCATCGTGGCACCTGTGGTATCCCCTTGGGTATATAAGGAGGACCCCCGCCAACGGTCAAAGGGTTCGACCAACTCATAGTTCAGCTCTAAGAGTAGCTCAAAGTAGCAAGAGGAACTTAGCCGAAAAGAGAGAGCACCCGGGGACTCCCCCGGCAACCTGTAAGCCATCGTTCTTCGGTTAATAACAAGCTCAGACAAGCAGGACGTAGGGTTTTACACCTCAGGGTGGCCTGAACCTGGGTAAAAAGTGTGCTCGTGTCCATTGTGTGTTTGTACGCTTCACATTGGCCCTGCTGGTGATCGCCGGAGCGATCCCCGTAGCCCACTGCTGAACCTAAAAGGGGGTGCTCACGCATCCCCGGTGTCTAAGCCCCATGCTACGACATCTGGCGCACTAGGTAGGGGGCACGTGAGGAGAGCTCGCCGGTGACCGCCGGCGGTGACGTCTACAACAACATCGGCATCGTCTTCCTCGACGACAGAGCCGGCTGCCATGCCCCCCAAGCGGGCTGGTGACTCCAGGATCGACCCGCCTGTGCGCCGCCGAGATCAGGGCGAGCCTGAGCCTGCCCAGGCGCAGCCGCTCCAGTCACAGCTGCCGCCACCGCCACCCCCTCGCCCGTCGGCTCACAACTGGCTGAGGGGGCCGGTGGCTCCTAGCGCCAGAGCCAGCCGCGCGAGCGGCTACGACGCCACCCGCGCCTTACAGCAAGCCAACTCGTGGGCCGATGGCCCGCAGCGGCAGAAGCCGCGTGAGGAGCATGGTGCGTCGTGGGCAACGCCGACCTACTCGCGCCCGACTCATCCGTGGGCGCCGGGGGACAGGGCGGAGGGCAGCCGCTCGAAAAACCGGCAGCCCCGTGCAAACCCTGGCGGAGGACATCATTTCCGCGCGCGTCATGGTGCGCTACGAGCCACCACAGGGCACGCCGGTGCACGAGATTTGGATTGCGGAGCTGGAGGCGCTCCTGGCACTCGCCGCCCAGCAACCGCAAGGCGAGGGCGCCCCGGCTGGCTCAAGCCGGGGACAGAACCCGGGATGCGGAGGTGCGCCTCGCGTCTTGGGGCAAGGAGAGAACCCTCCCCCGCAGGGAGGGCCGGGAGGCGGGGACCCGGAGGGGTCCTCGGATTCGTCACCCATTGTCACGCGGGGTGACGCGTGCGGAGTCCTGAACGCCCGCCAGCGGGAAGACCTGCGCCTGCACTTGGAGCGCCGGCGCCGGCGCGCCGTGGAGCGCCAGGACCCGCGGGAGCAGGAGGATGCTCCCATGGGCCCCGAAGACGGCTAGACTGCGTTCGCGCGCGAGCTGCGGCGGGTGACATGACCCCGCAAGTTCCGAGCGCCCGTGCTCGGTACGTACGACGGGACCGTGAATCCCAAGGATTTCCTCCTGACCTACACGTTGGGGATGCACGCCATCAGCGCCAACGACAGGGTCAGAGCCAACTGGTTCCCGATGGTCCTGAAGGGATCAGCGAGGACCTGGCTGCTCAAACCTGCCTGACAGGTCCATCGCCACTTGCCGGACCTACGCGAGCAGTTTGTGAGCGCGTTCCAGGGAGGCTACAAGTGCCCGGAAACCATGGCGGAGCTGCACACCGTGGTGCAGAAGCCGGGAGAGACGTTGCGGAGCTTCGTCAACCGCTTCTCCAGCCTCTCCTACTCCATCCCGGATGTGGAGGCTGCCGCCATCATCAACACCTTCACCATCAACGTCCGCGACCCCAAGATGTGCGAGAAGTTGAGGAGGCATCGGATCCGGACGATGCAGGACCTCTACGCCTTGGCGCACAAGTGTGCCATGGCCGAGGAAGGGCGCTTGGTGCTCGAGCTTGCAGCTAAGGCTGCCGCGAGCCCCGTGGAGGGCTCGCAGAAGAAGAGCTCCCGCAAGCGCAGCGGGAAACAAGTCCTCGCGGCGGAGTCAGGGGCGACCACGAGGCCCGCGAAGAAGGCCTTGTCCGGTGGCGGGTCTGGCGGCAAGCAGGGCAACGTGTCCCGTTGCCCCATCCACGCCAACGTACTCACGACGCGCTGGATTGCCGCGTCCTGCAGGGTATCAAACAGCGGCACGAGCAGCGCCACGAGGAACGCCAAGCGGCCGGCACCTGCTTCAATTGCGGCGACATCAGGCATCTCTCTCTCGATTGCCCAAACGACCCCAGAGCAAGGCCAAAGCCTGCCGGCGGTGGTGCCGGCAGGGAGGAAGCCCAGGGAGGACGCGGCCAAGCCCGCGTCGGCAAGGAGCGCCCTCCCCGGGGGCGAGACAGGGCTCGCGCTGAGGAGCAGCGCGAGTCCGACTGCACCGGGGGCGACGAGCCCGGCTTCCAGGAGCCCCGCGGCGTCGCCTGCATCGATTGGGGAGCTTACGCTCTCTCATCCCACGCCGCGGTGAAGCGCCTCACCCGAGAAGTGTGCGTGCTGTTGCCGGACGCGGAGCCGCAGCAGCTGCTGAAGTGGTCGCACGTGCCGATCACCTTCAGCGCCGACGATCACCCAGCGCGGCAGCTGGGTTCAGGGGTCATACCCTTCGTGGTCTCGCCGATCATTAACAACATGACGGTGACCAAGGTGCTGGTGGACAACGGAGCGGGGCTGAACCTCCTGTTCGCCAGGTTAGTGGAGAAGCTTCAGTGCCGGTGGAGCAGCTGAGGCCCACTGACCCATTCCGGGGAGTAAACCCCGAGATCGTGCGCCTAACCTTCGGGTCCCGGGAAGCGTTCAAGACCGAGCACTTGGTATTCGATGTGGCGCACACCCCGTTGCCCTACAACGGGATCCTTGGTTGGCCGGCGCTGATCAAGTTCATGGCGGCAACTCATTGCGCCTACGGCGTAATGAAGATGCCGTCCGTCTACGGAGTCCTCTCCATCAGGTGCGACCTCAAGGATGCAGCATGGTGTCTGGGCGAGGTCGTCAGGGCCGCCGCCGCAGCCGACGCCGGTGACGATGACGTCGCTGGGAGTGAAGGCTCGCGGGGCGACGGCCCGGCAACGAAGAAGGCCGGGGGATGCGCAGGCTCGAGCTCGCGCCCCGGCAAGGGCCAAAAGCTCAAGGAGGAGGCCGCCAAGGTGAAGAAGCTGCCCCTCCAAGCCGGCAACGAGGAACGCACCGTCACCGTTGGTGCAAACCTCACTGCCAAATAGGAAAGCGATGAGGGCCACATTATCCTCGCCCACCTTGACGAGCTCCTCCCGGACGGTGGCCAGCTCGGTCTCGAGTTGGGCCCTCTTCTCCTTGGCAGAGTTGAGCTCTACCTCCTGCCGTGCTGCCGCTGCTACCGCATGCTTCGCAGCCTTGGTCCGCACCTCCAGCTTGACGTGCAGGCCCTGGATCTAACCGAGGTAGCTGCTCATCAGGTCGCTCTCCTCATCAATGCGAAACTGGGCCGCGGCGAGCACTTCCTCGTGCTCCTTCTTGGGCTTCGCCTGCGCTGCCTTCACCGAGTCATGGCGCCGGCGGCCGCGGCAGGGGTGGTCGCCGCTGAGCCGCCGGCGGCCGCTGCTGAGGTGGTCGCCGCCACGGCGTCGGCAGTCGCTGCGGAGGGGGCCGCCGCCGTTGCGGGCGCCCTTGATCTGCGCACGATCAGGGGCGCGTCGTCCTCTTCCTCCTCCTCCTCCTCGTCCATGGGGATTACCACCCGGGTCTCGGCAGCCTGACCCGCCTCGTCGTCAGAAGACGAGATGTGAGGCCCGTTGACCTCCGACTCGCCCCCGCTCTCTTCAAGCACCCGCTTCCCGCGGGGTGCGGGCGGAGGAGGACGCGGGGTCCGAGTGGGGGAATCGTCCATCAACCCCCACTCGTTACAGGGCGGGAAGGAGACCATGATGTCGTTCAGCCCCGGAACGCCGGCATGGAGAGAGATGAGCCCCGGCGGCAACCCCGTGACGGGGACGTCATCGCCAGAGATCCCCCTCACCCACACCTGGAGCGAGTCCGAGTCCACGCCCCCCTTCTGGAGGCGTGTCTTGTCCCTGGACCCCGTGTACATCCACACGGGGCGGGAGCGCAGTTGGAGCGGCACGACACGCCGGCTGATGAAGGTGCACGCCACGTCGAGGTCGGTGAGCCCCGCTAGCCGCAGGGCCTTAATTTTTTCCACGATGGGGAGGAGATCAACGTCGCGGTGGTACCGGTCCTGCCAGCCGTCGTTGGGTTGCGGCAGCTTGGTGGCCGCATAGATGAACTCCTTGAGGTCTTCCACGCGGACCCAGCACCAGTCGCCCCGCCACTCCTTCTCTATCTTCTTCTCCAACCGGACGATGAATTCGGACTTCAGCCGGTCGCGGGCGCGGAGCACCACCCTGACGACATCGCCTTCGCTTGGTCGATGCAGGGGTAGAAATAGTGCCAGAATAACGCCACTGACGGCATTACTCCGACGAACGCCTCGCAGAGGAACTGAAAGACGGCGAAGAGATAGAGGGAGGTGGGGTGGAGTTGCGCCACCCGCAACTGATACGACTCCATGAGCGCATGGAGGAAGAGGGGGAACAGCGGCACTAACCCGGCAAGGATGAAGCGCGCGAACACCCGGAAGTTGTTTGCTTGGTGGTCGGCGCCGGCGGGGATGATTAGAGTCTCCCCGTACTCGTTGAACCCGGAGGCAACGGAGTGCCAGATCTTGTCCAGCGCCTCGCCGTTGTAGCCGGGCCGGAAGAAGGCGAGAGTGGCCCTCATCGCCTGCTTCTTCTGTTCTTTCTCCATGGAGGCCTTGGCGGCCGCCTCGCTCTTGCTGGCCGCCGGCTTCTTTGGGGCTTTCCCTTCCTTCCCTTTCCTGGGTTTGGGGGGTGCCATGGGGAGCGTAGTCGGAAGTTAGCAAGGTTTGTGGGCGCAAGGGGCGAAAAGATGGAGGAGGAAGGCTGGGGGGCTAAGTGTTTATCCCTCGGCGCAGCTGTGGGGCCTTATAGCACCCCGCTGCTCAGTAACGGTCGCATCCGCACCCAACGGGTGCGCTGAGATAATTACAGATCAAGGGGATAATGCGGAGAGTGGCCTTAACTTCCCGCGTTTAAGGGGGAGGTTACGGCGGAAATCTCGCACCCACTACTTCGCCCGTAACGGCGGAGTCCTTGGGACGACAGAAGGATGCAGGCCCGAGATGACTCAGGACCCACGCGTCGGATGAGGGCGTAGCCCGGCAACCGGCCAGGGAGGAGTTCACCCGGGAACAGACGTTGCCGGCCCACACCCGGGGGTGACTGCCGCACCAGTGGCACCCAGAGTACCACCGCTGCATGACGCGCGGGTCGCCTCGCTTGCTCCCCGGGAGGATCACACCACGGGCGGCAGTGTACAAGCTGCCCGGCAAGCTACTAGTCCGGCAGGGCTAGCGGGGCTTCGGGGGAGAATTCCCGCATGGGCGCCTCTCGGGAAGCCGCTTGCCGGGAGGGGCTTTCCTGGGCGCAGGTTTCCGTTGCGAGGGCGGGACCGAGCAAACAGAGTAGCGACGCCACGTGGGCGCGCGGTAGGCACCCTGTGCGCAGGGTTCATCAGGACAAGGAGTGAGGCACACGGTGCATTAAATGACCCGACAGAAAGGGGATTCCCCATCAAGTCAAGCAAACAGTGGCCGCTCAGGAGTAGTTTTTAGGCCCTTAGACCCCTAGTTACAGGGCTAGTATACTTTCATGAGTGCTAACACACCGAGGAGGAGCTGCCCAAGCCCCCTGCTCGCCACTTGTAAACCATGCACCGTGGCACCTGTGGTATCCCCTTGGGTATAAAAGCAGGACCCCTGCCAACGGTCAAAGGGTTCGACCAACTCATAGTTCAGCTCTAGCAGTAGCTCAAAGTAGCAAGAGGAACTTAGCCGAAAAGAGAGAGCACCCGGGGACTCCCCTGGCAACCTGTAAGCCACAGTTCTTCGGTTAATAACAAGCTCAGACAGGAAGGACGTAGGGTTTTACACCTCAGGGTGGCCCGAACCTGGGTAAAATGTGTGCTCGTGTCCATTATGTTTTTGTACACTTCGCATTGGCCCCGCCGGTGATCGCTGGAGCGATCCCCGTAGCCCACTGCCGAACCTAAAAGGGGGTTCTCATGCATCCCCGGTGTCTAAGCCCCGTGCTACGACACCAATACGATGCAAAGATTATGGCTATTAGGAGTGACAATGGCTTCGATTTCAAGAATTACACCTTGATTGAGTTTTTGAGTGATGAGGGTATCAAAAGACAATATTCCGCTGCGTATACCCTATGACAAAATGGTGTAGCTGAGAGGAAGAATAGTACTCTCATGGATGCGGCAAGGACAATGTTGGCGGAGTTCAAGTCTCCATACAACTTTTGGGCTGAAGCAATCAACATCGCATGCCATGCTACTAACCGCCTCTATCTCCGCAAGATTTTGAACAAGACACCTTATGAAATTCTCACGGGACGCAAGCCCAACCTCAAGTACTTTTGGGTATTCGGTTGTAAGTGTTTCGTGCTTAGGAAAGGTGTTCGTTTATCTAAATTTGAGCCTAAAACTTATGAGGGCATATTTGTTGGCTATGAATCAAACTCCCACACTTATAGAGTCTACAACGAATCCACTGGATGTGTTGAATAATCTTGTAATGTGGAGTTTGATGAGAATAATGGCTCCCATGTGGGGCAAGTTGATGTTGTGGATGTAGATGATGAAATTCCTCCCCAAGCCATACAAAGAATGGGCGTAGGTCAAATTATGCCCGTTGAGGATCCCCGTATGGAAGAAGGAGAAGGACAATGCTCTACTCAAGTGGAGCCCTCATCTCCACAAGATCCACATGTTAGCCAAGAACAAGAACAAGTCCCTCATGTTGATGAACAAGTTGAGCAAGGACAAGATCAAGCTAATGTTGATGTTGGTGATTCTTCACCAAATGATGTTCAAGATCAAGATCTTCAAGATGTTCAAGCTTCCATTGAGCCTCAAGATCAATCTCAAGAAGTTATGGAACGTCGGGCCATGAAGATTGCCTCACGACTTCAACGTCAAGAACATACCTTGGACAATGTCCTAGGAAGTGTGAGGAAAGGGGTAACTACTTGTAGACAATTAGCTAACTTTTGTGAACATCATGCTTTGTCTCTTGTGTTGAGCCCCAAAAGGTACATGAAGCACTCGAGGATCCGGATTGGCTTACTGCCATGCATGAAGAGTTGAATAACTTCGAGCGCAATAGAGTTTGGTCATTGGTGGAAAGACCAAAAGATTGCAAGAATTTCATTGGCACTAAATGGATATTCAAGAACAAGCAAGATGCACATGGACAAGTGACAAGGAACAAGGAAAAATTGGTGGCTCAAGGTTTCTCCCAAGTCGAGGGTATTGACTGCGGTGAAACTTTCGCTCCCGTTGCTCGCCTTGAATCTATTTGTATCTTGCTTGCATATGCATCACATCATAACATTACTTTGCAACAAATGGATGTTAAAAGTGCATTTCTAAATGGACCACTAAATGAATTGGTATATGTCAAACAACCACCAGGGTTTGAGGACCCTCAATTTCCTAACCACGTGTACAACCTTGATAAAACCCTTTTAAAGATTCAAACAAGCACCTCGAACTTGGTATGAGCACCTAAAGGAGCTACTAGTGGATCGTGGTTTTGAAATTGGGGTTATTGACCCCACTCTTTTTACTAAGATGGTTGGTGGTGATTTGTTTATATGCCAACTATATGTTGATGATATCATATTTGATTCTACTAATGGTGTGTTCAATGATCAATTTGCCAAGCTAATGACCGAAAAGTTTAAGATGTCTATGATGGGTAAATTGGAATTCTTCCTCGGATTTGAGATCAAGCAATTGAGAGGAGGAATATTTGTTAATCAAGCCAAATATACCCAAGAGATGCTCAAGAGATTCAAGATGAGTGATGGCAAGAGTGCCAAGACTCCAATGCCTACATCAAGCTCTCTTGATCTCGATCCCAATGGTAAAGATGTGGAGCAAAAGGTATATCATTTTATGATTGGTTCCTTACTTTATCTTTGTGCATCTAGACCGGATATTATGTTAAGTGTGGGCATTTGTGCAAGATATCAATCCGCACCAAAAGAAAGCCACTTAGTGGCGGTCAAAAGAATCTTTAGATATTTGGTTCATACCCCAAATTTTGGTTTATGGTATCCTAAAGGATCAAGTTTCAAGCTCATGGGATATTCGGATTCGGATTGGGCGGGCGACAAAGTGGATAGGAAGTAAACTTCCGGGACATGCCAATTTCTTGTTAGGTCTTTGGTGAGTTAGTCTTCTAAGAAGCAAAATTGTGTATCTCTTTCCACGACGGAAGCCGAGTACATAGCCGCCGCAAGTTGTTGTGCACAATTATTATGGATGAGGCAAACATTCTTGGACTATGGAATCACTTGTGAAAGTGTGCCTCTTTTATGTGACAATGAGAGTGCAATCAAGATAGCCCACAACCCCGTGCAACATAGCAAGACGAAGCATATTGAGATTCGTCATCATTTCATTCGAGAGCACGTGGCCCGTGGTGATATTGATCTCTCTTATGATGCCACCGGTATGCAACTAGCGGATATTTTCACGAAGCCACTTGATGAAGTAAGATTTCGGGAGTTAAGGCATGATGAAGCGACCGCCCCCGTAAAAGGGTTCGATCTCTGTGCTTTAGTGCTAGTCCCTGGATCGACTCACTAGCACACACAGTTTCAAGATGTAATATCATAGAACAAAGGTCTCAATATTACAACGTATCATCCAGAATATAAAAGGGTACTTACAACTCGCATAACCTCACGGGTTAGCTAGAAATAAAACAATTGTTTAGCAGCGGAAAAACGGAAGATACAAGGGCACATCAACACCACGGTGAGAGCGTGTTGGAATGTAGGCCCGTAACCCAAACATGCAGAACGTACATCTTACTCGTCGTCGGAGCTTCCTGCATCATTAGACGATGCAGCCACTAGGGTCAATACATTGAATGTATTGGCAAGATTCACTAGGAGTTATACCAGAGCCTACCAAATATATGCATAATGTGGTAAAGTGGGGTTCAAGCTATTTGCATAAAAGCTTAGTTATTGAATCCTATCTTTTAATCAAATAGAATTTTTATCACTATTGGACACGGGGTAGACACACCCATGCTCCTATTATCCTAGAGCACATTGATGTGGATTCATCAAGTGCCCCTACCCTGTTCAACCATTCATTTTATTTAAGAAGTTAGAATGAGTGAGACTTTCCTTACAGCTCCACATCTAGTCGCTCAAATTGTCCGTTGCCGGGGACACGGCTAAGTACTTAGTTTTGACGCTCTCGAGAGTTTGTACACATTCCCCACAAGAAACCGACGTGTTAATCCCTTGCTGTCCTCAGGGTAGAGTAGCAATGGCATCGATTACGAGATTTTCAGAGGTAATTCCCTAAACCACGAGAGAATCACGCTCCCCCTACACGGCTACCTCAGTACAATTCCTCGGGTCTAGGTTCATACAACTTACTCTTGTCTCGCCAGAGCCCATATAGCATTGTGGTTGTACTAGAAGCTTCTAAATAGGAAACTAGTCCATTCTCGGTTACCCCAGGTGGCATTCCACATTTGCAACGTAGGCGCTCCCCGAATCCACGGGAGAGACGTCCATGGACGATCCATTCCTGAATCCACAGGAACTCGACTCAGAGGGACCCATAGAAATGGACCTGACGCCGCTAATCCTCAAAATCTTCAAAGCTGCCCACCCAGGACGGTTCATTTAATTAATTGTTTTGCCTTACATCTAATAAAATCATTTCATATCGCCAAAGGCATAACAATAAATAATGTAGTTATTTCCCCCACGATACTACCATAGCCTAGCATTCAACTACAATCGAAGGCAATTTTTGTAGCAAGGTAATGGCGAGGGTAAACTATACTACCTGGGATTTATAGCTAGCATAGAAGTACGAATAATATTCCTGATGCATCTAATAAAACATCTAGTGCATAGTAAAAATATTTAGGAGAATGATCAAAGTGAACTTGCCTTGTCCAAGGTTGTGGTAGTTCTCGCACTCTTCGCAACAACAATGCTTACACTCCACACAATCTAAAATAAAAGGAACACACACAATAAACACAACATTCAATACAAAAACCATGCCATGATGCACATGCTATGCTGATGCACACAAAGGCTACCTCTAAGGTAAGAAGCTTCGTTTCTGTTTTGAAAAGTTTTTCAAATGGTTTGGACAGATTATACAACATCAAGGTGGTAATTAATATGCAAGAAACATGGATAGGGTTTAAAACAAAAGATCGTGCGGCTTTTGTAACATAGAGCAATATTTAACTTGCATGCCATGATTATACACAAAATAATTTCTTTTCTGGTCCTAGTGGATAGAGAACGAGTTTAAATAATTTTATAGCAAGCTAACATGCTCAAAACTATTTTGAAACAATTCATTTGAAATTTAAACCATAAACCACCATTTTGTAAATAGCTACTGTCTAAGTTATTCAAAACTGAAAATAAACAGTGCCAAAATATTCTACACGTTACGACGATTCCAGAAAGGTGTGGATCGTAAATTTTGGACAAACGGTTTAAAAGATATAAAGGTTTGAAGTTATAGGGTCTTTTCTGCAAAAGTGTATTATCCACTTCGGCCGAATAAAAAATAAAATAAAATAAAACAAAACTTGCCACGTGGCGAAACCTGACTGGCCGGTTTCTAGGGTTCCGGCCGGCGGACGAGCTCGCCGGCGGCGGCGCGGGCAGGCGGCGCGGCGCGGAGGCGGGCGCGGGCGAGCGGCGGGGGCGGCGCGCGCGGGGCGGCGGCGGGCGGCACGGGGTAGCGCGGCACGGCAGGCGGCGGGAGCGCGCGGAGGGCGGCCGGCGGCGGCGGCGCACGGGCGCGGGGCGGCTCGGGGCGCAGCCGAGCGGCACGGGCGCGGGCGGCGCGCGGGTGCGGGCGGAGCACGGGCGGCTCGGGGCGCGCAGGCGGCCGGAGGCGGGGAAGACGGGCGGCGAACGGCGGTGCGCGGACGGCGTCCAACCTCGAAACCGAGCGCGTCACCGGATGTGCTAGGGAGAGGGGAGAACGGGAAGGTGGCCGGGGATGGGAGAAGCTCATCGGAGCGGCGAAAAAACGCGAAGAACGGCGGCGCCCGTGAAGAACTTCGGCGAGAAATTAAATCCTAACCGATGCGAAATTGGGCGAGCGGTTTGGGGGAATTGGTAGAGGAGTTCGGGGGCTTCGATATGAGGCGCGGGGTTTCGGATTTGGTGGTTCGTGCGCGATGAAATCGGAACGGATTCATGGGCAGTTCGCGGGCGTGCGTGGCCGGATTTTTCGGACGGAGGTTGAAGATGACGCGTGTGTCCCACCGGTCAGTGAGAGCGGGCGGCTCGGGCGGGCTGAGCCGGTCCGGTTTGACCGGGTCGGTCCGGTTCGGCCGGTTTTCCTCGGTTTTTCCTTTTCTTTTTTCTATTTTCTGTTTTCGAACCTCAAAATTGATTCGGAGCTCCAAATCACTCCAAATAAAATGCAACAAAATTTGTAAAATCATATTTTCATATGATCTAACTTTTGTAGCAAAAATTTTCTCAAAATAAAATATTTAATAATACATTTGCCTATAAAATGGCTTTTAGGGCCCTTAGGTTATCAAAACAAATTATTTTTCAAAATACTTTCAAAAGCCAATTATGGGATAGCTCTATATATATGCATTAAATCCCTTTTTACCACAATACCCTCATGGGTTAATAATGCAAACACCCAAGAGCAAGATCAAAGCCCAAAATCAAATAACAGCATTTTTGAACAAGGGTTTTCTGGGCAAACTTTAGGGTTTTGAAAATGATCAAATGCAAGGGTGACATGATGCTTATGATATGCAATGCATATGAAGGGTTTTGAAAATTGGGATGTTACACATGAGCTAAATATCCTAGATTCTAGTTGTAACATCCCAAAATTTCAAACTCTTCCATATGCATTGCACTCATGAGCATCATGCCACAATTGCATTTTTGAATCAAGATTTGAATTCCAAACAGGCTTTGAAAAGTTTTTATTTCCTTTTAAACCTTAGGTTTTTCACCCATTTGAGCTTTGGACTTTAAAACCCATAGGGTTTATTTATAAAAGGGGTTTATTGCATAAATAAGATACCCCATAATTTTTGAGTATTTATTTGGAGTTGAAAAACTATTTTATTTAAATAATTACAAAGCCCTAAAGGCATTTATTAGGAAAATGTATTTTTATATATTTTATTTGGAAGGGAAATTAGTCCCAAAAGTTGAATCATATTATAATATGATTTGAGAAATTTTTTGGAATTTATTTGGATCAATTTGGAGTTCAAAATCAAAAGATATCAAAGAAATCAGAAAAAAAAAGAAAACCAGACCGGCCCGGCCAACTTGGGCCGAACCGGCCCCGTCCCGACCGACCGAGCCAGACCAGCCCCGCTAGCCGCGCGCCCGCGTGAGCCACCGACAGGTGGGCCCCACCTGTCGGGGTTGTCTCCCCCACAGGGAAACCACCGCGCGTCACGTGCGTCACTGCCGCGTGCGCGCATCACGCCGGTGCCGCCGTGCCGTCACTCCCGTGCCCCTCGCAGCTTGCCAAGCGCAGCCCTATAAAGAGCGAGCGCCCCCGCTTCTTTCCCCTCTGTTTGCCCCCTCTCTCACGTGCCCACGCCGCCGAGATTTCTCGCCAGAGCCACACGAACGCCGCCGCAATCTTTGGTCGCCGCTGGTGAAAGGAAGGGTAATCTTCGTCGCCGTTTACCTCTTCGTTTTCCCCTCTCCCTCGCGCATCCCCTGACGCGCTTTCTTTTCCTTTTCGCGCACCGCAGCACCAAGCCGACATGAACCCGAAGCTCCGCCGCCGCCCGTCGCCTTCGCGTCGTCCTAGGCGTGGATTTCGCCGTCCCCGAGCCTCACCGACCCCGTCATCGTCTTCGTCTCGCCGCGCAGCTTCGTCCCCGCCCCTCCCCGAGCCCAGCAGTCGCCGGAATCACCCCGCGCCACCGCCGCCCGACGCCGCGCCGCCGTCTTCTCCGTCTCTGATGAACGCCGCCGCCGCCGGTAAACCCTGGCTTGCCTCGTCCGTCCGATCTATTTTCAACGGATAGGATTAGATCACTTATAAAACCGGTATGCGATCTCTGCCGTCCGGTCCTGTTTAAGTTAGATCCCACGGCTAAGATTATGTCCCGTCCCGAACCGGTACGCACCAATAGGATCACACCACGGGTCCTCTGTTAAAATGAAAAACTTAATCCCCGGTTTAATTAAATGACAGTTTTGCAGAAAAGCCGCTAGAACTTCAAATGCTTATCACTTTTAAACCACTGGGCCAAATTTGACAAATTTTATCTTTCTGGAAAGCTCTCAACCTGTAGAATCTTTTGGCACTGTTCAAATTAAAATTTGAAAAATGGTTTATGGAGCTATTTACAGAATAGGGTTTAATGCCATTTAATTCATAACTAATGATTTAAAAATCATTTTAACTTGAAACCAGTGCCCAAAATTTTGATTTAATGTCCTCTGTTCATTTGGAACAGAGAGACAAATTTTTGATTAATTCTTCTGGCTGTTTCTTTTAAAAGCCTTGTTTTAAGCATGAATTTAGCTTTAATTTGAAAACCCTAACCTGGCTTTTCTTTTTGTTTAATTTTGATTAAACCTTTTGACCAGAGATTTAAATATTGTATGCCTAAGAAATTGAAACCCTTACTCGACAAATAAAATAAACCAAATCATGTCACATGCTTGCATTGCATCATAGCATACTTTCTTTTGTCATGATGTGAATTGTGTGTTTATGTATGTGTATGCTTGTTTATTTTAGTTTACTCGGAGAGCGAACCTTGTGACTGTGACGAGTGTCTGAACTCCAACTGCTACCAAGGCAAGTTCACTTTGACCATCATCCTATTATTTTATTATGCACTAGTTTTTATGAGTTGCATTGTTAGGATTATTATTGTATCTATGCTAGCTATGATCTCTCCTATTAGTACAGGATACCCTTGTCATATCCTTACCACCAATTGCCTCCGTAGGTAGTCCGATGCTATGCTATGACACTATACAAGGGTGGTATTATTACAATGTGAGGTTATTGAATTAAAGTATGGTTTTCCTAGTGTATGGCAAAACAAGTAATTTAATGAACCGTCCTGGGTGGGCTGCTTTGAGTATTTGAGATGTTTGTCGCACCAGTGGCACCCGGGGTACCACGCTGCGCGATGCGTGGGCCCCGCCTCCGAGTTCCCGGGAGGATTTCGTCCCGGGCAGCAGCCACGAGCAGCCTGGCAAGCTACCAGCCTGGCAAGCTACCAGCCCGGAAGGGCTCGCGGGACTTCGGGAAATATTCCCGCCTGGACACCTCCTGGGAAGCCGCTTCTCGGGAGGGGGTTCCCGGGTGTGTTGGACCGGGGCGCTTCCCGGGGAGCCACTTGCCGGGAGGGGGAGTTCCCGGGCGCAGGCTCCCGCCACAAGGGTGGGGCCCAGCGGACAGAGCAACAGCGCCACGCGGGCGCGTGGCGGGCGTCGGGTGCACGGTCTCGCCAGGGCGAGGAGTGAGGCGCACGGCGCATTAAATGAGTCGACAGGAGGGGTGTTACCTGTCCAAATCAGGTGAATAGTGGCTGTCCAATCCTACCTTTAGGGTTTTAGACCCCTAGCGGCGGAGGCGGCGGCCATGCGTGCCACCAGCACACCGAGGGGGAGTTGTATGCCTCCCTGTTCGACACTTGTAATGCATGCACCGCGGCACCTGTGGTATCCCCTTGAGTATAAAAGGAGGACCAGCGCCAGCGGTCAAAGGGTTCGCGAGGATTTCGGTCCGTTGAGTTCGATTCACACTGGTTCCAGCCCAAGGGTAGAAGGTAGTACTTAGCAGAACGTAGAGAACGCCCGGGGACTCTCCCCTGGCAACGTGTAAAGCACTTGATCCATAGTCAATACCAGTTCAGACAGGCAGGACGTAGGGTTTTACACCTCCGGGTGGCCCGAACCTGGGTAAAAACGTGTGTGCATGTGCTCCTACCTCGCATGCATCTCGGGTACATTACTTTGCAGGTTACGTAGGTCCATCGGCCACGCCGGCGATCGCCGGAGCGATCCCCGACGCCCCTGCCGAACCTAAAAAGGGGGCGTGACCGCACGCCCCCGATGTCGGAGCCCCATGCGACGACAATGTTTTGCGACGTCAGGTCCATTTCTATGGGTCCCTCTGAGTCGAGTTCCCGTGTGAAGCGGCCGCCCCCTTACTAGGGTTCGATCTCTGTGCTTATTTGTGCTAGTCCCTGGATCAATTCACTAGCACACATAGTTTCAAGATGTAATACCAAGATACAAAGGTCAAAATGTACTTTATTACATTGTGTCATCCGGAACTTAATTGTACTTACAAATTTGCATGTCCCCTTGGGTCAGCATAACAAGTAGAGTTTCAAGATAACAAGAGTATTGCTTCAAAAACTTGCAGCGGGAAGGTAGAGCAAATGGGCCTCAACTATTCCCAAAGGAGAGGGCATGTTGGAATGTAAGCACATGACCCAAAGAACATCGACAAACCTCACTCTTCGTCAGATTCATCTGCATTATTGATTGCAGCCACTACGTGGTCAATACATTGAATGTATTGGCAAGCTCACCTGGAAGTTATAACAGATCGTACCAAGTATATGCAATTGAGGTATAGTGGGGTTCAGGCTTTATGGCGTGGCAGCAAAACATAGTTTATCCTACTACAATTGAATGTTACAATATTGTTAACTAATGGACACCGGGTAGAAACACCGATGCTCCTATTAATCTAAGGACATCGAGTAGAAACATCTAGTTGCTCATAATTGTCGGTAACTGGGGACACGGCGAAGTACTTAGTTTGACACTCTCAAAAGGTGGTACACTTTACCCACAAAAAATCGACGTGTTAACCCCTTGCTGTCCTTAGGGTAGAGTAGTAACGGCATAGATTACAGGAATTTTCAGAACATAATCCCCCAGACCACCTAAGGGACACGCTCCCACCTACACGGCTACATACCGATGTCATCTTTGGATCCGTGTTCATATTTCTTACATCCATCCTGCTAGAGCCTATTTAGCATGTGGTTGTACTGGAAGATACTAAACTGGAAACTAGTCAAATCTCTGATACCCCAGGTGGCATTCCACATTTGCGACGCAAGCGCTATTCGAATCCACGGGGAGACGTCCATGGACGATCCGCCCCCGAATCCACAGGGACTCAACTCAGAGGAACCCATAGAAATGGACCTGATGTCGCATAACATCTCAAATCCTCAAAGCAGCCCACCCAGGATGGTTCGTTAGGATTGTTTTGACAAGTTTCCAAAATCACTCCACATCATCATTTCACAGTGATTGAAATTCCCTCCCATGTTTACTAACATAGCATGGCTAAGAAATACCTAATCACGATGGCTATTGGTGGAGGATTCATGGCAAATGTAACCCTAGAGCTAGTAGGTCAATCATAGCTAGCATAAGCACGAGTAATAGTCCTATCAATGCATTTCTACAAACAACTTTAATGCATAAGTATTTTAAAGACAACGGTAATAGGATATGATCAAAGTGAACTTGCCTTGGTAGCAGTTAAAGTTCAAACACTCGTTACAATCACAAGGTTCGCTCTCCGAGAAAACTATACGAAACAAACAATACACACACACATAAACACACAATTCAATCATGACAAAAGAATGTATGCTACGATGCAATGCAAACATGTGACATGATTGGGTTTATTTTATTTGGGTGATCAACTGATCCTAAGCATAAGTAATTAAAACAAATGCATTAGGATTCTAAACAAAAAGGCAAATACAAATGGTTTAAAACCCTAAAATAAGGTTTTATTTGCATCTACAAAACAATTTGATTCAAAATATTTATTTCTTTGTCCAAATGGACAGAGGATAATAAAACAAATTTTTGGGCACTACTTTCATTTAAAAAGGACTTCTAAAAAATTAGTTATGATTTAAATGGCAATAAACACTATTCTGTAAATTTACTGTGATACAAATATTCAAATTTGAAATTAGACAGTGCCAAAAGATTCTACATTTCCTAAGGATTCCAGAAAGGTGTGGATCATCAAACTTGGCCAAACAGATTAAAAGATATGATCATTTGAAGTTACATGGGCTTTTCTACAAAAATGCCATTTATTCTAAACCGGGATTAAAATTTTATTCTCGTTTTTATTTAAGCAGTGACACATGGCAGCTCCTGATTGGCCGGTACCGGTTCGGTTGAATGAAAAAATATGGGATCTAATCTCGACCGTTGAGATGAAACGGACGGCCGAGATGCGCTAGGGTTTTACCTGCGGCGGCGGCAGTCGTCGGATACGGGGAAGACGGCGGCGCGGCGTCGAGCGGTGGCGGCGCGGTTACTCCGGCGATGCAGGCGGCTCAGGGAGGGGCGCGGGGGGTGCGGCGCGTCGAGGCGGAGCCGGGGACGGGGTCGTCGGGGCTCGGGGCGGTCGGATTCGTCGCCTAGGACGAAGACGAGGCGGCGGCGCGGGTGGCGGAGCTCCGGCGAGCGACGGGTGACGACTGTGGTGGACGAAACGCGATGAGGCGCGTGTCAAAAGAAGCGCACGGAGATGAAGAAGAAGAGGGGAAGAAGATGGCGGAGCTTACCCTTAGGGTTGCCGGCGGTGACCAAAACGAGCGGCGGCGTCCGGCGTACTCCGGCGAGAAATCGGGCGGCGTGGGCGCGAGGAATTGGGGAGACAAGAGGGGGAAAAGGTTGCGGGGCGCTCTGGCTTTATAGGGATGCGGGCAGCGAGGCGCGGGAGGCACGGGAGGCGGAGATCTCAGTGGAGACGGCGCGGCAGCGAAAACGGCAGGCGGCGCGGACATGGCGGAGCTTTCCTTCGGGGAGACGAAGCAGCTGACAGGAGGGCCCCACCTGTCAGTGACTGCGGGCGCGCATGTGGACCGGGCTGGCTCGGTTCAGCTCGGGCGTGGTCGGGACTGGGCTGGTTCGGCCCAACCGGTCGGACTGGTCCGGTTTTCTCTTTTTTTTCTTCTCTTCTTTTTTCCCTTTTCTCATTTCTTTGATATCTTTTGATTTTGAACTCCAAATTGGCCCAAATTAATTCCAGAAAATTTGTAAAATCATGTTTTATCATGATTCAACTTTTTGGAGCAATTTCTCCTCAAAATAAAATATATAAAAATATATTTTCCCTATAAATGCCTTTAGGGCTATATAACTATTTAAATAAAATACGTTTTCAACTCCAAATAATTATCCAAAAATTATGGGATAGCTTATTTATGCAATAAACCCCTTTTATAAATAAACCATATTGGTTTGAAGATCCCAAGTTCAAATGGGTGTAAACCCTAGGGTTTAAATTGAAATAAAATATTTCCAAAGCCTTTTGAGATCCAAATTTGAATTCAAATATGCAATTGTGGCATGATGCTCATGGATGCAATGTACATGAATTTTTTTGAAATTTTGGGATGTTACACCGTGGATTCGGGAATGGATCGTCCATGGACGTCTCCCCGTGGATTCGGGGAGCGCTTGCGTGGCAAATGGGGAATGCCACCCGGGGTAACCAGAGACTGGACTAGTTTCCCATTTAATTGCTTGCAGTGCAACCACAAGCTAAATGGGCTCTGGCTAGACGAAGTATGAAATATGAACCCGGATCCGAGGGATTGTAATGAGGTAGCTGTGTAGGTGAGAGCGCGGGTCCCTCAGGTGTTCTGGGGATTATGTTCTGAAAATTCTTAAGTCGATGCCCTTGCTACTCTACCTTGAGGACAGCAAGGGATTAACACGTCGATTTCTTGTGGGGAATGTGTACAACCTCTCGAGAGTGTCAAACTAAGTACTTAGCTGTGTCCCTGGTTACGGACAATTATGAGCAACTAGATTTGGGGGCTGTAAGGAAGGTCTCACTCATTCCAATTTCTAAATAAAATGAATGGTTTGAACTGGTAGGAGCATTGATGTGTCTACTCAATGTGCTCTAGGTTAATAGGAGCATGGGTGTGTCTACCCTGTGTCCAATAGAGATAAAACTATTTGGTTAAAGATGATAGGATGAAACGTTGATGCTTTTATGCAAATAGCCAAACCCCTTCTAGCCAAATTATGCATGTACTTGGTAGGTCCTTTTATAACCTCTGGTGAACTTGCCAAGATATTCAATGTATTGACCACGTAGTGGCTGCAATTAATAATGCAGGTGAATCTGACGAAGAGTGAGGTTCGTCGATGTTCTTTGGTCAGGTGCTTACATTCCAACATGCTCTCTCCTTTGGGAGTAGTTGTGGCCCATTTTGCTCTACCTTTCCGCTGCAAGTTTTGAAACATTATTTTGATATGTTGAAACAGTATTTGGTTATGGTGACCCAAGGGGTCAAGGAAGTTTGTAAGTACAATGAAATTCTGGATGATGCGATGTAATAAAGTACTTTGACCTTTGTATCTTGATATTACATCTTGGAACTGTGTGTGCTAGTGAGTCGATCCAGGGACTAGCACATTAAGCACAGAGATTGAATCCTGTACGGGGGCAGTCGCTTCAGATGGTATCAGCGCAATGTGTTGCCTGTAGGAACGTGACCCTAGCTTGGATTAGGATAAGACCGAACCTTAGGATTACTTCTTATCCCTATCTGATCTATATATATATATATATATATGTGTGTGTGTGTGTGTGTGTGTGTGTGTGTGTGTGTGTGTGTGTGTGTGTGTGTGTGTGTGTGTGTGTGTTGCCTGTAGGAACGTGACCCTAGCTTTGATTAGGATAAGACTGAACCTTAGGATTACTTCTTATCCCTATCTGATATATATATATGTATGTATGTATGTATTATTCCTTATCCCTACTCGTCTAAACCATTGCATCTACATCTTACTCATGCATGTCGTATTTGTTAATTCATTTTACCCTTACACTACATACTATGCCATTGTACCACAGATACACATTTTCTTTTGTTTTATTTTGCCATCCACCACCATAATCATGTTGTCAGGTTATGCTCATACTATTATGCATCCAATACTATTTTTGCAATTCCACCTTTAAATTTTAATCATTGCCATTTTATCCACCCTACTATCTTTATCTCCTATTTTACATGTTTCGACCTTTTGATCTTGTCACTGATATTTCCCTACCTTTCCTTCTTTGTTTTCTATAGATGGAAAGCCCACCACCACCCTTTGGCAACGTGCCGCCGTTCACCCGCGTCTACTACCCCTCCACCGACGACGAGCAATTGTTCAGTGCCCCTTTGGCGGCACTGTGTGCGTTCCTCGACCTGCCACCTCCGAGGTTCAGAGGCCGCATCGAGCCCACCGTGCCAGAAGGATGGCAGCTACGGTGGGAGATTGAGGCGAAGATCCGCAGGCGTGAGATCGCCCCAGCGACGCCGGATATCACCTTCATCGCCCGCTACCCCACCTTCGAGCAAGGCCTTCAGTTTGCCATGCAATGCGCCTTCGCGCAGGTGTGCCAGGACTATCGGCACGAGTTTCCCGAGGAGTCTTGTAACATCCCAAAATTTCAAACTCTTACATATGCATTGCATCCATGAGCATCATGCCACAATTGCATTTTTTTGAATTCAATTTTGAATCTCAAAAGGCTTTAAAAAGGTTTATTTCATTTTAAACCCTAGGGTTTCACCCATTTGAGCTTTGGATCTTAAAACCAATAGGGTTTATCTATAAATGGGGTTTATTGCATATATGACCTATCCCATAATTTTTGGATAATTATTTGGTGCTGAAAACTACTTTATTTAAATAGTTATATAGCCCTAAAGGCATTTATAGGGCAAATGTATTTTTATATATTTTATTTTGAGGGAAAATTACTCCCAAAATTTGAATCATGATAAAACATGATTTTACAAATTTTCTGGAATTTATTTGGACCAATTTAGAGTTGAAAATCAAAAGATACAAAGGACAAAAAGAAAAGGAAAAAGAAAAGGAAGAAAAAGGGGAAAACCGGACCGGCCCGGCCGAATTGGGCCGAACCAGCCCCGTCCCGCGCGAACCGACCGAGCCAGACCGGCCCCGCCCGCCACGCGCCCGCCGCGAGTCGCTGACAGGTGGAGCCCACCTGTTAGGGCCTTCTTCTTCCTCGGAAGGAAAGCCCCATGATCACCGCGTCGTCGCCGCCGTGACGCCCGCGTCCGCTGATTCCTGCCTTCCCGAAACCCGCTGCGCGCATCCCTGTAAAGCCCAGCTCCTCCTCTCCATTTCCCCCTTGCTTGCCCTCCAGACCACGCGCCCGCGCTACCGGAATAGCTCGTCGGAGTTCGTTTCGGTCCCGTCGTTCCCGAGCTGGAAGCCAAGCCACCGGTGAGTCACGCTCCATCCCCCTTGCCGTTTCCTTACCCCCCGAATCTTTGCGCACCTCATGACGTGCACGGTTTTCTCTTTAGGTCACCGGAGAAGCCGCGCCACTGCTCGCCCAGAGCCTCGCCGTCGACTGCCACCGTTTCAACGTCCTAGGCGACGACCCTGTCGTCCCCAAGCCGTGCCGACGCCGCTATCCGCTTCCCCAAGCCGAGCCGCCTCATCCGTGCTCTTCCCCCACGCCCGACGGCAAACGGAACGCCTCGCGCCACCGCTGCCCGGAGCCGCGCCGCCGTCTTCCCTGCCTCCGACAAAACCCTAGCCGCCGGTGAGCCCCTAGCGCATCTCGGCTGTCCGTTTCATCCCAACGATCGAGATTAAATCGTTTTAATTGAAGGGGTACGGTTAGATCTCATACATCCGATCGGTTTTAAGTTAGATCTGACGGTCGCGGTATAATTTTTAAATCAAACCGGTACCGACGAATAGGGAGCCGCCACGTGTCTCGGATTAAAATTAAAAGTTAAATCCTGGTTAGAATAAATGGCACTTTTGCAGAAAAGCCCCTAGAACTTCAAATGCTTGCATCTTTTAAACCCTTTGGCCAAATTTGACAAATTTTACCTTTTTGGAAAGCTCTCAACCTATTGAATCTTTTAGCACTGTCCAATTTCGAATTTGAATAATTTAACCACAGTCAATTACAGAAAGGCTTTTAATGCCATTTAATTCATAACTAATTATTTAGAAATCATTTTTAAGTGAAACCACTGCCCAATATTTTGAAATAAATTAATTGGCTGATGCCAATAAAACCTTGTTTTAGGGTTTAATCCCTAGTTTTTGCATTATGTTTTTTTAAAAAAACCTAATGCATTTGTTTTCATTACCAAGACTTAGGACTAGTTGATCACCGAAATAAAATCAACCCAATCATGTCACATGTTTTGCATTGCATCATGGCATATATCCTCTTTTGATTGTATTGTATGTTTATGTATGCATTGTTTGTATTTGTTTAGTTTTCTCGGAGAGCGAACTGTGTGAGTGCGAAGAGTGTTTGAATATCAACTGCTATCAAGGCAACTTCACTTTGACCATCATCCTATTATTTTATTATGCACTAGCTTTATTAGTTGCATTGTTATGATTATTATTGTATCTATGCTAGCTATGATCTCTTCTAGTAGTATATGATACCCTTGCCATGTCCTTACCACCAATTGCCATCGTAGTAGTAAAATGCTTTGCTATGATATTATACAAGGGTGTTATTATTACAATGTGATATTATTGAATTAAAGTATTGTTTACCTAGTGTATGGCAAAACAAGTAATTCAATGAACCGTCCTGGGTGGGCTGCTTTGAGTATTTGAGATGTATGCGACGTCAGGTCCATTTCTGTGGGTCCATTTCTATGAGTCGTCTCGCCATTCCTATGGGACCGCCTGCGTCGCAAATGTGGGATGCCACCCGGGTTAACCAGAGACTGGACTAGTTTTCTGTTTAGTAGCTTCCAGTACAACCACATGGTATTATGGGCTCTGCCAGGATGGACGTAAGAAATATGAACCTGGATCCGAGGTGACATCGGTATGTAGCCGTGTAGGTTGGAACGCGTCCCTCAGGTGATTTGGGGGAATATGTTTTGAAAATTCCTGTAATCGATGCCGTTGCTACTCTACCCTGAGGACAGCAAGGGATTAACACGTCGGTTTCTTGTGGGTAATGTGTACCACCTCTCGAGAGTGTCAAACTAAGTACTTAGCCGTGTCCCCGGTTATGGACAATTATGAGCCACTAGATATGGGGGCTGTAAGGAAGGTCTCACTCATTCCAATTTCCTAAGAAAATGAATGGTTTGAACTGGGTAGGAGCATTAATGTGTCTACTCAATGTGCTTTAGGTTAATAGGAGCATGGGTGTTTCTACCGCGTGTCCAATAGAATTCAAAACTATTTTTTCAAAATGATAGAATTGAACAATGATGCTTTTATGCAAATAGCCAAACCCCTCTTAGCCAAAATATGCATGTACTTGGTAGGTCCTTTATAACTCTGGTAAACTTGCCAATACATTCAAATGTATTGACCACGTAGTGGCTGCAATTAACAATGCAGGTGGATCCGACGATGAGTGAGGTTCGTCGTTATGTTGTGGGTCATGTGCTTACATTCCAACATGCTCTCACCTTGGAGTAGTTGTGGCCCTTTTATTCTACCCTTTCCGTTGCAGTTTTGAAAACAATGTTTTATGATGTTGAAACAGTATTTGTTTATGCTGGCCAAGGGGTCATGCGAGGTTGTAAGTAATATTTAAATCCTGGATGATGCGATGTAATAAAGTACTTTTGACCTTTGTTTCTGTATATTTCATCATGAAACTGTGTGTGCTAGTGAGTCGATGCAGGGACTAACACAGTAGCACAAAGATCGAACCCTGTATGGGGGCGGTCGCTTCAGATGGTATCAGAGCAATGTGTTGCTTGTAGGAACGTGACCCGGAACTGTGAGTATCGAAAAGAAGAAGAATACAAAGACACTAATCAGGCAAGTTCACTTTGACCATCATCCCATTATTTTATTATGCACTAGTTTTTATTAGTTGCATTGTTAGGATTATTATTGTATCTATACTAGCTATGATCTCTTCTAGTAGTATATGATACCCTTGCCATGTCCTTACCACCAATTGCCATCGTAGTAGTAAAATGCTATGCTATGATAGTATACGAGGGTGGTATTATTACAATGTGATGCTATTGAATTAAAGTATTGTTTTCCTAGTGTATGGCAAAACAAGTAATTCAATGAACCATCCTAGGTGGGCTGCTTTGAGTATTTCAGATGTATGCGACGTCAGGTCCATTTCTATGGGTCCATTTCTATGCGTCGTCTCGCCATTCCTATGGGAGCGCCTGCGTCGCAAATGTGGGATGCCACCCGGGTTAACCAGAGACTAGACTAGTTTTCTGTTTAGTAGCTTCCAGTACAACCACATGGTATTATGGGCTCTGCCAGGATGGACGTAAGAAATATGAACCTGGATCCGAGGTGACATCGGTATGTAGCCGTGTAGGTTGGAACGCGTCCCTCAGGTGATTTGGGGGAATATGTTTTGAAAATTCCTGTAATCGATGCCGTTGCTACTCTACCCTGAGGACAGCAAGGGATTAACACGTCGGTTTCTTGTGGGTAATGTGTACCACCTCTCGAGAGTGTCAAACTAAGTACTTAGCCGTGTCCCCGGTGACGGACAATTATGAGCGAATAGATCTGGGGGGCTGTAAGGAAGGTCTCACTCATTCCAACTTCCTAATAAAATAAATGGTTTGAACTGGGTAGCAGCATTGATGTGTCTACTCAATGTGCCTAGGTTAATAGGAGCATGGGTGTTTCTATCCCGTGTCCAATAGAAATAAAAATATTTGGTTAAAAATGATAGAATGAAAGAATGATGCTTTTATGCAAATAGGCAAACCCCACATTGCCAAATACTGCATATACTTGTTAGGTCTGTTATAACCCTTTAGTGAACTTGCCAATACATTAAATGTATTGACCCCCTAGTGGCTGCAATGTTTAAATGTTGCAGGTGAACTAGGTGAAGAGTGAGGTACGAATTGTTAGGGTTGCGAGTTTACATTCCAACATGTTTCGACCGTGGAGTTGTTATGAGACTCCTGTATCTTCTGCCTTCCGCTGCAAGACTTTATTTTCTTATGAGATAACCATGAGGTTATGCAATATGTAAGCTACTATTAAATTCTGAATCAATGCGATGTAATATACTTTTGACCTTTGTATCTTGATATTACATATAGTCACACCGCCACGTCCGCGCCGCCATCCCCGGCCAAATCTTCGCCGCCCCGTCTGCTCCGTGCATCCCGCAGCCTGCCGCTGGCGTCCCTACAAAGCCCGAGGCCTGTGCATCCTTTTCCCCCTCCCCTCTCCGTCGATTACGCGCCCACGCTGCCCCGATTTCTCACCAAAGTTCGCCGCTGCCGCCGCCGCATTCGCACTCGTCTCTGACGCACCCATGAGTCATTCTCGCTGCCGTTTGCCTCTCCCTATTCCTCTTTTGCTTGCGGTCATTTTGACGCACTCCAACTCCGTTTGGTACACCACAGCTCACCGACGATGTCAACCTGAAGCTCCGCCGCCGCCGCCGCATCTCCGCCGTCCTAGCCGTCACCTCCGGCTGCCCCGAAGCGAACTGACGCCGTCATCCACTCCGCCTCGTCGAGCCGCGCCTCCCTCACGCTTCCCCGAGCCGAAACCCCGCCGGAAAAGCCCACCGCCGCGTCCCTGAGCTCGCCGGAACCCTCGTCGGACACCTAGCGCCGCAGGTAAGCCCCATGATCGATCTCGTCCATCCGATCTTCATCAACGGTTAGGATTAGATCCTTTAAATCGAAGGGGTATGGCTAGATCTCAGCCGTCCGATCCGTTTAAGTGAGATCCAATGGTTGTGTTTTATTTTAAATCCCGAACCGGTACCGGCCAATCACAGCGCAACACGTGTCCCCTATTAAAATGAAAACTTAATCCCGGTTTAAATTAAATGGCAGTTTTGCAGAAAAGCTCCTAGAACTTCAAATGCTCATATCTTTGAAACCACTGGGCCAAATTTGATAAATTTTACCTTTCTGGAAAGCTCTCAACCTGTAGAATCTTTTGGCACTATTTAAATTCAAATTTGATAAATTGTTTCTGCAGCTATTTACAGAATAGGGTTTAATACGATTTAATTCATAACTAATGATTTAAAAATCATTGTGACTTGAAACCAGTGCCCAAATTTTTTTTTAATGCCCTCTGTTCAATTGGGACAGAGACTTAAATTTTTGATTTAATCCTCTGGCTATTTCTTTTAAAAGCCTTGTTTTAAGCTTTGTTTTAGCTTTAATTTGAAAACCCTAACTTGGCTTTTCTTTTTGGTTTAATTTTGATTAGACCTTTTGACCAGAGAATTAAATATTGTATGCCTAAGAAACTGAAACCCTTACTCGACAAATAAAATAAACCAAATCATGTCACATGCTTGCATTGCATCATAGCATACCTTCTTTTGTCGTGATGTGAATTGTGTGTTTATGTATGTGTATGCTTGTCTATTTTAGTTTACTCGGAGAGCGAACTTGTGACTGTGACGAGTGTTTAAACCCCAACTGCTACCAAGGCAAGTTCACTTTGATCATATATTCCCATTACATTTCTTATTTTAAATACTTATGCACTAGTGTTGTGTAGTTTGCATTGATAGGGATATTATTCATATCTATGCTAGCTATATTTTGTCCTAGTAGAGTAGGATACCCGTGCCATTACCCTTCCACCAATTGCCATCATAAGTAGTTGATTTGCTACGCTTTGTTAGTATACGTGGGAGAGAATCTCAATTACCATGAAACTGATATTGTGGAGTATTTTGGAAACCCGGCAAAAACAACTTTAATGAATCATCTTGGGTGGGCGGCTTTGAGTATTTTAGATGTTATGCGACGTCAGGTCCATTTCTATGGGTCCCTCTGAGTCGAGTCCCCGTGGATTCGGGGATGGATCGGCCATGGACGTCTCCTCGTGGATTCGGGGAGCGCTTGCGTCGCAAATGTGGAATGCCACCCGAGGTATCCAGAGACTGGACTAGTTTCCTGTTTAGTAGCTTCCAGTACAACCACATGCTAAATTGGCTCTGGCTTGATGGAGTAAGACATATGATCCTGGATCCGAGGGATTGTGCAGATGTAGCCGTGTAGGTGGAACATAGGTCCCTCAGGTGGTCCGGGTGATTATGGTCTGAAAATTCTCGTAATCGACGTCGTTGCTACTCTACCCTGAGGACAGCAAGGGATTAACCCGTCAGTTTCTTGTGGGGAATGTGTACAACCTCTCGAGAGTGTCAAACTAAGTACTTAGCCGTGCCCCCGGTTACGGACAATTATGAGCAATTAGATTTGGGAGATGTCAGGAAGGTCTCACTCATTCCAATTTCTAAATAAAATGAATGGTTTGAACTTGGGATAGGAGCATTGATGTGTCTACTCAATGTCCTTAGATTAATAGGAGCATCGGTGTCTCTACCCGGTGTCCATTAGTTAACATTATCGTAACGTTCATTTGTAGTAGGGTAAATTATGTTCTGCTTCCATGCAAAAAGCCTGAACTCCACCTTGCCAAATACTACATGTACTTGTTAGGATTGTTATAACTTCCAGGTGAACTTGCTAATACATTCAACGTATTGACCACGTAGTGGCTGCAATTAACAATGCAGGTGAATCAGACGAAGAGTGAGGTTCGTCGTTGTTTGTTTGGGTCACGAGCTTACATTCCAACATGCTCTCACCTTGGAGTAGTTGTGGCTCAATTGCTTCTACCTTTCCGCTGCTTAGTTTTTGAAACTCTATTTTGTAATGCTGACCCAAGAGGTCATGCAAGGTTGTAAGTATAATTAAATTCTGGATGATGCGTTGTAATAAAGTACTTTAACCTTTGTATCTCGATATTTCATCTTGAAACTGTGTGTGCTAGTAAGTCGATCCAGGGACTAGCACGGTAAGCACAGAGATCGAACCCTGTACGGCGGCGGTCACTTCAGCTTTCCAATAAGCGAAAGGCGGAGATCATCCGTTTGGAAAGGGAGCGCCCAATGCCCAAAGTTGCAAGATCCAAGGCTGCTGCTCTTAAAGGAAGGCCCGCCAAGCCTATTCCTCTCAAGAAATGGCCCAAGGAAGTGTTTGCGGATGAAAGGAGAAGGAATCCTTACACCGTTCCTCAAGAAGAGGGTATTGACAACAACTTTCACAACACCTTTCAGACTCGTCTCTTTGAGGAGGTGTACATGGCTCCTGTCAACAAATTCGTGCCTCAATGCATCATCAATGTGCAAGCTATGGAAGAAGACACGGATTACTTTGGAGATGCTCTTGCTATTTGCAACACTTTGAACCTTCTCCCTATCATGAAAGTGAATCCGAAGTTCAATGAGTATCTCGTGGCTCAATTCTATTCCACAGTACACTTAGAAGAGAATGAAGAAGAGAATGTGAGGAGATTGACATGGATGACCCTTGAGTGTCAAGTGAGTGCCACATGGGCGGAGTTTGCTACTCTCCTTGGGTATGATGGTGCTGGACATTGCACTCCTTCCGGTTTTTGTGTCCATGATGCCATCAAACCGGCGGACAAGAAGGTCTTGAAGCCACTCTACATTGAAGGTAGGGTCGTCCCAGGGTCTACAAAGTATTTGAAGCCCACATATGACATCTTGCAACGTATCTATCGTGAGACCATTGCATGCAAGACAGGTAATTCAGATGAGATTCATGGATATGGGGTGGATCTTATGATTCAATCCCATTTGAGAAAGCATGGTGATGAACATTTGGATGTGATGGACTATCTTTGGCATGAGCTCAACTTTGCCATTGTTTCGAGGAGAGTGCCTCCCTATGCTCCATACTTTATGAAGCTGATCCTTGCTAAATCCCGGCCTATGACTGATTTGGAGTACAAGCCTCACCACATCAAAAAATTGAAGAAGAAACATCACCTTGCACTGCGTTTTGGCAGTACGGCTGACACTGATGATGAGGAGGAGGATGACCCCGCTGATTTCGACTATGCTCCCTCCTCTAGTACCTCTCGCCCTCGCAATAAGGAAGGTTGGATGGCCAAGATTCGCAAAGTCTTTTGCATGTGGAAGTCAGTTGAGCAGAAGGTGTACAAGAACTACAAGGACAATCGTCGCATCCTTCACAAGCAAAATGCCATCTTGGAGAAACTTGGAGCCGAGGATGTTTCGTCTGTGTCTGAAGACGACGATTTTGTGACATGGGAGTCAACCCATGGGGATTGGGATAGAGACGATGGTCATATTCTTCGCCGGTTGAAGATGAGTTACCGGCTGGTAGTGAAGAAGAAGAAGATGTTGCTTCCGACGAGGAAGAAGAAGAAGAAGAAGACGACTCCGAGTGATTGTGTTTGCTTCTCTCTCTTGGGACGTTCCTCCCTTTTTGGTGTCTTGATGCCAAAGGGGGAGAGTGTAGTTGAGGGAGTTTACTAGGAGCGTTGGATTTGCATGGGTTTGATAGTCACAAGCTTGCTTATTTGTTGCTTTTGGTTTTATGCTTGTGAACTCGTTTAGTTTTATGTGTGTGGAACATATTGTGAACTACCTTATTTTGGTTTGTGTAAGACTTGATAACTATTCGTGAGTGATGTGATGTAATAGCTAGTCATATGGAATTATGCTTCATGCCTACTTGCTATGGTTGATGGTTTATTTGATATACATCTTGTCTTACTAATCATGTGTGAAGTTTTTATTTGTGCCCTTGTAGCATATGCTCCATCATGTGATCTCATTGCAAAAGGTAAAATCAATTGTTGGGATTTATCTAATGTTATATGCTTCTTGGAAGCATTGCTTTGTGTTGTTGTGGATAAATCCTTGTACGTTCATTCACATCTGTTATGCCTCTATGAGGTATTGCTCTAAATCTTTGAATGAATGAAGCTATATACTCTTTAGAAAGCTTATTGTTATATCTCTAATCCTTTGCAATTGAGTTGTTGGGTTATAAAATTTAGGGGGAGTGTTGATCCTAGTGTATGTGCACTTTGCATGTCAAAAGCAAATTCATTTGGTGCATACACCTAGGGGGAGCCCGTCTATATTTTATATCCCTCTTTGCATCTAGTTTATTGCTTATCTTTATGAAAATCTTTGTGTTGTCATCATTCACCAAAAAGGGGGAGATTGAAAAGGCATTTCTCTCCTAGGTAATTTTGGTGGTGATGACAACGTGTGTTGTGGACTAATCGTGTGTCAAGTATTTCAGATTTGATATCAAATGGCGCAAAACGATTCGATGCCCTCAAGTTGGAAAACGAAGAGTAGTTGACTTTTGGCGGCTTTTTCAGTTATTGAGTCGTCGGAACTCCGTACTATTAAAAGGGAGTCCACATGCGAATGTAATGGGTGAATCGCTTTTCACGTACACAAACAAAACATCTTGCACCCACATAAAGCCTACCTAAAAGTGAGAGAGAACCAACTCTGAATCTAGCTGCTGTGCAGTTGGCTGCCCAGGTCCGGAAGTTCCGGTGGGGTTCCGGTACACCGGAACTTCTGCCCAACCTCTGGACCAGGTCCGCGACGCTACTGGAATCCATTGTGGATTTCCGGAAGTTGAGCCGGAACAGGGCAGGAACTTCCGGTGACCAGCGGAAGTGCCGCCCCTGGAACTCGCAGTGCATAACGGTTAGATTTTGGGGAGTCCAAATAAATACCCCTTCGTCCCCAACGGGTTTCTTACCCGAGCACGAAGCCAAGAACAGCCCCCTCTCTCCCAAGAACTCCAAAAGCTTCATTCTACTAGATCTCTCTTCATAAAGCTTCCCCCTTGTTGATTCTTTGAGGATTGGAGGAGTAGACCTAGATCTAGGGAACCAAGTCACAAAGTTGATTCCCCTTGTTTCTCTTGTGGATTTCATTTCTCTTGGGCATTTGGGAGCCCTAGACAGAAGTGGTTGCCTTGAGCTCCTCCCTTAGGGATTGTGGAGCTTGAGGATTGCATTGGGAGCCTCCAATTGAGTTGTGGAGCTAACCCCGGTCAAGTTTGTAAAGGTTCGGTCTTCACCTTCAAGGAAGCCATTAGTGGAGCTCACTCACCTTTGTGGTGCCGTGAGAGGAGAATAGAGTGAGCTTTTATGGCGCCTCTACCTTGTGTGGTAGAGCACTCCTCCAAATGGAGACGTACACCTACCCCAATCGGTGGAACTCCAGTGAAATCTTCGTCTCTCGTGTGGTATCCTTCTTACCCTTTCCATTCTTGTTATCTAGTTGCTTCGGCTATTGCACTTCATCCTAGGGTTGCATTACCTTTAGAGAATCTAGTAAACCCTAGGTTAACTGTTTGTATCTTTCTAGAAAAGAAAAAGAAAAAGGTTAAAATTTGTTAGTCACCTATTCACCCCCCCCCTCTAGCCGACCATACCGATCTTTCAAATACCCAGCAAGCCCAAGAAAACTGTGTATCTCTGGAATATTCTTCGGTTGTTTCGAATTAAGCACAGACTCAACCTTGGATGGATCCATGGCTACGCCTTCAGCTGAGATAACATGTCCCAAGAAATCCACTTTCTCCAGCCAGAACTCGCACTTATTAAACTTGGCATAAAGCTGATGTGCTCTTAGCCTTTCCAATACCACTCGAAGGTGCTTCTCATGCTCTTCTTCATTTCGTGAGTAGATTAACACATCATCGATGAATACCACTACAAACTTATCTAGGCAGTCCATGAATACTTTGTTCATAAGATTCATGAAGTATGCAGGTGCATTCGTCAACCCAAAGGACATCACCAAGAGCTCGTACAGACCATAGCGGGTAATAAAAGCTGTTTTTGGCACATCTTTTGGTCTAATCTTTAACTGATGGTATCCTGATCTGAGATCTATCTTTGAAAATATAGTCGCTCCCTTCAGTTGATCGAACAAATCATCAATCCTTGGCAAAGGATATTTATTCTTGATAGTCACCTGGTTTAGAGCACGATAATCCACACACATGTGCATGCTTCCATCTTTCTTCTTCACAAACAACACCGGCGCTCCCCAAGGTGAGGTGCTCGGTCTAATGTAGCCCTTTTCTTCTAGTTCTTGGATTTGTTTCTTCATCTCAGCTAGCTCATTAGCCGGCATTCTGTAAGGTCTCTTTGCAATAGGAGCGGTGCCTGGCACTAACTCAATGGCAAACTCAATCTCACGGTCTGGTGGTAGACCGGGCAATTCTTCTGGAAAGACGTCTGGGTACTCATTCACCAGATGAACATCTCCGACCTCTAACTCCTTCATACTATGCAGCGTCGCTTTTGTCTCAGGATGAGATGGGGTATTGGGCTTGAATTCCACCATGGCCCCTATATCATCAGTCAATAATACAGACCCAGCGCCACAGTCTATCTTAGCCTTGTGCTTACTCAGCCAATTCATTCCCAAGATGACATCCAAACCTTTAGAGTCTAACAAGATGAGATTTGCTAGAAATTCTACTCCTTCAATCACTAGGATCACTTTTGGACATCTCAACCCAGCCCTTATAACTCCCCCAAGTGTTTGTACCAATAGTTGCGAACTCATAACCTCAATATGAAAGTTGTGGTTTTTAGCAAAAGACCTTGAAATAAACGAATGGGAAGCTCTAGAATCAAAAAGTACTGAACCATAACATGAGTTGATTGGGAACATACCAATAACGACATCTGGTGCCTCCTGAGCTTCCTCAATAGTAACATGGTTGACTCGACCACGTCCTGCCTGAATTGGTATACGCGATCCACTCCCCGATGTCTGGAGTATACCGCGTCCTCGGCCTGTGGCTGGAGTCTTTGTGGCAGAATCCAAGTTGAACTTCACTGGCGTCAGCCCGGCCTTCCCGTTAGGACATTCCCTCGCGAAGTGCCCTTCTGCCCCACATTTGTAGCAAACACTCGCAGCGGTGTTAGCATGCTGTCCTCCCACTTCAGCTCTAGGAGTCTTGTACATGTTGTGAGGTGCTGAGTTGTTGCTTGGCCTTGAAGGTTTTTGCACACGATAGCCTGGATGCTGGCTTGTTTTCTGGCGAGAGCTACCTGCCCCAGAATAACCTTGTGGTGCACGGCGCTTGCGATGCTCCTCAAGTTCTCTCCTAGAGTTTTCCTGCAGGATAGCTTTGTTGACAAGATGCTGAAAAGTGGGAAAGTCATGGGAGACTAGCCTGTCCTTCAGCCCTGGGTTCAACCCCTTCAAAAACCTTGCTGTCCTATCTGCCTCGGTTGGAATATCAGCCCTTCCATAGCAAGCCAACTGTGTGAACTTGCTCAAATATTCTGTCACAGACATTTTTCCTTGAACCAAAGCTCTAAATTCATCTCTCTTCAACTCCATAATGCCCGCAGGGATGTGAGCAATACGGAAAGCTTCAGAGATGAAGCGACCGCCCCTGTACAGGGTTCGATCTCTGTGCTTACTGTGCTAGTCCCTGGATCGACTCACTAGCACACATAGTTTCATGATGAAATATACAGAAACAAAGGTCAAAAGTACTTTATTACATCGCATCATCCAAGATTTAAATAGTACTTACAACCTCGCATGACCCCTTGGGACAGCATAAACAAATATTGTTTCAACATCATAAAACATTGTTTTCAAAACTGCAGCGGAAAGGGTAGAATAAAAGGGCACAAGTACTCCAAGGTGAGAGCATGTTGGAATGTAAGCACATGACCCACAACATAACGACGAACCTCACTCATCAACGGATCCACCTGCATTGTTAATTGCAGCCACTACGTGGTCAATACATTTGAATGTATTGGCAAGTTCACCAGAGTTATAAAGGACCTACCAAGTACATGCATAATTTGGCTAGGAGAGGTTTGGCTATTTGCATAAAAGCATCATTGTTCAATCCTATCATTTTTAATCAAATAGTTTTGAATTCTATTGGACACGGGGTAGAAACACCCATGCTCCTATTAACCTAGAGCACATTGAGTAGACACATCAATGCTCCTACCCAGTTCAAACCATTCATTTTATTAGGAAATTGGAATGAGTGAGACCTTCCTTACAGCCCCCAGATCTAGTCTCTCATAATTGTCCGTAACCGGGGACACAGCTAAGTACTTATTTTGACACTCTCGAGAGGTTGTACACATTTCCCACAAAAGATCGACGTGTTAATCCCTTGTTGTCCTCAAGGTAGAGTAGCAACGGCATCAACTACAAGAATTTTCAGAACATAATTTCCCAGACCACCCGAGGGACGCGCCCCCACCTACACTGCTACATACCGATGTCACCTCGGATCCGGATTCATATTTCTTACATCCATCCTGGCAGAGCCCATAATACCATGTGGTTGTACTGGAAGTTACTAAACAGGAAACTAGTCCAATCTCTGGTTACCTCGGGTGGCATCCCACATTTGCGACGCAGGCGCTCCCATTGAAATGGCGAGACGACTCGTAGAAATAGACCCATAGAAATGGACTTGACGTCGCATACATCTCAAATACTCAAAGCAGCCCACCTAGGACGGTTCATTAAATTACTTGTTTTGCCATAAACTTGGAAAACCATACTTTAATTCAATAACATCACATTGTAATAATACCAACCCTTTTATACTAACATAGCATAGCATTTTACTACTACGATGGCAATTGGCGGTAAGGACATGGCAAGGGTATCCTATACTACTAGGAGAATCATAGCTAGCATAGATACAATAATAGTCCTAAGAATGCAAGTAATAAAATCTAGTGCATAATAAAATAATAGGACAATGGTCAAAGTGAACTTGCCTTGGTAGCAGTTGGAGTTTAAACACTCGTCACAATCACAAGGTTCGCTCTCCGAGAAAACTATACGAACAAACAAACATACACATACATAAACACACAACTCACATCACGACAAAATAAGATATGCTTTGATGCAATGCAACATGTGACATGATTTGGTTCATTTTGTTTGGGTGATCAACTGATCCAAAGCATTAGCAATTAAAACAAATGCATTAGGTTTAAGAACAAAAAGCAAAAACTAGGGATTAAACCCTAAAACAAGGTTTTATTGGCATCAGCCAATTAATTTAATTTAAAATATTTATTTCTCTGTCCCAATGGACAGAGGACACCAAAACAAAATTTTGGACACTGGTTTCAATTAAAAAGGATTTCTAAATAATTAGTCATGAATTAAAAGGCATTAAACCCTATTCTATAAATTGACTGTGATTCAAATATTCAAATTTAAACAGTGCCAAAAGATTCTATAGGTTGAGAGCTTTCCAGAAAGGTAAAGTTTGTCAAATTGGCCAAAGGGTTTAAAAGATATGATCATTTGAAGTTACATGGGCTTTTCTGCAAAAGTGCCATTTAATTAAACCGGAGATTTATATTTTGATTTTTTCTTTTATTAAACAGTGCCACGTGTCACTATCCTATTGGTGCGTACCGGTTCGCTTAAAACAAAACGTGAGATCTAATCTCAACCGATGGATCTGGATCGGACGGGCGAGGGGAGAGCTAGGGTTTACCGGTGGCGGCGGCGTTCGCCGGAGTTGGAGGAGACGGCGGCGCGGGCACGGGAGCGGCGGCGTGGGGTGATTCCGGCGATGGCTAGGCTCGGGGAAGGGCGGAGACGAAGCGGCACGGCACGGCGAAGACGGTGACGGGGTCAGCGAGGCTCGGGGGCGACGGGACGCTTGCCTAGGACGACGTGAAGGCAGCGGCGGGCGGCAGAGCTTCGGGCGGCGACGGGCACGGGCGGCGGTGCACCAAAGAGGAAACGGCACGCGTCACGATGTGTGAGAGAGAGAGAGAGGAGAAGAGAGGGGTATGCGGCTGTGAGAAAAACTCACCGAGCACGTCAGCGGCGACCCAAAGACGCGGCGGCGTCCGAGCTTCTCTTGCGAGAAATCAGGCAGCCTGGCGGCGAAAATCGAGAGGGAGGGCCGAGGGGAAAGAAGGAGGAGGACGCGGGCTTTAAAAAGACGCGCTCGGGCTGAGGTTTAGGGGACGGAGCAAGGAGATCCCGGCGGGGATGGCGCGGGCGGCACGTATGGAAGGCGCGGGCGTCGTGGTGGCATCTTGGCGGAGACAACCGGCTCGATCGGTCGGGCTAAGCGGGCCGGCCCAGTGGGTCAGTCCGTTCCTTTTTTTTTTTCCTTTTAGCCTTTTCTCTTTTTCTTTTTCTGATTTCTTTGATATCTTTTGATTTTGAACTCCAAATTGATCCAAATAAATTCCAGAAAATTTGTAAAATCATGTTCTATCATGATTCAACTTTTGGGAGTAATTTCCCCTCAAAATAAATTATATAAAAATACATTTGCCCTATAAATGCCTTTAGGGCTATATAACTATTTAAATAAAATAGTTTTTCAACTCCAAATAAATAACCAAAAATTATGGGATAGCTTATTTATGCAATAAACCCCATTTATAGATAAACCTTATTGGTTTTAAGATCCAAAGCTCAAATGGGTGAAACCCTAGGGTTTAAAATGAAATAAAACCTTTTTAAAACCTTTTGAGATTCAAATTTGAATTCAAATATGCAATGTGGCATGATACTCATGGATGCAATGCATATGAAAGGTTTTGGAATTTTGGGATGTTACAAGAGAACTCATTCCACGTGATATTTTGGGCATCCACATGTGCATCACAGTAGTTCTCCCACCAATCTGCAGCCACACCTTTGAGCTGGTGCGCCGCGAACTTGACTCGATCAGCCCCATTGCAATTTGCCAAGTTGAGCTTCCTTTGTATGTCCTTCAACCAGTCATCAGCATCAAGAGGGTCCGCTGAACCTTCAAAGGTAGGTGGCTGCGTCCTCATGAATTCAGCAAGCCTAGACTTATTGCTGTTGTGCCCCTGATTCTGATTACCAACATTGGCTGCCAACTGCTGCAGGATCTGAGTTTGCATCAACATCATTTGCTGCCAGTTAGGTGGTGGTGGTGGTGGTGCGTCTTCTCCTCCATTAGGTTCTGGTTCTTGTTCTTGTTCATGTTCCTCTTCATTCTCAAAGTCCTCCTCAAAGTTTGGATCCTAAAAAGCTGGTCCTCTACCACGACCACGGCCACGGCCACGGCCTCCGCGACCTCGGCCTCGGCCTCCACGTCCTCCGCGGTTGGGATTCATCCTGTGGATCGCTTCAAGGATTAAAATAGACAAGAGGGAAAAAATTCTTAACCCTTAAACAAAGCATAAACAACAAGCGATTGGAAAATCCATAAAACATTTCATTAACTCCAAATAAACCGATGCATACAATTGTAAGATAAAGTAGGAGCTATAACACAAGGGGTCGGTATAGTCTGCTACGACACATAACCATCCAAGAAAATAACTAAAGTTTATTTTTAGCATAGCTCTCTCAAGAGTGGGACACTACAGGCTCTTACTCCTCCAGAAACTGTCACATCTCTAAGGGTAAGGGTAGTCCATGGCTGACACAAAGTGCAGCTCAAAACGGGGCTCCGGTGTCTCCGGTGTGGCTGGTATCACCTCCTCTGGCTCAATCTCCTCCTCCTGGGAGTCCTCCACGGTTGGTGGCTGCACTGCAAGTGGTGTTGGTGGAGCTGGCAATGCAAGGGGCGGTGAAACAATCGCCCGGAGAGTGAGGCGGCGTCTCCTTGGCACAGGAGCACTCCTCGCGGTGCTGCGTCTCCTGTGCTCTAGGTAGTAGTTCCTCCGACGTCGCGCTATAACGCGATCCCTTTCCCTCTGTGCTGCTGCAGTGGCATGAGCTTCTATGGCATGTTGAGCCTGTTCTTGGGCAGCATGAACAGCCACCTCCGCCATGGTATTGTTGGCTTCGATCGCTGCCTGAGCCTGATCGTTGGTGTTGTTGATGGCCTCCTCGGCAGCAGCCTCTGCGTTGTGTGCCGCTGCTTGGGCAGCAACCAAGGCCGTGTTTGCCTCAACAAGCCTCTCCTCCAGAATCTCCATGCGACGACGGTTGTGCTGAAGGCGAGCATGCATGTCACGCAACATACCGGAGGTGGTGAGTAGCCGTCGCTCCAATCCATATGAGTACCTAGTCATGTGAAGGACCATCGAATTGGCGGATCGATGTGCCACGCAGCTCGTCCTGGTATAATCCACCGAGCCTGTGTAGCATCTGATGGATGGCGTTGATGCTAGCATCCTCGAAGTCCTCCCCAGCGGCAATGCTTCGGTGGGGCCCTCTGGGTGGCTCTCGGCGTGGAAACACCCAGATGGTGACTCTGACAAATGCGTCACCCTCCACCGTCCATCGGTCCTCTGCGTGGATCTCAGGGTCTCGGTCGAAGTGCAGGTAGTACAGCATGTCCCGCAACTCTTGACCAAGGAAACCAAGGCTTGCTAAGTCCGTCATCGAGGGATCCATCTACACACATTTGAAATAGGTAAGGAAATCAACAACATTTTTAAAATAACTAAATGACTGGGAAGTAACGGCAAAGAAGCTTAATATTTTTTTTATAAATAGAGTTTTCCCAAAATAAGTCCTTAAGGCTTTTCCATTCTATCTAAGGCCACGATGCTAGGTCGACGTCGGCTCTGATACCACTTCTGTGAGAACCGGGAAACAAACTGCCAGACCTCATGTAACACTAGCCCAGGAATGCTAATGTACATGCGAAATGTATCTCATTGCACGACAGTTCAAAAGTTAATACAAAGTTTGAATAGTAAAATGGCCTCAGCTTACATAAAGCAATGTCTTGGGGCATTATTATTACAAGTCTGAAATAGCAGTGGAAAACAATAAACGACGCGTGGTGCCTCCATCTCAACCACAGGCAGTCGATGTAGCACACGAGGCCTCACTCCTCAGGTTCACCGTAGTAGTCGCCGTCAACGTCGTCTTCTTCATAGTACTCTGTACAACAATGACAACAACAAACCATTGCCATGAGTACATTACGTACTCAGCGTGCCCCCTCTGGGAACCCTGATAACTGCATGTTGGCTTCAAAGGACTATATGGTTCTTTTGAATACAAGCGGTTTTGTTTGAAATACAACTATACTTTTGATGAAGGCGGTTTTGATAAAAACAAGTTTATCTCAAAAGCATTATCCAACAACGTGAGGGTCCTCGACCACTAACCCAAATCCTCAGTTCCAGCAAGAAGTTAGAGAGGGAGGAAGGAAGGGAAAGAAGACAGGTCCCGTATGTCAAGAAAGAATCATGTGCCGTCCATGACCGTGGACACGGCTATTCGAATAGTTTTACACTCTGCAGAGGTTGTACGCTATACCCACACGAGACGATCTCGCCTTGTGCCTAACCAGTTGCGCTACTGGTGAACACACCCCTCAGTGTATCGACAGCGAGACCGTGACGAGGTCTTTTAGCTACCTCCCCCAAAGATGTGACGAGCCCACCGGGTCTGGCGCACGGAATGAGAGTACGTCCCCATCTCCGGTCCCCCCATCTGTGCCGAGGGTTCTCCCATCTCAGGTGACACCCCATTTGCGGTACGGCATCATCGGCACCTAAGGCTGACTAGCTTACTTGACCAAGCCAGAGCCCATATAGCATGTGGTCGCACTATTGTCACAATCTTCAGATTCAAGACTTATTAGGCCTCATCCGCTACGGGCGGCTAATTGCTCCGACACAGGCTAACAATTGCTCCTTCAACCAATGATCCAACTGTCGCCCGCACCAGTTGTATGGTAAGTTTCACCCAGAGTAGGTAGAGAGAGTAGAAGGGGATTCCAAGAAGAGGGAACAACATCCAGCTCAGCGAGCTCAACAACTTTCAACAATGTATCATCGATCCGAAGATCATATAGAATCCTCGAAGAGGCAAAAGAGTGATTCCTAATGAATAATATGAGCAAGGCTAAGCATTTCTACTCTACAAGAATACTATATAAACTACTCCAGGTATCAAAGGAATGCGACAAGCAGATCATGGCCAAGTGTCAATCGACATACTAGCTACAAGAAATAAGTAGCATGCATGTTTATAAAACAATAAAATAACTAACTAATGCCCATTTGAAAACATAGGATAAATATGATCAAAGAGAGGGGGGCATGCCTTCGTTGTCGGGGTAATATTCTTCTCCTTCGTGGCCCTGGTTGTGGTCGTTCCCGTCACTCCCTATTCGTCGTAAAAATAAATCGCCGCCAAATAAATAAACAACTCCAATAAAGAATCCAAAAAAAGAGTCCGAAAGAAAGTGAGATAAACACATGAACCAATTTGGAATGAATAGGGTGATACACGGAGTGTGTCTCCGAGTCGTGGAATAGCAAGAGAGTGTGGAACTAGAGAATCCTTTATGCTGGCTTCCTAGTGTCCTTAACCATAGTATATATAATGATACCCTCCCATATAACCTTAATACACAAGCTTGTATGCTCCAATTTAATCTAAGCACTCGAGAGTACAGCAAGCATGATCTTACCATAAGGAAAAGAGAGTAGAATAGCTACTGCTGTAAGCATGTGAAGCATCCAACAATTTAAACACTAGTTTCTTTCTCAGCTAAGCAAGATGCAAACAGTATGCAAAACTCAATAATTGACACACAGCTCTAAGCATGGAAGAACAGGGTTTCTCTAATATAATTTAAACAGCAGAAAGATGATTTTGAAGCTACAAACACAATTATGCCTTTCTAGCACAAGCACTAGTATAGCAGAATCTATATGGCAAACTGGGCAAGCATGTAACTAAAAGAATAACAACACTGCATTTCTACTACCACAGGAGGTACAGTGACATGTATCAGATTGAGTACAGTAGAGTAAAACTGAATTTGCTAGCACCAAAGCACATACAACCTGCTAACTGTATTAGTCACTGAAAAGCTCATGTATGTGAAACAACAATAGTGCAGCAACTGAACAATTATGCATGCTAGATGAAACAGTGCATCAACTAAACAATTAGTCAACAATTAGTTGATATACAGCAGGGAGAGAGACAAAATATACGACCGAACTAATCCTCAATATGGTATTCGCTGCATAGGAGATAAACTGAGACTGTACAACCACTGTAACAGATTCACAAACAGCCGTATACATCCACTGGATATGAAGGAAAAATCCATACATACATGTAGAAATTCATGCTAATGAAACAAATCAGCTTGCAGCTTCTAACCTGATATGTGCTACTGAACTAGAAACATTAGTATGCTGAAACCTACAGTGAAGTATCTACCAACTACACAAATCTGAAACTTGACGGTAAATAATTACAGAATATGCATTGATGGAAGCATTGAGCAATAGCAAAACAGTTGAGACCAAATTTGGAATAAACTACATGTGCAGGTGCTCCACCATACAATCTGAACTTCATGCTGTAGGTACAGACTGAAAAAAAACTACCAATAAACACACCTGCAGATTTAGAGCTGCCCAATAATCTTGGTGAACAAAACAAGTACGGCTACACAAGGGCCCTAAGTGCTTCTGTAGCCTATCCTAAACAGGTCCAGGGACTAAACCTTCTAAACTAACCCAGTCGCTGACTACAAAAGAAGAGAGGTGAGTTCAGGTGTAGGTGTTCGCCGGAGATAGAATAATCGTGTGTGTAGGGTGATGACAAAAATGAAACGGGAGCACTGCAGCGATCCAGAGGACGGTGATTACCTGTCCAGCGACGGACGGAAGGACTGGCGTCGACGGTGCCCTAGGTTGTGGCAGGATCTGCTTGTAGAGGGGAGGAGAAAAGAACTAGCTGCAGGGCGAGAGGAGATTTAAATAGGGGGAAATGCAGGGGATTGAAGTAGAGCCCTTGATTGGGGAAAAACGGAAGGGGCAGGGATGGAGTCATGGCGCCTGGAGTGATTGCGGTGGCGTTACTGTGCGTGGAGTGGAGGAGGAAGAAGAAGCGTTCAGTTTGCAGTGGTCGTTGGGAAAAAAAATGGAAAGGGGCAAGGCCCAGGAAAGAGGAAAGGAAGAAAAAAAGAGATGGGCTAGAGGATTTCAGCCCATAGTGCAAGAGTTGAGCTTTAATTTGCATAATTCTCAAAATCAATTCCAATGAAAATCTGAATTCAAACTGAAGGCAAAAATCTAAGAAAACGAGTTTGCATCTCCAGTTAGACATGATGAAACTGACAAAATTAATTCAAAGCCCAAAAGACAAAGTAGGGTATTAAGGAATCATATTTCCACCTTTTTTTATGCCAAATTAATTCCCAAACACTTTTGGGATTAATTTCTGCAACTCCAACCAAAGTACTTTATTTACATAGAGTATGATGTAACATCCCTTGCTTATGAAAAAGAAAAAAAAATTGACTCAAAATCAGGATGTTACACAATGCTTTGGATCATAAACCCTAAAAGCTACAAGGTAACTCGTATAATTAAGAATTACAATGAAATTTCTTGAAGACATTTTCTCTGTGATATCATACTTTGCAAAATGAAGTTCTGCTGAGGCTTCAACATAAAGACTGCAATTGGATTGTAGCAGCAACATTGTTACTGGTATCCCTGCACGAACTTGAGTACCTTTAAATTTTTCGAAAAGCTCCTTCAATCGCTAAGCAAAAAGATGAGAAATCATGAGCATTGAATGTATTTGGGCCGGAGATGATCCCCTAAACATGCAGGTCGTCGAACCGCGAGATCTTCATCAGAACGCTAGAGAAATATTCCAAAATTTCAAAAGATAGAACCAACAAAAGCACCATGACATACTAACAGAAACTCAACAGATACGTATAAACGGATCTGCGAGTACATAAACTCAAGATTCACAAAATCTCCAATACATAAACCCAACACTAATCTCACGGGGATTAAAAATCTCTGGCTGCACAGCAATGCCCGTTGAGACACTACCACAACAGAGGAAGAAGCTGAGTACCTTTATTCGTGACGGCATCGCAACCTCCTGATGTGTCAGTGGCCCGATCTTTCGATGAGAGTGGAGATAACTATCGATTTGGGGGATTTTGACCTTGACGATCCGACTATACCGTACTCAACGATACACTCAAGCAATCGTTAAACTAATCTCCGATGGTTATTGATCTTGCCGTAGGCACGATCAACCTGAACAACGAGGTTGGAGTTCCTGCAGTCAATTGAAGCACGATAGGTTCCACTGATGATCTGAACAAGACGGTAAACCTACACGTCTCGCAGATGTATATTGTAGCAAAGTTAAACAATTCAACAAAAACCAATCAAAACCTGACTGAAGGTAGCTATTTATTGTAGGCAAGGAGGAAGACGTGTGCCGCCTCCATGTTTCTTGGCTGTTACGTTGTGTTGGACACCAAGCAGATTGATGCAGATTGATGCTCTCGTTATGGCCTAGAGCCCTAGACCTGGACGCGAGCAAGTCCTCGTATGCATCGCATGCATAGCTTATGGGCCTAGGGCCCACTTAGCCACTTCGTTGGTCTTGTACTAATTGGCCCACCCGCTGGACGCAGCCCATGCCAGCAAGCACACGCCCACACGAAAGCGCTGCAGCCCGTGCAAGCAAGCGCACAGGTCTGATCGATGGCCACGCCCACGCTTGCTAGCTTTTGATTTGAAGCATCGAGAAGTCCAGCTGCTTGCATTTCCAGTACTACCACTTCTGCATGCGTGTACACATACAAGCGTATACGGTGTTCATATGCAAGGTAGACCGTTCCTCTTATTTTCACGCGCGGCTTGTATAGGTCTTCGGTGATACTGCGTATGAAAATTGGAGGTGTCGTATTTTTTTTCCGGATATAAAAATAAAATATTATAAAATTATTAATAAAAACCACCTGAGAATTATATCTACGTGTAGTAAATTCGGTCGTATCCGAGGTATTATGTCCATATCACCTCCGCCATTGCGTTGGTGATCGGAACCAACAATCAGAATCCGTTACTCTTTGGAAGCTCCTCGCTGATGCTAAACTAAAATGCGTCAGCGTCGATTCTTAACTCTAACGCTTCTTATAAGGCTGTCACAGGTAGCATCGGAAGGACACGTCAAGAAGATATTGCTGACATATACCTAGACGCGCTAGACCACACTTCTGACGCTTGGTTTCTACTGACACATCGTTGTTCAGAACGCGTCAGAAGGGAGTTTAGTTGTTGTGACAGTTTGCTTTGCGGAAGCGTCAAGTTTGTTCATGAGGAATTCTCTGACTCGATGTTGTGTCGTTATGTCAGTATACTTCTTGATGCTCACTCACTTCTTGTTCTAGCGCACGTAAGAGAATTGATGGAACTCACATTTTTTTACATGCACGACGCGTAGTGGTTAATTAATTCAAAATAAAGTGACGCTGCAGTTAAGAAAAAACACAAATCAAAACATCAGCTAATACCGTTGCAATGCTAATACATCCCACACAGAAGCTGGTCTGCTCTTGTAGCTGAACTTTGAGATCTTCAATCAGTTTCTTCGCTTCTTGTATCTCCGTTTCGAGATCTTCTATCACCCCGTCCTGGGCAGCAAGATCAAACTCTAGTTTGAGCTTCTCAGCGAACAATCTGTTGTTCAGCTTCTTTACTTCTTCTAGCATGGCTTGCGGCTTCGACTCCACCATCCTACCTTCCTCAATGCATAGGAGGTACTCGAGGAAGATGATCTAGGTCTTGGACGGAGAAGGTGGCGCAGGAAACGGAGTTCCTAAGCCACGACATCATTGATTCAGCACCATCCTTGGTGTATCCACTACGACCCACGAAGGAGAGATTCAAGGAAGAGATTTCGCGAGAGTTTTTTTTTTGCCTTTTCAGTCGCTCTGGCAATTTTATTTCCGTAAGTAGAGGATCAGGCAAATATATAGGTTGCTAGGCAGCCGACGCATTTTAACCCAACAAGAGTCAATGGTGCAAGCTTTTGATGCTCCATAATCTTCTGACCCTTGCAGTAGAAACAGGTGTCAAAGAACAATCGTCACATGAGGTCATTGACTCTTAAGATGACCAATGCTTGCTATTCTGGTTTTTCTTGATAAATTATCACAGAGCTGCAAAGTATCATAATTAAATTTATGGAATATTTTTAGGTAAGATTTCCTAGTGACAGATTCAAGAATGTTTGGCCAATGTTTATGCTCAATCCTGCATCTGCATTTGACAGATGAAAAAATTCACTTTGTCAATGCAATGTTATTCTTAATTTTCTTCAGGGAAGTAAACTTATTCTTATTATTATAGGACCGTACAATTTGAGCATGCTTTTGCGGGTATAGTTACATATTATAGAAAATTATGGTAGATTGCCACCGAACATGAACCTCAAATTGTACTAAATTTAGTAGTCCTTCCGATCCAGAATAAACGTGGCTGATTTAGTACACTTTAGTACAAAGTTGTACTAAAGGAGCGACACTTATTATGTATCGGTTTTGTTCTTTGGAATACTGGTGCATCATAGTTCAGTAAGGTTCAGGTGCAAAATCATGATCAATCGAGAACAGCGGCAAATGCTCGGGCAATCTCGATAGTGACTTGTTGCCTACCCCTTTGATCTCAAAACTGAACAATGTCATCCCCAGGCCTTCTCTATTTCAAAAGCTTTACTGAACAATACATGCTTTGACCACATAACTGAACTAGTCACTGATTTTGTTTCCAACACACACATATCTCAACAATTCACTGAATGTTAATTTTTGCCTAAATGCTCAAAAGTGCATATGCACTTATCGGTGGAGACGGGCGCACAGGCTTCCAAGCCATTCGTTTCCTCCTGGCCCAGCAAAGCCGTGCGATGCGTTTCGGACAGGCCTCTCTGGTCCATGGGATGGGACCCACGGCCAGCCGTTTCCGTTTTCCTAGCGTTCTCTATGACTCTACTCCCATTGGGCTCGATCCCTACCCATTTCCCCACCTCGTCCCGATACCACGCCGCCGCCTCCTCTCTCCCCGGTGTTTCTCGGCGGCGTAGGTTCACGCAGAAGAGAGCGCGAGGGCTTCCCCACGCGGCCGGCCCAGCTAACTCCATTGGCGATTTGATGTGGGGTCGAGGGTTTCCCCGCGCGCCTGCCCGCCAGACAGTCCCAACTACTCCACGGCTTGACCGGCGAGTTGATACGGGGGCGAGGGCTTCCCTGCCCGCGCGCCCACCGGCCCTTGCTAACTGGAACACGCATATGGGGGCAGCACCGCCGCGGCTCGCATATCAAGGCAGGCGCGGCTGCCGTGTAGCAGGCAAAGATGGACTGGTCTAGGTTGGGGGAGAAGTAGAGCACGCAGGCGATGGGGGCATCGGCGAAGGACCGGAGATCAACGCTGTTTGTCCGCGGGCGTCGACGACCTCTGACGTCGTGGTGAGTTCGATTGGCGCGAGGTCACAACCTGCATATTGTTTACGTTGTTCGTAGATGTTCGGGCATCGTGTTTGCTTGTTTTTGAGATGTGTTCGAAAGCCGCATCAAGCTCCACGGGACGGATCCGAGTAGGATGCCGAAATCGAGCGCGGCAACCTGAGAAAGTTTAGTCAGAGTTCATGGTTAGGTTTCTCCTCTCTGCAACGGATTTTCCGTGCAGTTTTAGCTGGTTTATTGGTGGCGATCTAGATCATTGCTCCTGAAGTAGGTTCTCCAGTTATGCGCCTTCTGCAGCAGGTTTTTTTTTGTGTCGTTTTAGCTGGTTTTTTAGGGGCGATCCGTACGTTGCTTCCGAAATAGTCCCCCTCACCCATAGTATGTGCTTGTTGCACGTGATAGGAGTGGGTGGGGGTAGGGGCATGGGGAGTGCAATTAGATGTTGCTTTCTTCAGCAAAACCAGTCCCGCTAAGAGCACATCTAGGTGTGTGTGCGTGTGTGTGCGCGCACGCGCGCGCGTGGGTGCATGTGCCCCGAGTTGTCCATAAGTAGCTGATGCAGATTTAGAACCAGTATGCATTCTTTACACAGCATTTGTTTTCAATCAATTTTTGTTTTCTGTGATTGCCAACTATGTGTGAGAGCTACTGTGTTTCAACATTTTTTTTACACAGCAATCCCTTTTGATGCAGAAATTTTTCGTTAACTAGGTGTCCTAATGTGTACGTGTTTACCTGTCCATGTGTTTATGTCTCTTACACATCAATCCCATTTTTTGCCCCCCGTGTGGCTGTGTATGTGTTTATGCAGCAGAGAGCATGAATTCATTTGAGGATGAGGCAGCCGGGGAAGTGGTTGAAGAAGATAAATCCGGAGATCTAATTCATCGTTGTCGCCGTAGTAGACGGAAATCATTTAAGTTTCAAATTCCGGAGCTTGATAATGTACTAGACGGACAGGTCCATAGTTAATCCCCCACCTTTTCATTTTTTTCATCACAATATGGTTGCCTGAATATAGATGCGTGTATGGTAACCTGGTTTATAGTTTCTTTTGCCCTATATAGTCTCACAGTTGCCTATAAGCTCACACAGTTGCTTTTCGCACTGTAGTTGCATTTTTTTTCCAAAAAAACAATTAAGCTGAAATAGTTGCTTTTTCCAATAGCATGTATAGTTGCTTGATATCGGTGCATAATAGTCGATATAGTTCTTTTTCCTCTGATACATGTGCCCAAAATATAGTTTGCTTTTCCAATAGCTATATAGTTGCTTGATATAGGGGTTCGTAGTAGACGAAATAGTTGCTTTTTATTTTTTTCCCGATTCATGTGCCCACAATATAGGTGTTTTTGTTGTAGCCATATAGGATATAGTTTGCTTTGTTTACTGATATGGTTGCGGATATAGATGTGTCGCCTAGCCTAGATGTTTTCTGCGTCAGGAATCCCCCTCCAAAACACGCATGCAGTTGTTGTTGTCCAACATGAGCTGAACTAAGACGTATCATATTTTGGAGATCCTAGATTATACATGGTATAGAGCTAATGTCAGCGCAGCGGTTCCATGTGGGGGAACATATGTGTTTCAGCAGAGTATTTTGTTGCTTGTGTTTTGTAGATGTTATAGGACCTGTTGTATATTATGGATCTAGTAACCTCCAGGAATAGCAAGCATGTATGATGTATTTTTAGAAAACTGCAGCTGTATTTTTCCTCTTTTTTAGTAGATCTTCCAGTGGAAGTGCAAAGCATATGTCCCTCTAGTTTTATTACGACACTCCTACAAGGTGCATGTCGGCTATGTGCTGCTGGCTAAATCACAACAATTTGTGGATGTTATAGATGTTGCCGGCATGTTGTAGGTCTGGATTTGAGGCAAATTTTGAGCCACTGTCATCGTAGATGCCTAGCCTTTTTTAGATGTTGCTTGCCTAGTGTCGTTCTAGTGGCCCACGGGGTCCCACTGATACGGCACGCGTGGGTCGCCAGTGACAAAGCCCCGCCATGTTGGCCTCCCGGGAAAGGTAGGCCGGGAAGCCTGCCCCAAGGAGACGGTTCTTGGTGAAGACAAACCCAAGGGCTGAAATAGAAGAAGCGTTCGAGAACTCTGGTCCGGGAAGTGAAGGGAACGCCTCCCCGGCAACTAGCCGGGTGCGCTAGTCAGGAAGGGGCTCACCAGCAACCCGCGCTCGAGCATGCAGGCGGGGTCCGCAGAACAGTGAAGACAGGACGCAGCAGACACAATGCATTTAATGCACCGACAGGAGTCACATCGACAGGGATAGTTTTGTTCAGCAAGGCTAGGGCGTCTACTCTACAATTCATATTTTCTACCGTGTACAGTGGCCTAGGCACTGCATGGCTCCCAGCGTGGATCAACGACAGTGTAATTCCTGTGGCGATGACGCGCGTATAGGAGACGTGTCATGCTGCATGCATCGGCACCTGTAGTATGCCCTTGTGTATAAAAGGAGGACCAATGCCACCGGTCAAAGGGTTCCGTTCGGTTCGGTTCTAGTCCAAGTAAGAGTCATATCCAGTAGTAGCAAGGAGTATCACTCCTGTAGGCAGCAAACTCTCTAAGGAGAGCAAGTAGCTCTCCGGGAATCCCCCGGGGCACCCTGTAAAACGTGCACATATTCGTGAATACAACTCCAAGCAGGACGTAGGGTGTTACACCTCCGGGTGGCCCGAACCTGGGTAAATTCATGCGTCGACACATCGTGTCTTTCGTCGCGCAGGCGATCGCTGGAGCAATCGCCTCGCCCTCCACCGAACCAAAAAAGGGGGTGCTTGGCATCCCCGGTGCCGGAGACCCGTGCTCCGACATCTGGCGCGCCAGGTAGGGGGGCATGCAGAGAGCTTCGGGTGACCGCCGGCGTCATCGTCTTCACCACCAGCTTCTCCATCAGCGACATCTTCCACGACTAGCTCGCCATGCTGCCCAAGAAGGCAAACGAGACTCGGGTCGACTTGCGCGACACCCTCGCCATACGCACTCGATCCCACGATGCCGCACGTGCGTCACAAGTTCAAGAGGACCAGGGGTCCCCTCCATGGCAGCAGCAGCAACCGCAGCTGCCACCCCCACCTCCTCGGCCGTCGACGGACAACCGACCGAAGGGGCCTGCGGCGCCTAGCGCCGGAGCCATCCGCGCGAGCGACCTCATCGTCGTACACGCTAGCCAGCTAGCTCACTCGCGGGCTGAGGACGTGTAGCGACAGTTGCACCACGACCACAGCGCGTCGCGTGCGACGCCAACGGAGTCTCGGCCCTCACATCCGAGAGCACCGGGCGACCGGGCGGAGGGCAGCCGGTCGGAGAACCGGCAGCCTCCCGCCCAAACCCCGGCAGAAGCCATCATTGCTGCGTGTGTCATGGTGCGCTACGAGCCACCGCAAGGCACGCTAGCGCATGACGTGTGGAGTGCGGAGCTGGACGCTCGCTGCCCAACAGCCGCAAGGTGAGGGCGGCCAGGCCGGTTCAAGCTGGGGACAGAACCCGGGACGCGGAGATGCGCCCCGTGTCTCGGGGCATGGAGAGCACCCTCCCCCATCGGGAGGACAAGGAGACGAGGATCCCAAGGGATACTCGGAATCGTCGATGTACGCCCGCCAGCAGGAAGATCTCCGCCAGCGCCTGCAGCGCCGGTGTTGGCGCGAGGCAGGGTGCCAGCGTCTAGAGGAGTAGGAAGACACTCCCATGGGTGCCGATGATGGCTGCGCCACGTTCACCCGCGAGCTGCGCCGGGTGACATGGCCCCGCAAGTTCCGAGCGCCAACGCTCGGGACATACGACGGGACTGTGAATCCCAAGGACTTCCTCCTGACCTACACGTTGGGCATGCACACCATCGGTGCCGACGACAAGGTCAGGGCCAGCTGGTTCCCGATGGTCCTCAAAGGATCAGCGAGGACTTGGTTGCTCAACCTGCCCGCCGGGTCCATAGCCTCCTGGGCTGACTTGCGCGTGCAGTTTGTGAACGCGTTCCAGGGCGGCTACAAGCGCTCGGGAACCATGGCGGAACTGCACACGGTAGTGCAGAAACCGGGGGAGACGTTGCGGGACTTCACCAACAGGTTCTCCAACCTCTCGTACTCTATCCCAGAGGCGGAAGCGGCCGCCATCATCAACACGTACGCCATCAACGTCCGCGACCCGAAGATGCGTGACAAGCTGAACACGCACCGGATCCGGACCACAAGGGATCTCTACGCTCTCGCGCACAAGTGCGTGATTGCCGAGGAAGGGCGCTTAGCGCCTGAGCTTGCCACCAAGGCGGCGGCAAACCCACCCGAGGGCTCCAGGAAGAAGGGCTCCCGGAAACGCGGCGGGAAGCAAGTGCTTGCCACGGAACCGGGGGCTACCCAGAGGCCCACCAAGAAGGCGGCGTCGGCGGAAGCATCGGGTAGCACGCCGGCGGTGGCCGCACGCTGCCCCATCCACACCAACGCCACCCACGACGCGCGGGACTGCCGCAATCTCCAGACCATCAAGGAGAAGCGCGAGCGGCGCCACGAGGAGCGCCGCGCTACTGGGGCCTGCTTCAACTGCGGGGACATCGGGCACCTCTCCCGAGACTGCCCGAACAACCCCCGCAACGGAGCGGGCCAGGGCGCAGCCGGCGTCGACAAGGGAGAACATGCGGGGGGTCGCGGTCAAGCCCGCGACGGCAAGGACCGGCCTCCCCGGGGACGCGACAAGCCTCGCGCCGAGCAGCGCGAGGATGACTGCAGCGACGACGCCGACGAGCCCGGTTTCAGGAGCCCCGCGACGACGTCGCCTGCATCCACGGGGGAGCGTACGCTCTCACGTCTCACACTTCTGTGAAGCGGCTTACGCACGAGGTCTGCGCCCTTCTCCCTAGCGTGGAGGCGCAGCAGACGTTGAGGTGGTCGCATGTGCCGATCACCTTCAACTCGAACGATCACCCGATTCGTCATTTGGGATTAGGGGTACTCCCCCTCGTGGTGTCACCGATCATAAACAACGTGACGGTGACCAAGGTATTGGTGGACAACGTGGCGAGCCTCAACCTCCTGTCCGCCAAGCTGGTGGAGAAGCTTCAGCTGCCCCTTGAGCAGATGAAGCCCACTGACCTGTTTCGGGGAATCAACCCCGAAGTGGTGTAGCCCATGGGGCGAATTACGCTCCCGGTGACCTTCGGATCCCGGGAGGCGTTTCGGACTGAGCACATCGTTTTCGATGTAGCTCACACCCCGTTGCCGTACAGCGGGATTATTGGTCGGCCGGCACCGAGCAAGTTCATGGCGGCAACCCATTGCGCCTACGGCGTGATGACGATGCCGTCAACGTACGTCGTACTCTCCATCAAATGCGACCTAAAAGACGCTGCTTGGTGCGTGGGCGAGGTCGTGAAGGCCTCCGCAGTGGCGGATCCCGGCGACTACGACGTCGTCGGGAACGAGGATCCACTTGCGGGTGAACAACCCGCACAGAGGAAGGCACGAGCCGCTCCCGGACAGGACACCGAGGGCAGCTCCAGCTCCAGCCCGCGCGTTAGCAAAGGCGCGAAGCTGAAGGAGGAGGGCACCAAGGTCAAGAAGGTGCCCCTGCATGCCGGCAACGAGGCATGCACCGTCTCCATCGGTGCGAGCCTCGACGACAAATCGTCGCCTTCCTCTGGGAGAACTCTGACGTGTTCGCTTGGGAGCCGTCAGATCTTCCCGGAGACCCCAGGGAGGTGATCGAGCATCGGCTGGTGGTGCGGCCAGACACACGGCCGGTCAAGCAGAAGGTTCGCCGGCAAGCACAGGAACGCAAGGACTTCATTCAGCAGGAAGTGGAGAAGCTCAAGAACGCTGGGCAATCAGAGTAGTGTTGTACCCTACTTGGTTAGCAAATCCTGTTGTAGTCCTTAAGGCTGGAAATAAATTGCGCATGTGTGTAGATTTCACCGATCTCAATCGTGCATGTCCTAAGGACCCCTTCCCTGTACTCCGAATCGATCAAATAGTAGATTCTACAGCAGGTTATGAGTCTTTGTGCTTTCTAGATGCCTTCTCTGGCTACCATCAGATTAAGATGGCGGTCGAAGATGAGGAGACAACAGCGTTTATCACTCCGGTTGGCTGCTACTGTTATACGTGCGTGCCTTTCGGGCTGAAGAACGCGGGCTCAACATTTCAGCGCGCTTTGCGCGAGTGTCTGGGACCCCAGCTAGGCCGGAATATTGAGGCCTACATGGATGATATCGTCGTCAAGTCGCGGCATAGGGACTCGCTCGTCAGCGACCTGCAGGAGACGTTCAACAACCTCCGCAGGATCAAGCTCAAGCTTAAACCCGAGAAGTGCACGTTCGGCGTGGACTCGAGGCACTTGTTGGGCTTCCTGGTGTCTCATCAGGGAATCAAAGCCAACCCAAAGAAGATCAGGGCGATCGAGAAGATGGAGGCACCTCGCAAGGTTAGAGACGTCTAGCGCCTCAACGGGTGCGTTGCGGCGCTCGGGCGTTTCATCTCAAGGCTGGGCGAGCGAGCCCTTCTTTTCTTCAAGGTGATGAAGAAGAAGAACCCAATCAATTGGACCCCGAGGCGGAAGCGGCGTTCCAGGACCTAAAGCAATACCTGAAGTCGCCGCCAGTCCTCGTCGCCCCCAAGCCGGGCGAGCCGCCGCTGCTATACTTGGCAGCAACGGACCAGGGAGTGCGCTCCGTGCTCGTTGCCGAGAGGGAAGAACAAGTCCCGGGGGCTGAGACCGAAGGGTTGGGGGATCCCGGCGAGCCGGGAGAGCCCCGGGCTACCACCTCTGCCCCTGGACCCGAGGGACAGCCCACGCAGGCTGCCTCCCGCAAGCGGCTAGTGCAGCATCCCGTGTACTTCGTCAGCACGGTGTTGCGCGATGCCCGGGTACAGTACCCGCAGGTCCAGAAGCTTCTGCTTGGGATCCTGCTCGCTCCAAGGAAGCTGCGCCATTACTTTCAGGAGCACAGCATCACGGTGGTATCGGGGTTCTGCCTAGAGCAGGCCCTCATCAACCGTGAAGCCACCGGGAGGGTGGCCGAGTGGAGAATGGAGCTGGCGAAGTTCGGGCTGCGTTTCGCAAACACCAAAAGCATCAAGAGCGCCGCTCTCGCCGACTTCGTCACAGAGTGGACATCGACAAGCGTAGAGGAAGAAGAGCCGGAAGAAAGCCTTCTCGGCAGATTGGACGAAGGGTACTGGGTCATGTACTTTGACGGCGTCTTCTGCCTGCAGGGCGCCAATGCCGGAGTGGTGATCGAGTCGTCAACTGGAGATCAGCTCAAGTTCGTAATACAGCTCGACTTCGTCAACTCCACCAACAACACAGCAGAGTACGAGGGGCTGCTGGGCGGGCTGTGCGCGGCGATCGCCCTCGACATCAAGCGCCTGGTTGTTTGCGGGGACTCCCAACTCATGATCAACCAGGTAAATAAGGACTACGACTGCCCTCAAATGGCAGCGTACGTGGAGGAAGTGCGAAAACGGGAGTCCAAGTTCAAGGGACTTTGGTTTGAGCACGTGAAGCGCAAGGACAACTTTGTTGCGGATGAACTGTCCAAATGGGCAACGGAACGCAGCAAGGTGCCTCCTGGGATGTTCTTACAGAGGCAGTTAAAGCCCTCTGTCGATCCCAAGACGGTTGACAGGGAAACCCCTCCGGCAACTCAAGGAGACCCCGCAGCTGCGGGGCACCATGCCACCAAGTTTGTGGCATGCACGAGCCGGAAACCGCCATCCTGGGGGACGGATAGAAAAATTAGCTTCACAAAACGGAAGCATCCACACCATATCACTAATGCACAAACAGTCTCCAGTACATTCTGCATGAAAATCCATGATGGTGTGCGTACAAAAAATGGGTAAAATGCATAAATACACCATAAAAATACACTGCTCCACCCACCAGCCTTCAATCATAAGGGGCACACCCTACGGGAGAACACATCGAGCGCAAACCCGAACAAAAAATTGCAGCAATACGCTCAACAAATCGTCATGGACGGCGCGCACAACACAAGATTCCAAATCATAGAGAACACCCCATGAGGGCAACCCCGATTCCATAGGAGACAGAATCCTCACCGGACGCAGGCTCGAGAGATGCAGAATGGCGCCTAGCTCTGCTGCCTTAGTATCAACACAACCCAGAGAAAAGCAAAAAATCAGTGGCGGGGAAGAGGGGGAGAACTAACAGAACCATGGTATGACTCACCTGGCGTGGACCGCCGAAACCACACAGCGAAAATGCCTTGCCACCGATGTGTGCGTTGTTCTTGTGACGATGATCGTCGTGTAAGCTATCTTGGATTGCTCCGTTATTTTCTGTAACTCTTCTTAATATATTGAAAGCAGCGCTGCTGTCTTTCATCAAAAAAAATACCTTGCCGCCGACAAAGACAGATCCAAAAGGACCTCGCGTGTACTGTGTTTGCCTCGGCGAGATAGAGAGAGATCTGCCAGCGACGAGGGCGAGGTGAATCGCATTACCTCCACCTTTCCCTTCCCCTCTTCAGAACACACGCACGCACGCACGCATACAAGCTACCTACCCTCTCATCTCCCTCCCAAATCCCAATCTATACAAAATGAAGCTGAGGAAAACACACACGAAACTACGGATCTGAACTCCCCCAATCATGGAGCTCCCGTGCATGAAATCAAACAACTGGCACCATTGCTGACAAAAGAACAGAGAAAATCAGAAGCGTACGCACTGAAGTTGCTGGCCCCCAAGAAAATCCCAGCCGCAGCCGGAGAGGCAAGTCGGCGACTCCAGGATTAGGGCAGCCGGACAGGAAGTGTGAGTGTTTTTTTTTTTCCACAAACAGGAAGCAAGAGTTTTTTTTTCCACAACCAATTCGAAAATGCCTATAAAAACAGGAAATTCAAGAAAAGGTAATCTAATCAGTTCAGAAATCACAAAATATCAAGAATTTATCATCATAAACATTACATCCGAACCAAGGAAGGTGTTACACAACGGAGATCCCACCAACAATGGTGTTAGTATCCGAACGAGAGCTTCAATTACTACAAAGAGAGAACATTATTCAAATGGGAGCTATAAACTACTCCAATAGCTCATCTCTCTGCATAACTAACAAAGGGATGGTGTTATCCAAATTGGAGATGGAAAATTGAGCCATGGATGGCCAGATTGCAGATCACCTATGCTGTCAAAGTTCTTAGTTTCAAAATTCCAGATGCCTATGTCTCGCTTGTTATATTTGTTGACACATATATCTTCATAAGAATCATCCGCGAAATAAGCACAATTTGGCTTTAACATAGGATAATCCTTGGTTGAGACGAGTAAACTGGAGTTGAAACCAATAAAGAAAGCATAGTTATCGAAGTGGTTCTTCTTCATCATCGTGAGTTTTTGTTCATCAATATCAACCTTGTAGAGTTCTATTTCATTGGTATATATTTCACCGTATGGGTCGACGACCTCATGAGCAAGCTCCGGAGGAACAACAGATACGGCTACGCTCCGATCGTAAGTATATCTCCACAGCTGCAAGATATCACCTTGCGGAGTCAGAATCACATACTTGGTAGGATCGTCCCATGGTGTGGCCTTTGGAGACACCTTTCTTGTCACCACCGAAGACCCATTCAGATCCAATGTGAAGATGCTGCCATCAAAATGTACGACGTAGAACAGGCCATCATTCTTGTTATAGGTGGCATTGCGGATGGCGTAGTTCAACTCTGGGAATTTGACATCTTGGATCCGCATCCACCGGTCGTCACCGATGCGGGCGAAGGATAGCTGCCCGACTGGCCTGTGCAAGAGCAAGACGATGCACCGGCTGCCGGCGGAAGGGCTGCACGACAGGAACACCCGGTGGTACAGAAAGAGGCGTAGTTTCTGCGGACGATATGCAAAGGGGCGGCGTTGGTTCAATTGCTCGTAGTAGTGGTTGTACATGGGGGCCCCTTGCTCGTCGGAGAAGCTCTCGATGTGGTAGAGCCCCGTGACCGGCGGGAGATCGACCTGGGCGCCCGTGAGCGGGTTGAGCGCCTGGAGGTTGGACATCTCGTCGGCGGCGACGACCCAGCCGTGGGCCGAGCCAACCACGTGGCGGCTGCGGAATGGGGGGTCGGGCAGGCGGACCTTGAACACCACGCCGCTCGAGGGGCTGTAGACCGTGGCGGTGGCGGGGTCGTCGGCGGCGCAGGAGTAGAGAAGGCAAGGGGACGCGTCGGTGATCGGGATCCGGACGCGGCGGACGGCGGAGCAGGCGGAGCGCCACGAGGAGCAGACGGACCCGGCGCTGAAGAGATCCGGGATCTCCAGCGGCTGCATCACGAGGACCAGCAGGTCTTCGGGGAGGCTGGACCAATCTGGGTACTCAGTGGCGGCGGCCATGGCGCTGGCCGCTGAACCAAAGGGGAATAGCAAAAGTGCGTGCTTTTTCCCCCCTGCTCGTCTGGTATCGCTGTGTTTTGGACTTGCGTTTCGCGCTGGACTGTACCACGCAACGCAGAATTAATTTAAAGAAGCTCACGAAGCAGAAGCACACCGAAACTTGTGCGAATTCCACTCCAGCCGGGATTCGGAAAGGTGATTGCATCATTGGAAGAGTAGGAAGAGTATAAAGGATCGGGATGAGTTTTGGTCTCTCGAAAGGTTTTCCTTTTTTTTTTTTCTGTTTTTCGTGAGAAGGCCGGTATATTAAATCAATCAACCGTTACATTCAAGCAAGTTTTTTAAGCCAAACGTCGTTGTCGGCACGCCGTGAGCAAAACTCAATGCTGCCTCTAAACCTCTGAAACTGGCCGAACCTTGCCGATCGAAAAAGAAACCAATAAACTGATACATGCAGATTACCTGCAAAACACAAACTCAAAACTAGATCCACCACTTCAGAAAGAGCAGCGGCCAACCATCCCGTACTCCTCAACGCCACCGGTGACATCGCCGTCAACGAAGTGGACAAGGAGTTGTGAAAAATTTATTCTTGATCCGTACAGTGCCACCACCATCACCATAGCGTCGTTGCCGGTTAAACAAACCCTAACTTTTGAGTACTTAGAGGAGATGGAACGTCGTTGCCTTCCGGCTAAATAGTAATGCAGTCATAAAATGGTAAATAAAAATTGATGGCATAGCAATTCATACAGCTATAAGATAAGTTAATTCTTAGGAGTTGTCAATTGTAGCTAAGAACAATCCGGAAGAATACCGGCAACCGTGCAGCGCCGATGTCGATGAAGTGACCGACCGCAACATTTTCTTTGTCAATTCATCGATGGATTTTTCGGTTCTTGTCAAATTTCTATTTAAAAGTTGTGATGCAAATTTTGAAATCTATTCGGTTGTTGAATTACTCCAGGAAATTTGGATTTCTTTTTGGGAAATAATGGACGTCTTTCTATAAGTTTTTCCATAAATTATTGAAAGTTGTCATAGTAAATTTGAAATTATTTTGAATGTTTTTTAAGTTATGGTTGTAATTTTGGAAGCGGTACTAGCAAAAATTTGAAATGTTTTTTTAATTCTTATCATGACTTTTTAAAGTTAATACTGGTGACGTGGTTATGACTAACCACGTACTCGAGTCGAGTATACCCGTTACGGCCAGCTGGGGGCTCACAAGGAAGCCTACTACAACTCCAGGAGTCTACATGCCAAATCTTGCGACCCAAGATAAGGAGGATTAATTAGAGTATATCTCTCCATTGTAACCGACTTGGACTCCACCATAGACCTGGATTCCTGCATATATATAAAGGACCAGAAGGGGGAGCCAAACTTAGATAGAAGTCGCCTAGACGCACTCGCCAGATCGAATCTGTGCATCTAGCCTCTACGGCACCCCATTGTAATCGAATCTTCAAGACATATCAGATAAGCAGGACATAGGGGTATTACCTCGTCAAGGGCCCTGAACCTAGGTAACTCGTGTTCCCTGTGTCCTTGTTAGCCTACGAGTTCGTCAACACTCGAAATCTTTCCTAGATACAAGTCCATCAATATGTACATTGTCGAAGTCACCCTTTTGTCATTGGCGCCGTCCGTGGAAAAGACGTGTGTTGGAGTCACGATCTGAGCGGTTTTAGATCTAGATAAACCATCATTGACTCAGGCGGAGTCGGTGACCATCGAGTCCTCTACCGCTCACCTCCAAGCCAGCCCCGCAGTCCTCGACAAGCTTGATGCTCGTTTGGATCTCTTGTTCGGCGAGTTCCACGTCCGATCCAGTATCCTTCGACTGCCGGGTCCGACTGCTCTGACTCCGGAGGAGTTGCCTCTTCTTTCTCCCTCAGGGAAAGACTCGTCGACAGGCTCGGCAGGGCCACTCAATGAAGCAGAGCGAGTCTCCTCTGAGACTTACCCTGAATCTGAAGTAGATCCATCTCAGTGTGCGAACAGCCCCGTCCCAAGCGACGCTGGCGACCACTCGGAACAAGGAAGTTGCCATGACAACAATGACTTTTTGGGATCACCCAACGGAACAGAATAGGTTTCCCTTGGAACCTACTCCAATTCTGAAAGCAATCCGCCCCAGTGTGCAGAAAGCCCCGTCCCAGGCGACGTTGGCGACTGCCCAGAGCGGGAAAGCTGCCATAGCAGCAGCGATCTTGCGCCAAAGTGCGCCATCGCTCAAGTTTTTATGACAAATCCTATCGCCCCGAAATTGACTCCTCCGGCTGCAAGTACATCTGCAAATCCACAGGCTGGATGTTCAGCGGCAAAAAAGGCTCGAGTTCAGGCAGCCCTTGAATCGAGAGTCTTCATGAAGGATCACACCGCCGCTGAATTGCAGTTGTATGCCAACTCTCTTGCCAGGGCTCAACGCGACCTAAACAAAGTGAAAGAGGATTTCGTCAAAAAGCAAAAACTTGAAGCTAAGAGGTTGAAGAAACTGGATGAAGATATCCAGGCACACAAAAGAACTCGTTCGGGATCACCTAGCGATTCTGATGGGGGCACCCCTCCTAGAGCTCTCTCCAGAAGAAACGTCTCGCGTCGTGACCACATGACCTGAAACTTGGCTCCAAGCTTCATGCCGGTAGATGGCCATGGCGATATGATACCAGAAACCCCGGAGGCGGCCTTGCTTGCAGTTAATACCTACCTACAAACAATCCAGCCACCCGACAGTGACCCGCGCTCGCGGCTTCACAAGCAGATTCTGGAAGGATTGAATAGTGCAGGGGCTTCTTGTATTAGTCAAGATTTCAACAACCGAAGGCCGCCGCGGGATAGGACTCCATCCCGCCGCCGCGAAGGCGAAATCCAGCACGACCTCGACCCGCCTCCTTGAGGCCGCAGGGAGCGCGACTCACACCCAAGGGAAACACAGGGTTCCCCTCGGGTCACAAACCACGACCGGCGAGATAGGTATCGCGACCGGTCGTCGGACTCTGATCACGAGGCCGAGACATGCGGAGCGCCTTGCTTCAGCCGTCGCATTCTCCAAGCTAGGATGCCCAGGAATTTCAAACCACCGACTGGTCTAGCCAAGTATGACGGCACTCAAGAGCCTAAAACTTGGTTGGAGGACTACGTCACAAGGATTCGCTGCCAAGGCGGTTCTCGTACTACCGCCATGCAGTGCCTGCAGTTGCAACTCAGAGGCCCTGCACGCACGTGGCTGACCAGCTTACCACGAGACGACATTTACTCGTGGGATGACCTCGTCTAAGCTTTCACTCGCAAATTCAGGTCCACGTACAAACGACCCGTCTCCCTCGAGCAACTCCGAGCTTGCATTCAAAAAGAGGGAGAATCCATCCGTTCGTACATCCAGCGTTGGACCAACACCAAACATGCTTCTGAGGAAGTCTCCGATGAGAGCGCCATAGACGCTTTCAAGCGAGGACTCCGACAAGTCGAGCTCAAGGAAGAATTGGGTCGTGTCCGGCCCGCAACCATCAGCTACCTGATGGAAATCGCTAATCGATGGGCCGACGATGAAGACTCAGTTCGCAATGAACGCCACCGATCCCCAGAGGAAGAGGGCGATCGGGGTCATGATCGAAGGAGGAAGCGCAAAAACCGAGTCTTCAAAAAGTCACACCCACCTGATTTCATCGCAGCTGCCTCTCCTTCAGAATTTGGCTCTCGGGAGAACGGGAATCGCGGTGGAGGTTTTCGAGGTGGTGACAAGCGCAAGCAACAATGGCAGAGAAAACGGAACCAACCTACCCTCTCTCAACAATTGGCTTCTCCTTGCCCATTTCACGTCTACAGGGATGAACAAGGCAACATCAAGCCAAGTCACCCTCTAGCCGAGTGCCGGCGTTTCAAGGAGCTACAGGCTGAGTTTGCCAGGACACAACAGTCGGCAGCCAGCGCCGGCTTCTCGCAGCTACCTGGGTCGCATCTGTACCCCAATGAAGGAGTCAATGCGCCTTTGCCGCCTCCCATACCTGGAGCACTAGCCATTGGTGCTCCTCCTCCTCCTCCGCGCCCAGCCAGTTTTGCCGGCGCGGTGCACTCCGTGGCACTTCACCACCCGAAGCACCGACAACGGTCGCCAACTCATATCCGACTCCAGTCGGACACATCTGCATGATTCAAAAAGAAAAACTCACGAATCGGGTCCAGAAGTCCATAACTCGGCAGGTTCATATGGCCGTGAGGTCACCTCCTTCTTCAATGGAGTATCTCGACTGGTCTGAAGTGGAGGTCACATTCTCTAGAGAAGATCACCCACCCTGCATCCCGCAACCTGGGAACACAGCACTGGTGGTCGACACACAGATCAGGGGTTTCATGTTGAACAAAGTATTCATCGATAGTGGAAGTGGGCTAAATATTATCTACGCCGACACCCTACGGAAGATGAATCGTTCAACAACAAAGCTAGCCCCCACGAAGACAACCTTCCACGGGATCATCCCAGGAAAAGCAGCCACTCCACTAAGCAAAGTTAACCTAGACGTGGTGTTCCGCACGCCCGATAACTTCAGACGCGAAAGAATCGACTTCGAAGTGGTCAACTGGCCCTCCCAGTACCACATGGTCTTGAGTCGTGTCGCGCTAGCACGCTTCATGGCAGTCCCGCATTACGCTTACCTTAAGCTTAAAATGCCTGGACCCAACGGCGTGATAACTATCTCTGGAAGTTTCCTGCGGTCTGACCACTGCGACCATGAATTCCATAAAATTTCTGAGTCACTCGCCGCGCAAAACCAGGCTAGCCAGGCCTACCTCTTAACGGACGACGACCAAAATTCTGTCCTTAAGAAAAGAGCCATTGAGGCCACAAGCGGCACAGACTCGAAGGCAGAGGAAGCGCAGGCCCCTTCATCAAAGGAGTCCAACGCTGACTCGGCCAGCAGCCCTACCAAGTAAGGAAGACTGGCTCTTTCGGCTCCCCCCACTTTCAACATCGGGAGCCCCTCTAGCAGGCGCACTAAAACAACGAGAACGCCAAGCCGGCTTCCCAGCCCATGCAGTGTAACTCAGAAAGTTGCCTGCCGAAGAGTGAGTCAGTTCAAGCACATATCAACGAGCTCATCCACGCCTCGACATGGCTATTCAGCCAACTCGACTGTGGGATATGAGAACCAAGAATCTCCCCCTCAGACTCCAATTCAGAGCAGGGGACACAAGAAGCAAGACACGGAACGCCACGCAATCGCGCCAGGCTTCCGTTTGAATTTTTTATTTCTCGCCTGTTTCCTTTTTGTTTTCTCCGCATTTTTAACTACCTTCTTGTACCATCGGTACTCAATAAAATTTATTTATGTTTCTCTACTCAGAGTCCCTTTTTCTTACTTACCCCGATACGGTCGCATCAAGCTCAAAGCTGAGAGATTGACCCTAAACACATCATTGGACGCACCCGACACTCGGGGGCTGCGTCCAATCGACCCTAAACACGTCATTGGACGCACTCGACACTTGGGGGCTGCGTCCAATCGACCCTAAACTTGTCATTGGACACACCCGACACTCACTGGTTATCTCGTGAAGTGCATCTGCGTCCAATCGACCCTAAACACGTCATTGGACGCACCCGACACTCGGGGGCTGCGTCCAATCGACCCTAAACACGTCATTGGACGCACTCGACACTTGGGGGCTGCGTCCAATCGACCCTAAACTTGTCATTGGACACACCCGACACTCACTGGTTATCTCGTGAAGTGCATCAGCAAAGCATTGTTCAACGGTCGGCGATTTCCAAATGTGCAAAATTGGGATCACGTTGTTTCTCAATTGATAAGATCAAAGAAGTTACAGAACAGAGGTGCGACCTCCTTCAAAGATGCTGGAAGCTATTAGTTACAAAGGATTTCAAAGTACTTGGGTCTACACATGACTGCAAACCAGTCATGCACAGACCCGGGGGCTGCTCCCACCGGGAGCGCTGGTCGCGCACCCGGTAAAAATAGCAACTATGCCTATATCTTTAACAGATCAAAAGACTACTCTACTCCAAAGCCATAAGAGTGACCAACTAGCGCGCTGTGTGCTCCATCATGTCATAAATCGGTCCAAGCTGAGCATCGTCTGGAACACTGGAGGGAGTCAGATGCAGGGAATCCAGATTTAATGAGGGGCAGCGGAGCCGAACAAACGAGAGGGCTAGAACAGCCCCCTCCACCAATTGTTCATGCGTAGCCCCCCTCACCACTGCTCCTTCGCAAAATCTCTCGATCAATCCCTTCAGGTCCACTGGAACAGGAAACTCCAGGAACAAGTTATGGTGCACCTCAGTCAAGCAGTGGCTACAGGACTTCAGGCAGACCACAGCTCTTGCAACTCGATCTTGCACTAATGCAAGGGTATAACCCTTGTCGCGGTTAGACCAGAAAGCTAGAGTCATCGAACCAGATCGTGTTATAGCATCAAGACGAGTTTTTACGCGTTCAGCTTCAACATATGGTTCTGGCATCATGTCTGCAAAAGAAGGTACCTCCAAGTCACCCAAGATTCAGTTGATCCAACGTTTTCAAACAGAGGGACTAGTAGTTACCTCGCAAGTCAGAGCTTAGCTTCGGGTTCTCTCCAAGAAGGAAATCTTCTCGGCCAAACGCGGCCCGATTCTCCGACTTAAGCAGGGAGATCTCCTCCCGTGGTTGCGCAAGTTGGTATTCAACATGTCCCAAACGGATATGCATAACCTCGAGTGCATCGGAGGAATCCATCTCTTCCCACGGGACTCAAGTGTTAATCAGCAGGACAAATCCTTTACGCTGGTTATTACGTTAGAGGCCGCACTTGACTATTTATACTCAATTGCGGTCCACTCCCACCGGGAGTACTCGAACTCTGACTTAAATTCGACTTCGGTAAGTCAGAATTCAACTCAGCATCAACGAACAAGTCATATCGTTATATTTCCAAAAAGGGAATAACTTCGCCAAGGAGTCCGGTTGCCACTACGCACAGTCGCACCGAACTTGAGGGCTACTCCCACCGGGAGCGCTGATCGCGCACCCGGTAGAATATTGTTTACAGAAAGAAGTACATGGCTATCTACTCCGAGGTGGGTTCCTCCTCGGCTGCTTCCCACTGCCGGATCATGTGTAGTGCTGCCGCCTGCCCTGCCTCCAGGAATGACCCTATACTCTGGTTGAGAGCAGCCAGCAAGGCAATGACTCGCCAAAAATCCAACTCTGGGCAGTTGACTCACACAAATGCGAGGGCAATCTTGGCACCCTTTATCAGTTGGAGGCGCACCAGTTCCTTCATTTTGTCCTTGCCATAGAACTTCACCATCAGGTTGCCCAATCCGAGAGGCACCTTCTCCCATGGCCATAAGGCCCGATGAGTCGAAGCTAATATGTTACGGCAGGAAGTGAAGTATCTCTTGACTTGTTTGATCCGCTCGATCAATAACATCAAGTCATAGCTCCTTGATTGATCTAGCCAAAAAGGTGACCGATCATGAGCTCGGCGAGTCTGAACTGCAGCATTCACTCTGGCCTTCTCATCATCAGGGTCAAAGCGAATAGCTGCACACAAGACGAGAAAATTATTCTGCAGACTGAAATGAAAGGCAAAGCCACAAAAAGAGACGAAAACCCATACATTGGAGTTGACCCTGTATGATGATTTTTTTTTCTTTGAAGCAAAAACTCTATAGCAAGGTTTGAGACCCTGTATCTATTCTTCTTTTTTGTATTGTATATTAGTGGAATTTCATTGCATTGGGTTCTTTCTGAATAGAAAAAAAGATGAAAATGAAAGAATAGTATGCCATATATCCCACTTGGGCAAAATAAATTTAAAGCACCTTTATCTTATCCTCGTTTGTTCCTTCCTTTAGATAAACACCATGACATGATACACGATACAGTAGAGATGTGCTATGCAATGGACGTTGGTTTATTAGGGGCGACATTCGTACTCAAAAAAGATAACGTCCACCCTTGTAACGGAGCCTGAATATGATTCGTGGCTAGCATTTAAAGTCATTGAGAAAAAAAATCTAGGCAAAAGAGGGGGCTCGGGCGGATGGTGCAGGCCACCAAACATGGCCAGACCTGCATGGCGGATGCGAGCCAGGCTTGATGCGAGCAACCAAACATACCGTGGCGTTGCGTACTTTTTTCTTTTCTTTCGTCTCGTCAGCGATGTATAGTATGTTCAATTCAGCGTGTTCGAGTCGAACTACAAGCAGGCATGTATCCACAAACAAGACAAGAGGATAGAACTCCCTTGCGCTGAGAAAGAAAAAAGCGGTGCGTCGTCTCAAAAAAAAGAAAAAAGAAAAAAAAACGGGTGCGTTGCCGCCGCCCGCCATGGTAAATGCTTCCGGAGTCGCCGCCGACGCCGGTGGAGCCGGGCCCGATTGGGCGGGACTGCTGGAGGATAGTCCTAAAGTTCATGGAGGCGCTGGAGATCCCGGATCTCGTCCGCTCCGACGCAGTCTGGGCCTCGTGGCATACTGCTTACCTCGCCTTCCGCCGCCGCCCCCTCCCCCTCCCGATCTCTCGAAAGCAGCTCCCCTGCCTGCTCTACGCATGCCAGGATTACGCCCCCGACGCTGCCGCCCTATGCTGCTCCTTCACCGGTGATTCCGTCCGAGTCCCCCTCCCTCTGCCCCCGCTCACCCGCCACTCCACCATCGGCTCGGTGCACGGCTGGCTCGTCACCGCCGACGAGGCCTCCAATCTCCGCCTCCTTAACCCCATCACCGGCGCCCAGGCCGCGCTCCCGCCCATCACCGCTATGCACAACGTCGAGAGCTCCGTCGACGCCGACGGCCACCTGATCTACAATGTCTTCGAAAGGGGCGACTCGGAGCCGACCCCGTTCCACGCACACGAGGCGCGCGACTGCATGTACCACCGGGTTACCCTCTCCTGCAGCCCGTCGGCCGGGAGCGCTTGCATCGCGCTCCTCGTGCGCATGTCGATGGGCGAGCTTTCCTACGCCCGACTCGGCGACGAGCAATGGACCTGGATCTCGCCGGACGACCACCAGTGCATGGGCGGCATCAGCTGGGGCTTCATGGACTCTTTCTACAACGAGGAAGAAGGCTTGTTCTATGTTCTTCGTGGCCATAGATCAGTCTTCACCTTAAATCTCAACGGGCCATCACCTGTTTTGAAAAAGATCATGCGCAGAGAGAAGAAACGGAGGATGGACCCTTCCAGCATGTACATCACGCAAGCACCATGGGGTGATATCTTGCAAATATGGAGGTGGAGGGATTACATTGAATCGTCCACACCCGTGGAGGTTCCTGAAGATCCAGATGGTCTCTATGAAAATGACATACACCGGTTTCTGGAGCTCAGGACAACCGAAATAGAGATCTATAAAGTTGACCTCGACAAGCAGAAGCTTGTGAAGATGACAAACTTGGCGCATCATGCATTATTTCTCGGTTACAATGGCACCATGTGTCTTCCTATCAAGGATTTTCCAATGCTGAAATCAAACTGTGTCTACATGACTGATGACTCTTTTGAGTATGTGAGCTTGAAGTATAACTGGCGAGAAATAGGAGTCTGGGACATGGAAAGCAAGAGCTTGCAGAGCTTCGATAATTCTATGTTTTCACATGCATGGCTGAATTGGCCCTCTCCGGTTTGGATAACGCCCTCCCTTTTCTAGTGGAGTGACTTTTAGTCGACGATGCTAACACGGGTGTTCTATCCTCTAGCCTCGGCCTGCTTATTGTCAAGATATTCCTTGTGCTGTGAGTTACCAAGTAAATTAGAAAAATAAGTGAACATTTTTTATTGAGGGAATTTACTGTGAGCTACTGATTAGATGAGTCCAGTTCGCCTAATAAGGTTTTGAGTTCTCTCGATTCCATTCCATTAGCCTCCTGTTAGGGTGTGTTTAGTTCTCCTCACGGGGCTAGCTCGCATGGCATGGGGGCTACAGCAGCTGGGCTGCAGGCTCCCTGGGTGCATCCCCGAGCTGCAGCCCGGTGTTTGGTAATTCGGTGCATCCAGGAGGAGACGGAGTGGTCAGAGGAGGTGCAGAGATGATCGGAGATGCGCCAGTGCCAGAGGACGTCGAGGGAAAAGCAGCCGGTGCTTGGACGGTGACAGAGGTACAGCTGACAGCGTCAGGGAAGACCTGTGGAGGCCGGCCATATGATTGGGCATTCCGTGAAACCTGCATATAACAAGTATGCTTAAAAGTCATCCTAGTGTTGTTTCCCACTTGGACTTTGTATAGGTTATGTACATACATATGGGGTTCCCGCGGGTTGCTCGCTTGCATCCATGTAGTGTGGGCACTAGAAGCATATTGGCACATTTAATCTTTCCACAATCATATCTCATAAGACAACACTCATGTTTATGCACGTCATCACTTCGCCAATACTGTAAGCTAAGTATGGAACTAAAACAACCGTCCATACTCGTTGCACTTAATAATGCATCACCTTACTATATTTATGAAGAACTGCAGTAAGTGTTTTGAACTAATGTCTTTTATGTTTCGACTGTTCCAAGTTCACATTGTGTTGAACAAAAGTCACAAAGTCACATCTCATCCTACATTAGGAAGAGAATAATCCTCTGAAAAATATATCCTTTTCTTTGGTTCATGGTTTGTTCTGCTTATTGACCAAGTCCCGAAGCATATTCTGTGGATGCCTGGAAGCTACAGATAATTTATTCTTCCAGTGTCCTCTTGCTCAGGTGTCGTGGCCTGTTGTCGCCTTGGCGGTGATGCTATGTCCTGGGTGCTGGGCCTAAGTACCAAGTTCAATGCAATTTTCTTCTAAAATTGTAGATGGTTGGTGGATGGTGAAAATTAATAAAAGCAGCCTCATATCTTGGTTTACAACCGCATCTGAGGACACCTTTCAGTTGTTCTCACAAAATTGCATCCTCTTTCTTACATATGAATTTCTGGGCGTTATACTTCATGTGTTGTGCATGATCTAATGGTTCTTCAGACGACGCCGGTGCCGGAGGAGCCAACCCTACCCGACTGGGCGCAGCTTCCGCAGGATCTGCTGGCCACCATCTTCGGGGAGCTAGAAATCCCTGACCTCATCCGCTCAGGCGCCGTCTGCACATCCTGGCACTCCGTGTACTCCGATTTCCGCCGCCTCCGCCTGCCGTCCCCGAAGCAGTCGCCGTGCCTTCTATACTCCAGTGATGCCTGCGGCCCAGATGCTGCCGCGCTATACTGCCCCTCCACCGGCGCCACCTTCCGCATCCCGATGCCGGAGCCCACGCTCCGCCTCCGCAGCCTGTCGACGGTCGGCTCGGGCCACGGCTGGCTCGTGGTGGCCGACGAGATCAGCAACCTCCACCTGCTAAACCCCCTCACCGGCGGCCTCTTAGAGCTCCCGCCCATCACAACATTCCCATCCGTCAAGGGCTCCTTGGACCACAAGGGAAACCTAGCCTACACCATCTACGAGGAAGGTGAGTCGCCATACAGCATCCCCGCGGTAGAGGCTCGGGAGATCATGTACCACCGGGTGGTTCTCTCCTGCAGCCCCTCAGCTGGCAGCGCGTGTATCGTCCTGCTAATGCACATGCAGAGCTCTCATTCGCCAGGATCGGCGACGAGCGGTGGACGGCCATCCCGGCGGACAAGAGCACAGGCCTCCAGTTTCCAGTTGTTAATGCCTCAACAATTGGATGTTTCCAGTTGGCTGCGGCCATTGCTATAGATGGCAACAATTGGATGTTTTCAGTTGCCGTAGGCTTGTTTCAGTCTGAGACAGAGGCTAATTGGATTTGGTTCATGACTCAGTTGTATATCTCACTAGGACATATGACTCCTTTGGCAATATGCACTGATGCATCTAAAGGTCTTAAGAATGCAGTGAAAATTGTGTTTCCACATGCAGAGCGGAGGGAGTGCTTTGGGCATTTGTGGCTCAATTTGGTTAAAAAGTTTCAAGGAAAAGTTTTTGGAAGAATGTGGCCAGCAGTAAGAGCCTATGGGCATGAAACTTTCAAGTACCATATGGATAAGATGTTGTCAGTCTCTGAGGGGGGTTGTCCTGAATTTGGTGTATATTTGAAGACCTACCATTCTTTGTTGTGGTACAGAAGTGGCTTTCATACAGATATCAAAGTTGATCACATCAACAACCACTTGGCAGAAAGTTTTAACAGTTGGATAAGGGATCTGAAGAACTTGCCAGTTCATGAGCTGGTTGACAACATCAGGATAAGAATAATGAATCTGTTCAATATCAGGAGACAAATAGGTGAGAAATTGCATCATGACAAACTACCAACAGTCGTGCAACAGCTTGTATGCAAGAGTAGAGGACTTGGACACTACCATGTTGTTAATGCCTCAACTAACTGTGCTGAGGTTATGAACAAAACGAACACGAGGAGGCATGTGGTGAAGATTGATTTACAGGAGTGCTCCTGTCTTGAGTGGCAAGCAACAGGGAGACCTTGTGAGCATGCTATAGTAGTGTTGTCAGCAAGAGATCACTTGATGATGAGGGATTTTCTGCATGAATATTATTCAGTGGCCAGGTTTAAAGCAGCATATGCAGGAATTGTGGAGCCATTTACAGATGCATCACAATGGCCTGAGGTGGAACTAGAAGCTGATTTGCATGCCCCAAAAATAACTAGAAAAGCTGGCAGGCCTAAACAGAAACGTTTCAAAACTTTCTTTGAGCGTGGTGGTAAACCTGGAACGAAAGGTCAAATGAAAGGAGGAAAAGGGGACACAGAGAAAGAGAAGGAGAAGGCAAAAGAGGAAGAGAGACTGAATACAAACGCAGCCATAGGCATCAAACACAGATGCAAGAAATGTCTAGAAATAGGACATCGTGTTAAATCCCCTCTCTGCGTTTTCACTCCACCGAAACCTAGAAAGTAAGTTTTTCTCCATTTGATCTTTACATTACCTTCTTCCAGGGGACATAAGCCTGCACAGGGAGCTGAAACCTGGGATGAACATGCCCCTCATCTAGAGAAATGCAAGAGTTGTCTAGAACCTGGACATCGTGTTGGGTCTTCTTACTGTATTCTGACTCCATCGAAACCTAAGGGGCAAGTTTTTGTCCATTTAACCATGTTATTTTCCTATCGTAATGTTTGGATTCTGACATTCCTATTTTCCAGGGCTCGTGGAAAAAAGAAGAGTGCTGCAGCCCCAACTGACAATGGCCAAGCTTCAGCCCCAGCTGAAAACGGTCAAGCTCGAGATGCTGAAGAATGGCTAAGCTAAAGAATGGACAGCTCGAGATGCTGAAGAATGGCTAGCTGAAGAATGGACAGCTCCAGATGCTGTTCAAGCTGAAGTTGAAGTCGAAGTTCAACCTGAAGTTGATGTTGGTGTTCAAGCTGAAGCTGATGTTGAAGCTGAAGTTGCTACCCCTTCAAATGCTGTTGAAGATGCTGCTGATGTAGCTGCTGAAGTTGCTGCCCCTTCAAATGCTGCACAAAAGGTGAAACCAGCGAGGGTGAAAAGGCTCGCCAGTAAACCGTCTCCCAGTAAAAGAACCCTTAAAAGGAAGAGAGCAGCATCAAAACTTTATTCAAAAGATGTGTGGCAGCTCTAATTTGGACGAGATTTGTATGAGAACCATTTTGTGTGTTAAACATTCTGATTAGTGTCACGTACTGTTGTAATTGTATTCAGTTAACCATTCAGATTTGTAACTCGATTCATGTTTGAGAGTATTCAAGTATGTTGATATTTGCTGTGAAGGAAGTTCATGTGCTGAGCCACTCAACCACAGAAATGAGGTCAAGAATGGGGCTCAAGCCAACCAAAATGGGGCCAAAATGACCCATTTTGTAACAACCCTCCAAAATTCGAGATTATCTAAAGTTAAAAGTGAATGACAAAATGGAATCTCCTTGCAAAGTTATCAGCACAGCAGATATTTCAAAACCTTATGACAAAGTTAACGTGCTCAACAGCTATTTTTAAATTCCTCAAAACCACACTTAAACCGCCTAATCAACCCACACCGTCACACTTAAATTGCTCAACAGCGCTTTTCATGAAATAATATCCAAATAGAGGAAGTATACCAAGTTTTAAGTTATTTGGATAAAGGGATAAAATGGAAATTTCAAAATGTAACCAGATCTAGAAGAATCAAGTGAGTGTTTCTGAAACGTCCTAGAGAGATGTGCTAGTTTGCACACAAGCTATGATCATAAATATTCGAAATCGTCTGAAAATTTACATGACAGCAAATCTTGCTAAACAATGAACACATGCAAGTTTTCAGGTTTTTCTGATCATTTTTTCATATTATTTTTAATTTCCCAAAATCAATATACCTAAAAAGTCCCAAAAACATGCATGAAAATTCTTAAATCATCAATACTGTAATGTATGAAACTTATATCACCTTCCAATGAATGAAATAAAAGTTTCATACCACAGGAAAAACTGCATTTGACAAGTGTAGCATTCAGTTTTGAATTTCCTACCAAAATTAGGATTGATTGAAAATGTGTACGAAATATAGTTTCATGCCTTCAGAAATTCTCAAATTTGATCAGATGATCTATATAGCACTCACAATAGTCCACAAAAAAAATTCAATCAAAAAATCAATAAACTTGTACACTTTTTTGCCTGTATACGAAAACTGCATTTGAGCCTTATCAGTGGCGGGCACTTATTCACAGCCGTGCCTTCCGTTTTTGCCTGTAGATGAAAACTGTTTTCGTTCTTTATCAGTGGCGGGCGCCACAACTAAGCCTGCCACTGCTGCTCTCGCTGCTCCGTCCCGACAGAGCATCCCGTGAGGCCTCTCTATCCTTGCCCTTTCTTCCCATCTTCCCAGCCCCAACTCAATGGTTCCGAAAATAAAATAAAAAACCGCCTTTTTCACTTCCTGACACACAACTGCGGCTGCTCCTTTCTTTCTCTCCTCACTCATGTGCTTCACAACTAAGCTAGCTTCCTTCTTCTTCAACCGTAGCCAGCCATTCTCCCCCAAATCCTCCAAACCCTAGCCGAATCCCCATTCCCGATTCGAGCTCTAGCTCGCCGCCGGCCACATTGATGGAGCAAGAAGAGCTAGCTCGAGCTTTCGGGCATCTTAGCCTAGCCGACGCACCTACCCCGAGCCCCATTCCTCCGCCGAAGGCCGGAGAAGCGGCCCCGATCCTTCAAGCGCGCGAAGCTGGAACCCCGCCCTTTGAAGTGCCCGCGCCGCCGCTCTTCAACGCCGCGGCCATCCTCACGCCAGGCCTCGTCATCGCCGCCGGCATCGTCGCGCCTACGCTGCGCTTCGCCGCGGGGCTCCTCGGTCCTCTGGTGCTGCCGGAGCCAGCTCCACCGGGTGCCTCAGCCGGGGCTATGGTTGTAGGGGCTGCTCCATCGACGGCTCTCTCGGCGGCGAGCCGAGGGGCTGCGCTCGGCCAACCTAGGCGGGGCCCACGACGCGCCCACGTCATTGTTTGGGGCGTCGTCGCCGGCTATGCCCCAATGCACGGATACGGTCTTTGTGTCCAGCGCAGCTATAGGGGCGTTCCTTATGACCGTGGTCGGCTCCCTTATCCGCCGCGAATGGCCTCGGTTCACCTATGTTGCAGGAGCGACAAGGGCGCAACTGGCCGTTGACGAGGGCGTTGCCATTGCTGCGAGGATCGACGGTGTTCGTGAAGGAGAGCCCGGTCGTGAAGCGCGCCTGGCAATGCTGGGAGGCCCGATGGATGTGTACCTAGCTTTCCGTTTGATTGTGGGCTCTCTGGTCATTGCCGTGGCAATTGCTTGGTTCCGCGGCGCGCTCTGATCGGCCAAAGAAGATGAAGATGGCGTAGGGGGCACGGGCACACCGCACCGTAGTGCAAGCACTGCCTTGGATAGCACAAGGCAGCGTCCCCTGTATATTTTGGATGCGGCTGACTAGAAAAACATGTTAGCTGACTAGATATTTTGGTTTGAGCCTCTTGTTAATTTCACAAGGTGAAATGAGGCAGCAAATCAAACTCCTCTAATATTCGCTATTTCAACCTATGTCAAGAACTTTAGCTATGTCAAGCACTATCAAGAACTGAATTATTAGAAATGAAACTTCTGTTATGTCAAGCTCTTATTCGGGATCTCTCTATTTGGGCATAGCCATATCAGTTTGCTGCATTACACCGTAACTGTGGAGAGTCAAACACTTATTCAATCTCACTTTTCTGCATTACACCATTACTACATTACATCAAATCTTGCCCCCCTTCAATCTACCTCTTATTCTGAAATCAGAGTTCTACATGAAGGGGTTCCTAACAACTAGAATCAAAGCTAACATAACGATACAAGCATAAAACATCTTTGCCACTTGAATTTCTTCCCTCTTCAACTCAACAATTTTGCTCAGCTGCTTATTAATGCTCCTCACCTCTTCCAAAAACAACAATTCTGCCTTGCCATTGTTCTCATCTGCCCTCTTCATCCTCTGCTCTTCCATCTCATGCCCTTGCAGCTTCCCTTCCATTTGAAGCTTCTCAACATAGGAATCCATCCACATGAAAAAGCTACGTTGTCTCAGGAACTACAAAAACATCAAACATGGACATAAAAAACTAGGCATCAACCTCGGCCTCCATCAATTTCAGCCCAATTTCAGCCCCAAATAGTGCAAACCCTAGAATTCTAAAATCCCAAATTACCTTCCCTGGTTGTGGCCGGCTCTAACATTTGACGAATTCGCGCCCGAAATTGCCCGTCTCACGTTTCTTGCACGTCAGGCGGACTAGCGGCTCCACCCGTGGGCAATCGGGGCACCTGGTCAGGGGAACCTCCCCATACCACGGCCACGGGCTGCTAGGATGGAGAGGGAGAGGCTCGACCTGGACATCCTTTTCCCCCAAGAATGTCGGCATATTTCGGGCTAAATCAACCTCGCGACGGCGTCGCCCACGAGGGGACAGTGGCGGGTGCGGGGAGCCTGCGGAGCGTGGGCTGGGGCCAGACCGGGGGGTGGGGGGGTGGGGCGGCGTCTACCTAGGACTAGGTCAGCTTCCGGGTGGAGCAGCGGATCTGGAGACTGCAAGCGGAGCAATGGGGGCAACGGAGAAGCGGCGGCCCGGCGGTCGATCGGGACAGAGGAAGCAGAGGAGAGCGTCGGGGAACGGGGAACGGGGGCACTGGCCACCCCTTTTATTTTCTCCTTGTGGGACCCGCAAATAACGGTCAACAACTTACATGTCGGGACCACAAAAAATAGTCAACTTCTGACAGGTGGGTCCCACGCCCAACGGTTGAGTTATGACAGGTGGGACCCGCATACTTACTTACAATCCCTGGACAACCTCTTAGAACACCCGGATTTGACTTGTTGCACTAACACCCCAGTGGTGCAGTTTGTGACCGCTCGTGCCCTCCAATGGTTCCATTTGTAGAGAGTGTCGTTTCGCGCTTTTTTGTGTAACCGTGAGCTTCAATGGTTTGAAAAAGCAATTATCTCATTGTAATGAAATGTGCTGTGTTTGAAAGAGAGAGCTCAACAGCCTGCAGATCTTCACAATCCTTGCAATTGTTCTCCTTACAGAATTGTTCATCCAATAGAACCGGAAGATCTGCAAAAGACTTGATCTGCACAAAAGGACAATGAGAACCTCCTGTCAACATTTCTTACTTGCTAGAATACTCTTGCATCAGATATCCACCTATACAATGTTGGCTAGACGGAAAATCTACTGCATATGACATACCTTTGTTGTTTGAGGTGAACCAGCATCAAGTTTATGGAAAAGTGTGGTATATAGGTATCCATCAGAAGACTTCCCACAACCACAGCTCATTTGCGCTTCAAACTTGATCCCAAATAGTTTATGTGTTGGGCATATGCAATCTCCGCACGTGATTGGGTTTACTACCTGCCTTTCTGTCACCTTGTTGAAACTAAACCGCGAAGAAGTTTCTGACATATGCGATCCAATGAGAATTGTGGCCACAATCTCAGAAGCAAAAAATTTCCTAACCTGTAACTGGAATTGATTCACCAGGTTTATCCTTAGGAAAATACAATGAAGTGCATGCATAGTCAAATAGAACGGAAGCAAGAATGCAGATGTTTTTAACTCAACACTGTACACGTGATGTAAAAAATCAAACAACAAGAAACAATGCTGTTGGTAGCACTTGTGTGTATATAGGGAGTTACGGCAGGGACCAAAATGTAAAAAGCCTACTCAGTATTTACCTAACTGAGAATGAATGGAAGGTGTGTTGGTTCTTCAGAATTCTAGACTCCTCGTTCTTCTTTGGTGTTGGTACGGTAGAAACAGAGCAAACAACAAATGCCATAACTTACACATCAAGGAACATAAAAACAACATAACTAAATTTGCCCATTCTAGCCTAGTGCATGTACTTGGTATCAATATTCAGCATGCATACAGAACAAGTAACAAGAAAAAACTAATTAATTCTAGTAAGAACAACAAGTGTTTCCTTCTGTGAAGTCCAATAACAACAGGTCCATGCTTTATTGAAAACATCACAAAGCTCCACAATCACAACAAAGTAAGAAATGAACACATGAAAATGAAATAAATTGAAGGTAACAGTAGGACCGAACCATATTACAGACTCTGCTTTCAGGTGGCAAATACATTGGATGGTAATGAAGGTATATACCTTTTCATAAAAACTGGTGCAAGCTGCAAGTCCACAGAGAAGGGTCTTCATGTAATTCAGTAGAATATTCGTTAGGTAGTGTTCATTTTTCTCCCAGGACGAGAAGATTTCATAAAATATCTGAGCCATGCAGGGGTTGTCAACAGACGGGGCCCATACAAGTGGCTCCGTTAGAAACTTATCTCTGAAGTGTCTCAGATTGCATAATGACTGCACGGACAAGTGGTAAATTATAAGCAGATAGATGAAATACGACACAACCACACGCAAGTTTATGTTACCTGTATGATGAGGCTAAAGTTAAACAGGTCTTTGTCAGCCCCGTGTTTGTTGAAAACAATAACACTTTCTTGACAGCTGGAGGTGCTTGCCATTTCATCAACAGATTGGTCAGAAGTTCCTGTATTATCAGACAGTTGGTAAGAAAGTATTTGTGACGTTGTAGATCATATTTTACAATTCTAAAACGGGGGGATATGGAAAAAGGAACATATTTGATATTTCGAACAAGTATTTTCCAGGAAGTTAGACTGAATTGAAATTTATTTTTGGACCTGGGTGCAAAGTGACTGATATCAAACAACCTGAATTGAAAATTCCTAAGGATTAAATCCTACAAAAGTTTCTCAGATTCAAAGAGGCCCAAGTGCCTAAGACAGACAGGCTACGGCAAAATCTCTCCCTGATTCTTCCAATACTTAGGTGGGTGATATATAGTCTGTTATGACAACAAAGAACAAAGCTCCTGAAAGATTCAATGCCACGTAAGTTCAAGAATTCATTGTGCTATCTGCAAAACAGGAATACATTCAACATAGTTATAATACTAGAAAAACATGCAGTCGCTGAGCAGATATGTACACCATAGTGGTAATACTAGAAAATCGTGTAATCTCAGAATAGATCTCAAGATGTAAGGCATGCATGCTGCTCACGTTCCTATCGTAATTCTAATATCACATACTAACAATAGCATTACTGTTTTTCATTTAATTTATATACCGTTCCAGCAGTATATTTTGAGCTGGATGAAGTGGCTAGGGAAAGTCTACGTCGCAGAGCCATGCACGACCATCATCAAAAAAAAAGAAAAGGGGAGAGCCCAGCTCCCACGGAGCTCGCGGCTCGCCGAGGCCCGAAGCACCTCGGCATACAAGGATGAGGGCCTTAGGCCGCATGCCCTTCCGCCGGCCCAAGACGCGCAAGGAAGAGAGGGGCCCCAGCCCCCCAAGACCGCAGGCGGCCCGCAGCCCAGCTACCTCTCTAGCCCAAAAAAAAGAAAAAAAAAAGAAAAAAAAGGAGCGGATGCACGCACCATTTTCGGCCGAAGGGCCGACGCCTGCGCCCGCTCCAAGCACGCCCCCCGCGCGCGCCAGGAACGCTCGGACCACGCCCACGCCGCGTGCGGCCTGCCACGCCGAACCTGCTCGGTCAAGAACGCCGGACAAGCCATCGATGGAAGTCGACGCGGCCACACGGCCCGAACGAACCGCCCCCGGCGCGTCGCGAGGCTACGCCGAGCGCACTCCGAGCGCACGCCGCGGCCACGCTCACATCGTCCCCGGCGTACCAAGCCCGTCGCCCGCCGGCCCTGTGCGCGTCAAGGCGGCGCCCGTGCCACTCCCGGCGCGCCGTGACGGTCGCTCATTGATGCCGTGCGCATCATGACCACGCCCGCACCCCCTCGTCCGCGCCCCGAGGGAGCCTTCATCTGCAGACAACTGCGTTCCAACAACGCCACGGACGCGCCCTGTGCACCAAGCTCGCACCGGCCGAGTGTTCCGAGAAATGGCCGAAGTCGCTGCCTCCCTCGTCTTGGTCCCCCCTTCGCTCGCCCTCGAGGCCCCCGCAACGCCAAACGACGACGTGAATGGACGGCGGCCATGGCTCACCTCGACAAGGGCAGTGGAGCACCCGGGCGCCGCCTCTCCGTGGATCGAATTGAAGACAACGCCGGCACCGTTCAAAGCCCGAAGCCCGCCGAAACCGTGTCCCCCACAAAGGCTCAATCACCCTCGACACCTTCGGAGACAAGATGAACTGGCTAAACGCCCTCGACAGGCACCTACGAGCCACCGGTCTCGCCTCCGTCCTCGGGTGCCGCCGAAGCGCGTCTTCGGCATCGGAGGAGAGGAAAGCAAGAGTGGGCAATGCCCCCTTGCGCCCCCGGCCTCGTTTTTATAGCCCAAGGCGTGCCTCGACGTCCGGACCCAACGGCTCGCCGGTCGGCTCGGTCATAGCAAGAAGACAAGGGTCGGCCGACCGGGAAACAAAGGGTACAGAGCTAAAGGTGAAAAGAAGAAAAGGAGGAGGCGCAAAGGAGGAGGTCCCGGGCGGGGACCCGCGTCCAAGCCATCCTAGCCGCGCCGCGTGAGCGCCGGTGTCATCCCGGTGACGGCGTCGTCGACCGAAGGGGAAAGGAGGACAAGCCTCTTTCCCATCCCGTACGAAGGAAGACGATGGGCAGGAACCGTCGGATCTAGGGTTCGGGGGAAACCCCGTCCGCCCGATCGACTAGCCACTGGCCCCAACCGGTACGCGGGCCAAATGGGCCAAGAAGGCCTCGGCCCAACATCGCGCCGATAAAAAAAAAAAGAAAGCCTCCCAGGCTCGGTCGGGCGCAGCCCGCACGCCCAGGAGGCCCGTTAGGCCGAGCGCGGTCCAGAAAACCCCCTGCACGCGGTTAGGCAACCGGGGGAGACTTTTTTACGAAGACGCCCTCCGGAACGCGGAAATTCTCAGACCACCCCCTGGTGGTGTGAGAGTTTCGCGACGGAGCCCTCGAAGAGCCAAAAATTCACAGAAAAACTCTTGCGACCAAATTATCTTGCAGAAGGAGCCCCACGGCCTTAAAATTTTGCAGGAGACCCCGGAAGTGTCTGTTTCTTCAAAAATAGACCCCGTGACCGGCGAAGCCTCATAAGCGAACCCACCTAGGCTTGGTTTCTCACCAAGAAACTAGCCTAGCCGGTGGTTCATCGCACCGAAGACTCTAAGGCCGTAATTTTCCGCAGGAAAAATCCCTAGGAGCCTTTGGGATGCGTCAAAATTCACAAAGCCGCAAATTTTGTGCTACAAGGCACACCTAGGTCTATCTTCCTCCTCGAGGAAGGTTACCAAGCCAGTGGCTCGCCCTGAGGAGAACCGCACTCAATGCATCAAATGAAGAGCTTCGGCATGCCAGCATCATTGGAGTTGACCCGAAGGCATTCCCAACACCTCCGGCTCAAGGGGGCTACAGTTGTAATATAATAAAATCCTTACATGAGCCGGGCCGCGATCCTACGTGGCGACGACCAAGTCAACAAATCCCGGAGACCGGTCAAATCGCCAACAAGGCCTAGCCATGCCAACTAAGCGCCGGTCAAAGGAGTCAAAGAGTCAAGCTCCCCATGCCATGGTCAAAGGAGCTAGAGTAAGGGCCAAGAAAGCTCTAGGAGCAAAGTTACCACCTTACCCTCATTTTCCCTCTCCTTCAAGGGTAGCCATGTTCTTTTGTCATGGACCCGTAGGCTATAAATACCCCCCCATGGAGGCATGTATCACTCACTCTCTATTGGAATAAGATCAAAGGGGAGAGGGCTAGAGCAACTCAAGGAGCCCGCTCTCGAGTGGTTGGGTCGAGCCTAGTCTCGACTCGATCTCAAGGACGCGACTTGAGAAGCCTAGTTTCGAGGTTCCGGGCCATCTAGTACGACCTCAACTCGAAGTAGAGGGATCGGGTTAGAGTCTTGAGGGTATCCCAACCTCGCTACTTGGGAAGACGAGTTCGGCCCAGGTCCGAGGCGGCCCCTAGAGACCTCTCGATATAGGTGACTTGGGAAGACGAGTTCGGCCCAAGCGCTTGGTTAACGACCCCCTCGAAGCCTCTCCTAACATAGGACTAAGTCGTGCCCGCAGGGTCGACCGAACCTATTCAAAAAATATCGACGTGTCAACTTGTCCAAGTGTACGGCGACCTTCGCTATAAGGCCGGCGTACACTCCCTACATACTATTCTCGCATTTGTGCCATCGTGCATTGGCACTCCGTACTCCTGTCGTTTTTTAAAACAACAACACAACCCAATAGGGTTTTGAACATAAAAAGGGTTTATTGCATTAATGAGCTACCCCATAGTCTTTAGTATTTAAATTGGAGTTGAAAAACTATTTTACTTTATTAATTATAAATCAATAAAGGCAAATATACAGGCAAAACTATTTGAAATATTTGTATTTTGAAGGAAATAGAGTCCCAGAGGCTAAAGCATTTGAGGATTTGGTTTTACAATTTTTTCTAGATTTTAATTCGAGTTCAAAATCAAAAGTTACAAAGGAAATCAAGTCCCCACGCGCGCCCGAGCCGCTGACAGGTGGGCCCCGCCTGTCAGGGCCGTCTTCTCCAACGGACAAGCGCCCGTAAATCTTGCCGCGCCGATCCCGCGGGGCAATCAACGCCGCGCCATCGCCTCCGTGCTCTCCTCGCCTTTCCTTCCGCGTCATTATAAAGCGCAGGCGTCCCTCTCTGTTTCCCCTCTGCTTGCCCACCCTATCTCGTGCCCACACTGCCCTAATTTCTTGCCAGAGTAGCCTCGGACGCCGCCGCAAATTTGGGTCGTCGCCGGTGACCAAAAGGTCGACAGCCGCCACCACCATACCTATCTCCTTTCTGTCTCCTTTGTGCACATTTTGACGCGCTTGCTTTTGTTTTTGGAGCTCCGCATCACGCAGTTCGCCGGAGACCGAAGCTTCGCCGCCGTCGCCGTCGTCTCATCGTCCTAGGCATCGACTCCATCCACGTAGAGGGGTGCCGTCGCCACCATCTTCACCGCCGCGACGAGCCGCACCTCACCGGCCACCTCCCGAAGCCTGAAGACCTCAGGAACGCCGACGCTGCCACCTCCCATCGCCGTCGCCGCCGTCGGAACCCTAGCCGCCGCCACCGGTAAATCCCGACCCATCTCGTCCGTCCGATCTCACCCAACGGGCGTAGATTAGATCACTTATTTCACCCAACCGGTATCTAATCTGGACCGCACGATCTCTTTAAGTCAGATCCGACGGTTGCGTTTTAATTTAACCCCGAACCGGTATCAACGAATCACAGCTCGACACATGTCACCCTTTTTCAAATAAAAGTTATTCCCCGGACAAATTAAATGGTTCTTTTGCAGAAAAGCCACTGTAACTTCAAATCATCATAACTTTTTACCTGTTAATCCAAAAATTACAAATAATACCTTTCTGGAATCCTCTTGAGGAGTAGAATCTTTGGGCACTGTTTAAATCCTGTTTAGTTTAACTGGAACTGGACCAAATTACAGAATGGCTTTTAATGTTTATTAATTCATGTTAATTATTTTGAAAACCCCTTTTACATGAAACCAACTCTCAGAATTTTATTTTTGTACCCTCTGTCCAATAGGACCAGAGAAATAAAATTTGGAATTATTTTGTTGTCTCATCTTTTTAGAACCTTGTTTTATTCTTTTAAAACCTTTATTTGGGAACCCTACTTTTAATTCGTTGTAATAAATTATTTTTCTTAATCACTTTTGACCAAAAAATTAATATTGTGGTTCATGATAATCTGAGATCACATCTTGTTGAATAAAACCTACCAACCCATGTCACATGTTTGCATTGCATCATGGCATGTGCTTTTGCTTGTATGGTTTGTTTATGTATGTATTTGTTTGCTTCGTTTAGTTTACTCGGAGTACCAACCTTGTGATTGTGAGGAGTGCGTGAACACCAACTTTGATCAAGGCAAGTTCACTTTGACCATCAATCCCATTATCTTTCTTATGTAAATCCTTATGCATTAGTGTTGTTGTATGTCGTCGCACGGGGCTCCGACACCAGGGGCGTGCGGTCACGCCCCCTTTTTAGGTTCGGCAGGGGCGTCGGGGATCGCTCCGGCGATCGCCGACATGGCCGATGGGCCTACGCAACCTGCAAGGTAATGTACACCAGATGCATGCAAGCTAAGAACACATGCACACACGTTTTTTCCCCAGGTTCGGGCCACCCGGAGGTGTAAAACCCTACGTCCTGCCTGTCTGAACTGGTATTGCCTATGGATCAAGTGTTTGCACGTTGCCGGGGAGAGGGTCCCCGGGCGTTCTCTTTCTGGCTAAGTGCTCTTCACTGCTTTAGGGTACTGCTAATGGCTAAGTGTGAGTCCGTTTCCCCGTCAGATTGTGAAACCGTGGAACCGTCGAACCCTTTGACCGTCGGCGGGGGTCCTCCTTTTATACTGAAGGGGATACCATAGGTGCCGCAGTGCATGCATCACAAGTGTCGATCAAGGAGACATGCAACTCCCCCTCGGTGAGCTGGTAGCGTGCATGGGTGCCAACTCCGCTGCTAGGGGTCTAAGACCCTAAAGGTAGGATTGGACAGCCACTGTTCAGCTTATTTGGACGGGTAAGGCCCATCCTGTCGGCTCATTTAATGCACCGTGCGCCTCATTCCTTGCCCTGGTGAGACTGAGCGCCCGCCGACCGCCACGCGCCCGCGTGGCGTTGTTGCTCTGCCCGCTGGGCCCCACCCTCGCAGCAGGAGCCTGCACCCGGGAACTCCTCCTCCCGTTAAGTCGCTCCTCGAAAAGCGCCCAGGCCAAACACACCCGGGAACCCCCTCCTGGGAAGCGGCTTCCCGGGAGGTGTCCAGGCGGGAATATTCCCTGAAGCCCCGCTAGCCCTTCCGGGCTGGTAACTTGCCGGGCTGCTCGTGGCTGCTGCCCGGGACGAGATCCTCCCGAGAACTCAGAGACGGGGCCCACGCGTCACGCAACGGTGGTACTCCGGGTGCCACTGGTGCGACATTGTAGATCGCATTGATAGGATTATTATTGTATCTATACTAGCTATATTTGTCCTAGTACTATAGGTTACCTGTGCCATTACCTCTCCACCAATAACCATCGTGTGTAGACTTACTCTTAGCCATGCTATGATAGTATATGTGGGAGGGAATCTCAAATACCATGAAAATGATATTGTAAAGTATTTTGGAAACATGGCTAAAACAACTTCAATAAATCATCATGGGTGGGCTGCTTTGAGTTTTTGAGTTGTATGCGGCGTCGGGTCTATTTCTGTGGGTCCATGTCTATGAGTTGTCTCTCCATGTCTATGGGAGCGTCTGCGTCGCAAATGTGGAATGCCACCTAGGGTAACCAGAGACTGGACTAGTTTCCTGTTTAGTAGCTTTCAGTACAACCACATGCTAAATGGGCTCTGGCTTGATGGAGTAAGTCGTATGAACCTGGATCCGAGGTGACATCAGTATGAAGCCGTGTAGGTGGGGGCGCGTCCCTCAAGTGGTCTGGGGGATTACTTCTGAAAATTCTCATAATCGATGCCACTGCTACTCTACCCTTAGGACAACAAGGGATTAACACGTCGGTTTCTTGTGGGTAAAGTGTACAACCTCTTGAGAGTGTCAAACTAAGTACTTAGCCCTGTCCCCAGTTACGAACAATTATGAGAAACTAGATTTGGAAGCTGTAAGGAAGGGTGTTGAACCCTTTGGATAATTGTTCGGCCAACTGTTTCTTCAATTCCTTTAATTCATCCACGGCCATCTTATACGGTCTCTTGGCTATGGGTCCATTTCCAGGCATTAACTTAACGAGGAACTCCACATCACGGTCCGGTGGCATGCGTGGCAACTCCTTCGGGAAAACATCCGGGTATTCCTTCACTATGGGTACCTCTTCCAGGCTAACCCCCTTAAGAGAATTGACCTTAGGTCTCTTAAGCTCATAGGTTGACTTGTATCGGATTCTTCTCTTCTCCGGGGTTTTAAGCATGACGGTTCTATTGGCATAGTCCACCAGACCCTCATATAATGCCATCCAGTCCATTCCCAGGATTATATCCAGGCCTCGTGTCCAGTGGCACCCAGAGTGCCACCGTTGCAAGACGCGCGGGTCACATCGCTGGGTTTCCGGAAAGATCTCACCCCGGGCGGCGACGCGCAGGCTGCCCGGCAAGCTACCAGCCCGGAAGGGCTAGCGAGGCTTCGGGGAATAATCCTGCCTGGGCACCTCCTGGGAAGGCACTTGCCGGGAGGAGGCGTTCCCGGGCACAGGTTTCTGCCGCGAGGGCGAGGCCGAGCGAACAGAGCAGCAGCGCCACGTGGGCGCACGGCAGGCGCCCAGTGTGTAGTTTCGTCAGGACAAGGAGTGGAGCGCACGGCGCATTTAATGACCCGACAGGAGGGGGGTTATCCGTCTAGTCAGGCAAACAGTGGCTGCTCAGGGCTAGCTTTTAGGCCTTAGACCCCTAGCCGCGGGGTTGGTGCTCATGCATGCATGCCAGCGCACCGAGGAGGAGCTGCCCAAGCTTCCTGCTCGCCACTTGTAATCCATGCACCGTGGCACCTGTGGTATCCCCTTGGTTATAAAAGGAGGACCCCCGCTAACGGTCAAAGGGTTCTACCAACTCATAGTTCGGTACTAGCACTAGCCCAGAGTAGCAAAGAGCACTTAGCCAAAAAAAGAGCATCCGGGGACCCTTCCTCGGCAACTTGTAAACACTCGATCTTTGGATAATACAAGTTCAGACAAGCAGGACGTAGGGTTTTACACCTCCGGGTGGCCCAAACCTAGGTAAAAAGCGTTTCCGTGTTCACTGCCGAACCTAAAAGGGGGTGCCCGCACATCCCCGGTGTCGGAGCCCCGTGCGACGACACCTCGGGAATCTATTACTATGAGGTCAGAGGGAAAGATGTGTCTCCCAATTCCTAGGGGCGGTAAACGACATCTTTGGGTCGCTACCATCAGTCCTCCAGGTGAGCTTATTTTCATGAGTCTATCCATGGTTCTAACAGGTAGTTTACCTCTATCTACCAACACCCTTGCTATGAATGAATGAGATGCTCCAGTGTTGAATAATACGAGTACTTCAAAAGTATTAATGCGGAAGGTGCCAATTATGATACCTGGTTCATCAGTTATCTCTTCCACATTCACGTGATTCATGTGGCCCTTCTGGAACGGGTTGGGCTTGTTTCCTATGCCCTTGAGATTCTCCGAGCAGTTGGTTGCATAGGGCCATACCTGCTAAACGGCTGCAAATATTATGTTCCGAGAGCTAAACCGCCTCGTATCCCTATGGAGCCGAACGGCAAGGATAGGTTGGTACCCACCTACGGTAGTAGCCAGGACTTTCCGAAGTGATCAGGAGTGATTTTTTACCCGCGTAGGTGGGTGCCTCACCTCTCTTTCAAGCACTGTTCTCAACTCTGTGTACGTATTGTTCTATCTCTCTCCTAAACACTGCTCTCAATATTGTGTACATGTTGTTCTCTGGCCCAAGTATTGTCTCAACACTGTGTACACGGTGCTTAATTAGACATTGCTGTTTTTGTCTCACCGTTCAGTTAGCTACGCTGGCAACGGCTGGAGCACACTCGCAGGAACAGAAACGGCTGCAGGTTCGGCGGGCTGCACTCGGGATACTTTAGAGCGTGTCCTGTGAGCTGGTTCCTTCCATCGGCCCCCATGTGAACAGAACCAATAGCGCGTGGGCCTGCACCTAAGTGAACAGTGACCTACCAAAACCTGTTGTATTCACTGTATGTAGTAGTGGGGCCATACCTGCTAAACGGCTGCAAATATTATGTTCGGAGAGCTAAACCGCCTCGTATCCCTATGGAGCAGAACGGTGAGGATAGCTTGGTACCCACGTACGATAGTAGCCAAGACTTTCCGCAGTGATCGGGAGTGCTTTTTTTACCCGCGTAGGTGGGTGCCTCACCTATCCTAGTCCTTGAAGCTTAGTAGCGCACGTGGGTGTACATTAGGACCTGATGGTGGGGCATCAAGGACACCGAATAGTGATCAGCTGATCACATGCCCAGCGCTCGCGCAGTGTTCACGTAGGTTGCTGTAGCTCGATGGGAAATGTGGGGCCATAATTTGATGCCACGCCGATCTGTGATGCTGCCCGCCGGCCCTCCATGGCCCACGCGTCACTCTTTCTTCTGAACTGGCTGAAGCACAGCTTCCATGCACCACACCGGCCGTTATGAATCCTATTCTCAACACCGTTCTTTCTCTCCCATGCTCTGTTCTCTCTCTTTCAAGCACCGTTTCAACTCCGTGTACGTATCGTTCTCTCCTAAACACTGCTCTCAATACTGTGTACGTGTTGTTCTCTGCCCCAAGTATTGTCTCAACACTGTGTACGCCGTGTTTAGACATTGCTTTTTTTTGGGTCTCACCGTTCAGTTAGCTACACGGGCAACGGCTGGAGCACACTCGCAGGAACAGAAACAGCTGCAGATTCAGTGGGTTCCACTCGGGATACTTTAGAGCGTGTCTTGTGAGATGGTTCCTTCCATCAGCTCCCATGTGAACAGAACCAGTAACGCGTGGGCCTGCACCTGAGTGAACAGTGTCCTACCAAAGCCTGTTGTAGTCACTGTACGTACTAGTGGGGCCACACCTGCTAAACGGCTGTAAATATTATGTTCGGAGAGCTGAACCGCCTCGTATTTCTATGGAGCCGAACGGTGAGGATAGCTTGGTACCCACCTACAGCAGTAGCCAGGATTTTCCGCAGTGATCGGTAGTGATTTTTTACCCGCGTAGGTGGGTGCCTCACCTATCCTTGCCCTTGAAGCTTAGTAGCGCACATGGGTGTACATTAGGACCTGATGGTGGGGCATTAAGGACACCGAACAGTGATCATCTGATCACATGCGTAGCGCTCGTGAAGTGTTCACGTAGGTTGTTGTTGCTCGATGGGAAATGTGGGGCCATAATTTGATGCCACGCCGATCTGTGATGCTGCCCGCCTGCCCCCCACGGCCCACGCGTCACTCTTCTAGACAGGCTGAAGCACCACTTCGCCCTTGCAAAGCAACTTCCATGCACCACATCGGCCGATATGAATCCTGTTCTCAACACTGTTCTTTCTCTCCCATGCTCTGTTCTCTCTCTCTCAAGCACTGTTCTCATCTCTGTGTACGTATTGTTTTTTCTCTCCTAAACACTGCTCTCAATATTGTGTACATGTTGTTTTCTGCTCCAAGTATTGTCTCAATATTGTGTATGCAGTGTTTTGACATTGCTTTTCTTTTGTCTCACCATTCAGTTGGCTACACGGGCAACGGCTGGAGCACACTCGCAGGAATAGAAACAGCTGCAGGTTCGGTGGGCTCCACTCGGGAGACTTTAGAGCGCACGGACCTGCACCTAAGTGAACATTGATCTACCAAAGCCTGTCGTAGTGCATAGTGGGGCCATACCTGCTAAACAGCTGCAAATATTATGTTTGGAGAGCTAAACCGCCCCGTATCCCTATGGAGCCGAATGGTGAGGATAGCTTGCTACCCACCTACGGTATCCTATTGCAGCCAGAAGATGCCAGGGAGGAGATCAACGGCTGGATCACGGAGGCGACAAAGAAGCTCATCACCTCCGTCCTGCTGCCGGGATCAATGCACGGCGACACAAGGCTCGTGCTGGCCAACGCGATCTACTTCAACGGTAAGTGGAAGGACGCGTTCAGCAAGAACCGCACCAAGGACCGCAAGTTCCACCGCCTCGACGGCCTTTCATGGTCGCCGGGACAAGCAAGGAGACCACTGCTGCTTCGTTCCCCTAGGAGGAAGACGAAGCAGAGGCGGAGTACTTCGTTGCGTGCCATGACGGGTTTAAGGTGCTCAAGCTCCCGTACAAGGCGAAGAACAACGACAGCGGAGGAGGAGCGTGGTACTCTCGATGTGCGTGTTCCTCCCAGACGCGCGCGACGGCCTGTGTGGCCTCGTCGACAGAATGGCGTCAGGTGGTCCTGGCTTCCTGTTGGGCCACTTGCCCAGCGGGCGGCGGGAGAAGGTGTGCAAGGTCTGCCTGCCAAAGTTCAAGCTCTCCTTCTTCTGCAACATGAAGAGAGCTCTCGAGACCTTGGGTGTCCCGGCGGCGTTTACCGAACAGGCTGATTTTTCTGACATGGTTGAGAAGGTGGCGAAAAAGGACTCTGGCAAGGTCCACGACGTGCCGCTGTGCATGGCGGACGTTTTCCAAAAGGCGGTCGTCGAGGTGGACGAGGAAGGCACCGTGGCGGCCTCCTCCACTGCCGTCCGCTTTCAGTTGTATTGCGCCAGTCCGCCGCCCGTGGATTTCATCGCCGACCATCCGTTCTCGTTCTTCATAGTGGAGGAGGTGTCCGGCGCGGTGGTCTTTACGGGCCAAGTCCTTGACCCTTCTGAGACATCAGAGTAATATTAACAGGATTGTCCTTCAAGGATAGTAAAAAGGAAGCACCGGCCGACTCCAATTGGGATAAAACCTGTTGGAACTTGGAACAGATGTTACAGATATACTCCCTCCTAGCTACTGTTCCCAATCATTCAGCTTTCGACTTAGGTTACTCGTGACGCTTATCAAATACTCTTTCCGTTTCATAATTCTTGTCAAAATATTACTCCATTCGTTTCATAATTCTTGTCCCAAATTTGCTAAAAAAAATTGATGTATCTATTCCTAAAAGTGTCTAGATACATGTAATATTTCGACAAGAATTATGAAACGAGGGAGTACATGTATCTAAACGCTTTTTAGAAATAGATATATCCATTTTTGAGCAAATTTGAGACAAGAATTATGTAGCAAGTTAGTCTAGATCATGGCCCGAGCATCGTGGCCTAGCAAGTTAGTTCTCTAAATTTATTAATTTCTCCGTCCAACAAAAAATGTCTCAAATTTGTCAAACTTTGGATGTATCTAGACATGGCTTGGTGTACAGATGCGTTCAAATTTGGTCAAAATTGAGACATCCTTTGTTGGACGTACATCGCACGTCGATCGGGGAGGATGAGATTGAGGCGGATCAGGGCGAGGGGGAGAGGGATCGGGCAGGATGAGCTTGAGGCGGATCAATCGACTGAGACAGGGACACCGTGCGAGGGGGAGAGTGGTCGGGCCTTGTGGGACGAGATAGCCAGGACGTACCACTACCACAGACAAGAATATCCCTGTCGGCCAAGAACCGACAGGAAAAATATGATTTTCCGACAGGAATAGAACTCCTGTGGGTCGCCCGACAGGAATAGATGGCAGGGATATCTATATAGGGATAGTCGAAAATGTCTGTGTGTTGGCCGACAGGAGATAACTTCCTATCGGCTACTCCCGTCAGCCACCGACAGGAATATAATCCGTCGCCAGGTCCAGGCTCGTCATCTCAAGGGATTTTCCTATCAGGTATTCCCGTCAGTCACCGACAGGGATAGAATATGTCATCAGGTCTCTCGTCAGGTTGAGAAATTTTCCTGTCGGAGTCACACACAGGGATATGTGTTTTTGAGTTTTTTTTAACTATTTAATGAAAATGGTGTATTTCTGCTTAATAGCCAATTCAATACAATTTGTACAGCAGAAATACTCGTCGGGCCTAACTGACAGGAAAATGGACAGGCTGACAGTAAAATGGACTTCCTTTTGGGTTTAAAAAATTGCAATATTTCAATGCAATTAAATTCATCCAATGTACTGGTTGTATGCAACGACAATAATTACAATGCAATTCATTCAGGTAATCATAAGCAGTGCCTGATATCATCACCAAGAAGGTTACAACGCAATTCAATCCAAGCATACATAATACACAATATTATATACAGAATACATCTCCATCCAAGCTGATGTTGACAGAATATAAGATACCTAAGGACCCATATTGACATTGATGATGTTTAGATGAGCAAAACTCTTGTTGGCTCTCGAATAAAATAAATGTAAACCTTCTCGATATTTCCTCTTTTTCCTGCATACAAAGAAGGGACATTCGTGTAGTATTAGTGCAGCTGTAAAGTAAGGAGCAATGGACTGACAGGAACAATAGTATGACTACATTGAGAGGCTATAAAGACGGCAAAAATCAATTACAAACATCAGACTTTAAGTACAACATTGGCAAGGATCAATCTCTAGCTACTCCTGGGCCATTTCTAACAAAAATACAAAGGTTGATCAAAATGCAAACAATGGAACAAACAATAGATGCCAATACCATCAACAGCAGCAGAGGATTTGTTAACATTAATTTCAGATCAAGTTCTCGTTCAAAGACAAAACAATAAGTAAAAATCACAGCCATAATTGAAACTTGAAAGAGGGGAAAATAAAGGGTTGAAGAAGAAAGAGGGAACTGACCAAGCCGTCGACCGCCGCTAGGAGGCTACAAATCGGCGGGAGGTGGCTGGCAGTGACAATCCAGCTAGCAGCGGCCCAATCTGTTAAATGATGGCTTAGCTTGCTAATGAACTTCTTAACAAAGCCTCGATTTAAATTGACCAGATGGGTACAACCTGAAAAAGGAAAATAGAGGCTTACCAATAGCAAATAAGTATAAAGCACTACTGCCACATTGTGATACATCATACAATAAGTAATATGAGTGCCTGGAAAGAATGCAAAATTAGAGGCAAGTCATAACAGTGAAATTTGATCTGTTAATTTGATCAAGGGGTGAAGTCTGACTAACACTTGCTGTGTTGCTCTTTTCACGTGCCATTTTCAGATTCCTGTATTCAAATAGCAATAAATTAGAAGTAGAGAATCGCATGTCCAGCAAGAGTCAAGACTAATCGATTTATCAAACTTGCAAGATCTGTAATTAATAATGCACAAACTAATCGATTCATCAAACTTGCAAGATCTGTAATTAATAATGCACAAACTAATCGATTCATCAAACTTGCAAGATCTGTAATTAATAATGCACAAACTAATCGATTCATCAAACTTGCAGGCTCTGTGAGGCTTTCCTACTAACTTAGTTGCCAGATGTGAGATTATGACTTGCAAATCAGAAGCTCCAATACAAAAAGAAAAATACGAACAACTTACCAGCGTTGGGGGCCGTCAAGCTTGAGTGTCCGATGGAGGCAGCCGCCAGCGGCCAGCAGACCTTGGGAGCAAGTGGGCGTCAAGCCGGCGTCGGGGGCGAGTTGAAGATAAAGGATCACCATGCGGGTGCCCAGCCCCTGCAAATCCCACGCCATCACAATCAGGGCGGTGTGGGAGGACGCGGCGGCCGGTGGGGAGGCGGATCCGGGGAGGCGTGGGGAAGCCCAGGGCATGCAGGGAGCGGGGAGGTGCCGGGCTTGCCCGAAGCAGGGAGGCAGGCCAGCGGAGGAGGGGGAGCAGCGGCGGAGGAGCGGGGAGCTGCCGCGAAGCTCACACGGGGCTGCGCGTTGCCAAGCCCGCAGATCTAAGGTGGGGAGGAGCTAGGGTGGCGCGAGGAAGGGAGGAGGTCACGGCACGGCGAGGGGAGGCAGGGGCACGCGAAGGCGCAGGAGAGGCGTGCGGGGGCGCAACGGCGCAGGAGAGTGCGAGGGGCTGGGTGCGGGGGAAAGAGGGGGGATGGCGGCGGCTCGGGAGGGAGAGAGATAGTGCGAGCGAGGTGGGTGTCTAGGGTTAAGTGGGGAAGCGACTGTCGGTCCGTAACTGCCCAACAAGAAACTAAATTGTTGTGTGTTTGGGAAGTAAACCGACAGAGTAGAAATACAAAATGAAAGATTACATTTTTTTTTTCTATAAAGACCATGTAGGATATTATTTCATATATGAGACTAAATCAAACCAATTTTTGCTAGTTCATTGATTTATAATTTTTGGAATAATATTTTTGGTAATTCTTTTATACACTATTTTCATTAAATAGTTTCAAAAAAATCAAAAACACATTATTTGTCCAAATGGTATCAAATATAAATTACATTAGAACCTTTTATGCAATGCTTATGTTACGATATAGAGCAAAATCGTATTATATCTAACGATAAAAAAAATGCTAACAGTTATTCGATAGAAGAAATGAACTCTAAATTTGACCTACCTTGAACCATTTAAGGCAACGTATGATCATATCGCACATTTAGTGTTTATATTTTGATTCCAAACTTGTTAGGGTGTAACATGAGTCCTCGCTCGGTAACGCCCAATTTGGAGCTCATTTGGTGAGTCAAAAGTTTCAAAAACATTTTCAATTCCTATTCCTGTCGGTAGCCAACCCACGGGAAAATACATATTTCCGTCGGCTAGAAAAAAATCCTGACGGGAATAGAAGATTTCCCTGGCAACGCGACGAAAAAACCGATAGGAGGAGCTTATATTCCTGTCAATGTATAGTTGCCCGACAGGAATATATGTTCATCCCGTGTGTGGGCTTCAAAACCGACAGGAATATACATTTTCTTGTGTGTTTCTAGCCGACCGACACGAAAATGTTTTGTTCTCCTGTGTGCCATGTAACTCCTGACAAGAAATATTTATATTCCTGTCGGCCGGCTGCGGGCCTGACAGGAATAGAAGTCGCCCGACAGGGATATATCGGTTTGTGGTAGTGTACGACGCTCAAGACAATCACCACCAATTTCAATTTAATAGATAGTAATAGATAGTAATATATACCAAAAATATTGATGATACATTCCAAATTAAATCGTACGTGTATACGCGACGTGCTTGATCACGTTTCGTACGTGTCAAATACGCTGCATATATAAACAGCAGTACTATTTGTTCATTGTACACCCCTGCCCTGTACACGTCTTGTTTTTGTTACGTGACATCCATCGGCCAGATAGCTCAGCTAGGGCACGCACGATGGACACGGAGGATGTACACATTCATGTTCCTCCCTGGGCCCCGGCTACAAGCAAGATAGTCACTGAGAAGGATATCACTCTCAAATGTCCCTAAGACAACAAATATAATTCCAGGTTCTATTTGCACTGCATCACATTTCCTTTGAATTGTTGATTAATTGATTAATACTCATTGTTCTGTTTATTTCGATTGAATGTAAAATTATGTTGTTGGTTTTTTTATAAACATGAATTTTCACATGCATATGTTTAAGCGGCTGTGGCAACGCATGGGCATTGTGCTAGTTTCGTTACTATTCCTTAACTGGCAGTTGCGTCCGTGGTAGGCTCGTACGTCGTCCGACTCTTCGACCCGCAGGCACCCGCGCTTCCCTTTGTGCGCTTCCCCTCGTGGGCTTCCCTTCGCGGAATTTACAAGGTATGCCACCGCCTAAGTCTTTCAGCCCGCACGCCCCTCCTCCCTCTGCTCGCGCCGCCGTCTCCTCCCCTGGGTGCGCCGCCGCCCCTCCTCCCTTTGCTCGCGCCCCCGCCATCCTCCTTCTAGCATCTAGCCGCCGCCATTGCTCCCTCTACTCGCACCCCTCCCATCCTCCTCATCCAGCCGTCACTGTCAGCGGCGGCCTCCAACCGCCGCCCTGTCCCCAGTCCCCACCAGCAAGCTCGCCGCCTCCTCCTCGCTCCTCGCCGCCCTGTTGTATCTCTAGCAGAACAAACCACCGAGCCAAAGCCCTGTGGAAACCCTAGGACGAGGAGAAGGTGCGCAGCCATGGACACCTCTGAGGGCGCACCCGCCACATCGGCACATCCCGGACGCGGGTGGAGACCGACCAGGCGTCCATACTCCGATGGACCGCCTGCCTAGCTTCCTCCATCCTCCGACCGACGAGCGTCCGCCTCCATGCTCTAACCTCTCTCCATCGCGTTCCCCTTCGTCCCAAGTGTTTCTCTTGCTTCCAATCTACCTTCTTTGTCTCAGGGGGCAACTGCTGTTGTCGAACTGCCCCTTGCAGCAGCAGGCGACTACCTCCTCCATCGCCCTGCAGCCTGCCATCTCCGCTGAGCTATTCCGCTTCTCTGCGCTGCAGCAGAGCAGCCGACGAGCAGTTTAGCGGGGAGGGCGTTGTACTTTTGATTTGCCATTTATTTTCAAAAGTGTATAGATGCATGTTTTTAGGATTGGCTCGAGCAGTTTAGCGGGGAGAAGAAAACATGTCCTTACATTGCAAGTTGGTTGATTTCATGTTTTCTACCTTTCCAGCACCTCTCCTGATGCTTTAATGTTGTGCACACCAGATGCTTGTCAAAATGACAAGATGGATGTTGCTGCAGGGACAAGGAAATATGTCCATAGCAAATGGACTATTTGCATTTGTATGTCTGATATATAGGTTGATCTGATGCGTGATTCATTCTTGGAATGCAGAGCCAGGCAATGACTCGCCGCTCAACACGCAGGCGCCCGCGCTATGGTACAGACTCGACTCAATCAACTATTTACATCAACTGCAATTGACTGAATTTACACCATCTTTACAATTTTGTGTTGTTTCAAACTATCTCACTCCAAGTTTTGTTAGTTTTGGTATGACATGGCTGCAGTGAAGAGAGGTAAAAAAGGCTTATTGACATGTGCTGAGGAGAAGGTATACAATTGTGCCCGAGATAATTATCTGAATGTTGGGTCCTGGCAGTTCACATTTAAGATAATGATAGTAATAATAATGTCATTCTTGCTCAAAGCAGGGTTGTAGCTTTAATATTTAGGCATTCTAGCAGGGCCTTGGTCATTATTGCATATCTTAGACTGTCCTCACCTGTGCTCTTCCTATCGTGAGTCAACCAATGCTTTTGTAGAGAAATTTTACTATGGGTTTCTCCTACCTATAGTGAGTCAACCGATGCTTTCGTAGAGAAATTTTACCTATGAAAATTTACTTATACTTTCATTAAGGTTTAAATTTTCTACATAGATTTTGATGAGAGACAATAAAGTCTTCAACCGCCTGTTCTGGATACATATATCTTCTCTACATGTTTTCTCTCTACAGCGCTAAAATTCTTAGTGGAGTTCTCTAAGCTTGGTACAGCGGATCGAGTAGATATTTGAAGGAATCAAGATCCAATTTTATCTGATAAATATTAGTTTGAAGCTTTAATTTGTTGTCACATTAAGTTATAACTTGTCTACATGCTCATTCTAGATTCAGCGTCCCATTTTTTCTAAGATTAGCATGCTATACTTGTTGAATCCATTAAGCTGACTCTCTTCATATTGTCAAATTATCTTGCTCAAGTACATCAACATGTCAAATTTGGTGATGGTAGCTTTGTGTATCCCCATGTTCTGCGTTCCACGACTCGGTTTGAGTATTCATATAGCTAAATAGATTATTTCAGTAACTTCCTTTGTGTTCCACCTCTATTTGAGTCTCCTTATTCATGCATTTTTGTCATTCAGTAGGTTGTTACGTATTTGCTTACGTGCAATTCATTGCGGGCAGGACTGCAGGGTGAATAGGCGACTAACAAATTTTTCTTTTTTTCCTTTTCTTTTCTTGAAAGATACAAACACTTAGGGTTTACTAGATTCTCTAAAGGGAAAGCAACCCTAGTATGAAGTGCAATTGCCGAAGCAAAGGATTGACAATGAAGTAAAACAAATAAGTAAAAGGGCAAGAGTGATACCACATGGGAAGACGAAGATTTCACCGGAGTTTCACCTATTGGGATCAGTGTACGTCTCCGTTTGGAAGAGTGCTCTACCACAAAGAAAAAGAAAAAAAAAAGACGCCACGAAAGCTCACTATATTCTCCAACTCACCACACCACAAAGGTGGGATAAGCTCTCACAACACCACAAAGGCGAGGTGAGTTCCACTAATGGCTTCCTTCAAGGCGAACACCGAACCTTTACAAATAAGGAGAAGGGCACAAATCCACAACTAAATTGGAGGCTCCTTCCCAAATCCTCAAGCACCTCCTCACAAGATTGGAGTGCTTCAAGAGACACCTTCCGGCTAGAGATTCCAAAATCCCAAGAGTAACAAAATCCACCAAGGAAAACGAGGAGAATCAACTTTTGATTTGGTGAAACCCTAGATCTAGCTCTTCTCAACCCTTCCTCAAAGTATTAGCTACAGGGAAGCACTAGGGAGAGAGATCTCGAGATTTGAAGCTTTGGAGGTGAAGAACGCTTGAGGAATAGAGCTTAGAACCGTTGGGGACGATGACCCCCTTTTATAGGGATCCCCGATTTCTGCCCGTTATGTGCAATTTCTGCACAGAGCGGTACTACCGCTGTCTCAAGCGGTACTACCACGAGCGGTAGTGCAGCACCGGTACCGTACCAGTGCTGCTATATGTCAGTAGCGTTTTGCTACCTCATATCACTGGTGCGATACCGGGGCGGTACTACCGCGACCGGTACTACTGGCCTGGGATGACCGGTACTGCCGCCTCAAGAATAGGTTTTAGCTAATCTTCACCGGTGGGATTGAGGCTATCTGGTGGGTGCAATTTGGTGGTTGTGTGTACGTGAAATTGATTCACCCAAGCCTTCTTATAATACGGATTTTCCTACGACTCAATATAAATAAAAAGCCGTAAATCTTTCTACGCTTCTTTCCTTTGAGGGAAACGAACTACTTTGCTTGATTTTATATAATTTCTGAAAACACTTAGTATACAGTTAGTCCACATATTAAGTTGTCATTAACACGAAAACTCATTAGGGATCGAAATGCCCTTTCAAGGAGTACTATATATTGCTAGCAGTATTTTCGGATTTTTTTTTTACTTCTCCATCGACCATCATGTACCCAATGTATCTTATCCTGGAAATAGTCAAAAAAAAATTAGGAGATTGTGGAGCTCCAACCTGCGGACCCATCGTCCCGTTCTATTTTTATTTATTTTACACTGGAAAATGATCTGAGCCACCGATTGAAAAATAGTATAATCTTTTATTTGAGGTGAACCCTTGCCTCCAATTTGTCATGTCATGTGCTGAGACTGCTATTAGAAATTAATTTTGTGTATAGTAAGGATAAGCTGGCATAAACTTATATCCATAACCTACATATGAATAATCGGGCGACTCTTCGGTTATACTCATAGACATACATCTGGATCAGGTATCCACCGTAGCAACGCACGGGCGCTAGTAATAGATAATAATAGACTTGTTAGATATGTACTAGTGTGGTGCCCGTGCGTTGCATTGGAGAGATAAATATCCTATCTCTTAATAAGAAGAATAGCAAACATGAAAAGATTGACGTGTAGTCACCATATTCACATAACAAGGCATTGCTTTTAGTGGATGTACAATCGCTGCCCATTGCCACAGATACATAGAGCCACTCTGCTGCTTGTTTTGAAAGCAGGACCAGTTTATGGATGCTCCTTTGGTTTCCCTGTCCAACATCTGTATACTTTGGGGTACTTCTAGACACGTATACGACTGATCCATCTTCGTTCTACCCATGTTTGCATTGCATTTGTGCAGTCTATATACTCACAATTAACATTTATGACGAATGAAATTATTATATAGTACTCCGTACATAGAATTTACTATACGACTTGAAGTATGAACTCTAGGGTGCACTGCATTTGTGCTGTCTATATACTCAAAATTAACATGTGACAAATGAAATTATTTACACCTTGAAGTATGAACTCTACGGGGAGTACCTTGAAGTTAACATTTGTGTTGTCTATAGAACAGTCAGGAGCAAGACAACGGTTTTACAAAGATCGCTCAAAGTATTTATTTATTTCTGAAAATAGCAAACATATGCTGGGACCTGGTGGGAAGAAGAGAAACGAATCATACAAACAATTGATTTAGTATACCTTTTGGCCTTTCTGTTCCTTCACGTCAGATCACTCGTCATCTAATACAAACCTTCACCAGTTATCAATATCAGTGACAAATATACGAGAACTCATCAGGGACAGAATGAATCGGTTAGACTTGCATAGGTTTCGTTCAAATGGCTGTAGTTCAAAGCCATAAAAGTTATATGAGCTTTAAGAACATCATGAACACAGGAACATAGCTAGGCAAGACACTCTACGACAAACAATGTAGTAATATTTTTTTTTCTTGCCTTGTGCCTGTAGAACCTCTGCTCCTTTCCTTCCAGCAGCATTCTAGAGAAAACGGATGATGTTAAAATATACATAATTTCGAATCACCGCCTACTTGCCTCCACGAAGAGTGGCTAAACAAATTAATTAAACACGCCTGAACACATTAGTCCTGTGATTAGATTAGTTTCAGAATTGTGTTGCATGTACCTGAAATCAAGGGGAGTAAAGGTACGGAAATTCTATAGCCTCTCCTCCTCGTCCGCGTAGAAGAGCGGCGGCAGCCTCCCCTCCCCCATCGGGGTCAGCGACCCTGATCAACCGCACCTTCCCCTTCCCCGCTTCCTCCTGCTTCACGCGACCCCGGACCGCCGCCGCGACGACCCTCCCCCTCCTCCGCGCGGAGCATGCCGCCGGCTGCCTGGCCGCCGCGAAGTCCGGGAGGTTAGGCATGCGAGCCTGAGTGAATTGCTCTCCTGCTTAGGTTTTGCTTCGATGTGCAGAGAAGAGAACAAGGGAGAGGAGGTGTTGAGGGAGAAGGCAGGGGCTCTCGTTGAGGGAGAAGGCAATGTTGGTTGCTGGAGATAATTGCGGGATTGAAAATCATCGGGAGAGATGGAGTTAATCACGGCAGTGATCACGCGTGGGGATAACGCGCGGTTGTTGTTTTCGCGGGCGGTTCGCGGACGGGTGAGACGACGTACGAGCCTACAACCGACACAATTATCACGGACGCAACTGTAAATTAAGAAATAGTAAAGATAAAGATATACCCAAAATATTGGTGATACATTCCAAATTAATTCCTACGTGTATACGTGACGTGTTTAATCACGTTTCGTACGTGTCAAATTCACTGCATATATAAAGAGCATTACTCTTTGTTCATTGTACACCCCTGCCCGTACACGTCTTTTTCATTACGTGGCATCCATCAGGCAGAGCCCTCAGCTAGGGCACGCACGATGGACACGGAGGCGAGCCGCCCTAGCAAGAAGGCGCGCGGGGCCGTCGACTCCGCCGGCGGCGGCGTGGCTGCTCTCGCGCTCCGCTTGTCCAAGCAGCTTGCCGAGCACGATGGCAGCAAGAACGTCGCGTTCTCGCCGCTGTCCATCTACGCTGCGCTGGGCCTGGCCGCGGTCGGCGCCCGTGGCACCACCCTGGACGAGCTCCTCGCCCTGCTCGGCGCCGCGTTGCGCCACGAGGTCGCGGAGCACATGCGCGCCAGCGGAGCACGCCCTCGCCGCTGACGACCCGTCCGGCCCACTGACCGTCACGTTCGCCTGCGGCATCTGGTGCCACAAGGATCTGCAGCTCAAGCCGGCCTACCGCCAGGCCGCCGTCAAGTCCTAAAGGTAGAGGCGCGCGCCGTCGACTTCGTCGAAAAGGTCAGACACGTTCGCGAATCCATCGATCTAATCTAATCTGTAGTTCTATACCATATCCAATTTGGTTGGCCAATTTAATTACGTAGATCTGTTCCGTCCTCTCCTGATCCAGTGATCCCTGCCTGTAACGTGTATGATGTATAATGTATTGTAGGCAGAAGATGCGAGGGAAGAGATCAACGGCTGGATCGCGGAGGCCACGAAGAATCTCATCACCTCCGTCCTGCCGCCGGGATCAGTGCACGGCGACACAAGGCTCGTTCTCGCCAACGCCATCTACTTCAACAGCAAGTGGAATGGTGCCTTCAGCAAGAGCCGCACCAAGGACCGCAAGTTCCACCGCCTCGACGGCACCGTGGTCCAGGTGCCTTTCATGGCCGCCGACGCCGCCGGGAGATGGAACAAGACCACTAGTTCTCCTTCGTCCCCCTGCAAAAAAAGAAGCAGAAGCAGAGTACTTAATTGCGTGCCATCACGGGTTCAAGGTGCTCAAGCTCCCGTACAAAAGCGGAGGAGGAAGAGGAGGAGCATGGAAAAGTGGTCCACATGAAAATTGTGCGCGTCGTCGAGACGAACAACTTTGCTTTTGGAGACGTCTCAATCCGAGGTCGTCTGTGGGCCCCACAGGCAGAATAACGATCGGGACAGAAGAGTTCGTGTTGGATTCGGACTCGGTTTAGGGTCGCGAATTTTCCCTTATAAATAGAGGACGTCCTAGCTAGGGTTTAAGCAAGGACGTGAGGGAACTCAGAGCTTTGGATCTAGATCAATTCTTGGAGAGTTCTTGGATGCATGGTTGCATCTTTTGTAATCGATTGACATCGTTGCAATAAAGAGATTCGTTGGCGGTGTCATCTCTGTTCTTCTCAGATCTTCGTGGATTCTTCGTGCTAGATCTTTCTAACACTTTGCTGCAGGTTTATCACGAGTTCGTAATACTTTTCTGCAGGTTTACCACGAGATCAAGGAAGATCGTGATTACTTCATCTTTCTTGTTATTCCTCGAAATTGGTTTTAGATTAATCCTCGTAACTTTCTGTTAGCTGTTACTATTTTGATCATATCGTTTGATTGGTACATCCGATTGAGCTGATTCTTGTTGCGTTGGTTAGATAATTCCAATACCTTTTTTTTGCGTACTCATACGTATTTTTTGGTTCATCCAATCAAAAGTTACGGCTGTTTTACTATCACAGACAGAAAGGTGATTTAGGGTTTGAACTTTCGGAAAAAGTTTTAATTTGCTTCCGCGCAATCATTCACCCCTCTGTGATTGCCTATCTCGATCTCACAATTGGTATCAGAGTTAGGTCTCTCTAATTTATCTTAACCAGTTGATTAGACTTGCTAGATATGGATAGGTATTCGACCAAACCCTGTGTGTTCGATGGTGTTGATTTTTAGTTTTGGAAGGCGAAGATGAAGGCATACATCATGGCACAAAGCTATGCCATATGGGAGAAGGTCGCCAAGCCCTATGAGCTTCCTGCGGACAATGCGATCACACCAAAAAACTTGGTCCACGTGGAGAACAACTACAAGGCGAGGAACTACATCATCCAAGGTCTACAACGAAGTGACTTCGACCGTGTCGCTCACCTTGCATCCGCTCATGAGGTATGAAACGCACTTTGTAGTTATCATGAAGGATCAAACTCTGTTAAGGAGATGCGTCAGGACATGTACAAAAAAGAGTACATGAGATTTGAGATGAATACAGGTAAATCTTTGGATGAATTCTTTGCACGCTTTAATAAGATTCTCAGCAACTTACGTACATTAGGTGTTACTTATACTGATGCTGAGGCTTCTAGGCAACTTTTGAGTGCATTAGATATGTCCATATGGGAGATGAAAGTTACATCTATTAGAAAATCTATTGTCATGAGCACACTTACACTTGATATTCTGTACTCAAAATTGAAAACTCATGAATTAGATATTCTTGCTAGGAGAACCGGTTCCAAATCAATTGCACTTGTTACTAACCCTGGCAGCTCTAATGATGGTACTTCTACATATTGCTATGCTATGTCTTTTTTGTCTCAACTAACTGACGAACAGCTAGAGCAATACCCAGAGGAAGAATTGGCACTCCTCACCTCTCGTTTTACAGGTGCCCTGCAAAATGTTCGTTCAAGGAAGAGAGGTGGGAACAATGCTCCAAGGTGCTTTGAATGTGGTGATCCAAATCACTTTCGCCAAAATTGTCCTAAATTCTTATCCAAGATGGCGAAAGAAGAAAATGGGGAGGACAAGAAAAAGAAGCGCCCCTTCAACATCAAGAATAAAAAGAGGGGCGACCTTGCTCGAGCGGTGGCTCACAGTATTTTCTCTGTAATCAATGAATATGGTGAACCATGCTTGAGTGATGTGGATATCGAGTCTAATGAAGATGATGCATCCAAAGGCAAGCGCGACATTAATGGGATGTGTCTTATGGCTAGCAATAAGAGTGCTACCTCCCGTGACGACTACGACAGTGACAGCAACAATGAGGTAGAACTCTGTTATGATGAATTACTTAAAAGTGCTAGTAAATTGAGTTCCTTGCTTGATCATGCTACTAAAAGAATTAAGAAATATGACTTGAAAATTGCATCCTTGAATTCTGAAATTACTAAACTTAAGTCTATGATTCCTGATGATGATTCCTGCAAGTCTTGTGATTCTATATATTCTGAGCTTACCTTTTTGGGTTCTATTCATGATGATACTCTTGATAAGCTTAGAGTTGCATTAGAAAACAATGAGAAACCTATTGTGCATAAACGTAAACAAATTAATGATGCTAGCATGGATACTTCTGATTTGACAGATTCAATTTCTTGTAATAATTGTCGTATTTTTGAATTGAAGTTGAAAGATGCAAATGCTAGGGCTTCTCATGTTGAAAGTGCTTTACACATCCATGAGGTTTCTTTGTGCGGTAATTATAAAAGTGGAAAACAAATCGTGGATAGTGCTTGTGATAATTGTATTGCTCTGTCTCACCAAGTTAATTATTTACAAGCATCTTTGCAGAAATTTTCTAGTGGGCACAAAAATCTGAATATGATCTTAGATAAGTCTAAAGTGAGTAAGAACAAGACCGGACTTGGTTTTAATGCATATGCTCATTTTAATGCTAATCCACCCACTATAGTTAAGTCACTAAGCAATGGAATTTTTGAAACAACTAACAAGCCAACCAATGTGATTTTTAGATCAGTTGGCATCATGTCTAATGATACTCCAACAAGTGCAAATGTAGGTCATACATCACATGCTAAACCTGAAAATAGGTACACTTGCACTTATTGTAATAAACCTGGACATGTTGTAGGTTCTTGTTTTAGACTAGCTAGAGTAATTAAAAAGGAAAGAAAACAAGCTAGATCTAATTCCTTCCAGGCACATTATGCTCATGATAAAACTAGTACTCTCCGTTATGTGCCTAGGGTGAATGTTTCACCTTCCGTTTCAACTTGCACGAGACACGTACAATCTGTCCCAATTTATAAGGAAACTCGTGCTTTGCCTACTCGTCGTGTATCTCAGTACTGGATACCTAAAAGTTTTTTATCTAACCCCAGTACGGAGATCTCGGCATGTGTTTGTTATTTGTAGGCACTTCACTTGAGGAAGGGGAACATATAGCTAGTGGATTCCAGTTGTTCTCGTCACATGACCGGTGATAAAATTGGTTCTCCTCCCTCACACGTGCATCTCGGGATAAAAGTATAATTTATGGAGATGTTTGTACCTCTACTGTTGTGGCGAAAGTCCTCTTATTCGTAATGCAGGAACATATGTTCAGGGGGAGGAAATATTTTTAGAGGTCATACCCTTATTGGTGCACGTTGGGTATTATGTTATTTTTCGCAACAAGGCTAGGTTTGAAGCTTCTGCACGCGCATCACATCTACAAGTTGTCAAAAAGATTTTCAGGTATCTACACACCCTATGTTTTGGTATTAGGCTTCTACTTGCTCTAGTATTATATTGCGTGCATGTACAGATGCTGATTTGGAGGTTGTAGAATTGATAGAAAGAGTACATCTGATACATGCTTATATTTGGTGATTTTTTAGTACTTTGGTCTTCTAAGAAATAAAGTTTTGTTGCACAATCTACTGCTGAAAGTGAATATGTAGCTGTTGCTTGCTGTTGCTTACAGATTTTATGGATAATAGCTATAATGAAAGGTTATGGGGTTACTTTAGAAAGTGTACCACTTTATTGTGATAACACTAGTGCTATATGTATTGCTAAAAACCCGGTGCAACATTCAAGAACTAAGCACATAGATATAAGATATCATTTTCTTAGAGATCATGTTGAAAAAGAAAATGTTGTGCTCAACTTTATAAATACTGAACGTCAATTGGCAGACATTTTTACTAAACCATTGGATTCTTCTCGGTTTGCTTTTCTTCGAGGTGAACTTGGAGTAATCAAACCATACGGGATGGTTTGAGGGGGAGTTTGTTCTTCGTGTACGATATGTAAAATATCTTTTCAGTTGCTTATTTTTCGTTCTTTTATCTTTAATAAATAAAAAAATCTGAAAAAGTAATGAGCATTGTATTCCATCCTGAAATGACATTTTTGCAACCACGTTTATGTTTTGAGGACATTGTCATTTTATATGTATGCTCGTATGAAGTAGTTTATCACATGACTTTCTAATACGAATGATAATTTGAAGTAAATCTTGTCATGGTTAAACTTTGTTAGCTATTTTGGTCTTGGATACTTAATTACTAGCAATGATGAAAATATAATGATATCAAGGTTCCAAATATACAAAGACACATGGTGTCAAGCAATTTTTACTAAATAAATATGCCAATGTCGCACTACATCTTCACGAAACTGCTTACCATTGCACTTTGGTATGAACTTGGAAGTTGCTGTGTTTATTGAAACCTTTGTCTTAAGCTTCTGATTGCTTACCATTTGCCTTAAGCTTCTGATTGTTAATCATTGCACTTTGAACATAGGCTTGGCATGGTGTTTTAAGTATAGGCTTGACAAGGTTGAATTGACTTGGTATATAAATTTAATAAAAATAAATATTATGCTTTTATAAAGTGCTATGTTTAATGTAATGTGCTGGAAGCTATTTTGTATTCAAGTATTGATGTAGTTGACAAGGGGAGACCATGTGTTGCAATAAATCGTAACAATACTTGATTGTTACTCATGTGTAGATTACATCAAAGAAAATGTCGAGTACAACTACTTTTTACATGACTTGGATGCACAATTATCATGTTCATGATGTTTCATAATGCTCATTACAACAAAGAAAATGAAATGTGACAAAAAAAACACAAAAAAAATCGCTTTTAGTTTAAAGAACAATTTTTTAAGCGGGGGAAATATTTTTGTGGTTTTGATGAAATTCATTGTCAAAGGGGGAGAGATTTCAACACATATGCATACCATATTTTATCTTTATTGATGTTTCTCCAACTTTTTGAGGTTTTTCATTTTCTTTTCAAAACCTTGAAAATCTGAGAGTTAAGTGAATGTGTATGCCAATCAATGTTCAATGTCTAGTGTTGTTAAGGAGATGTTGCCAATGTTTTCATCAAGGGGGAGATTATGAAATCATAGGTGATGTGTAACATTGGCAAGTGTTTTAGATGAAACATTGATGTGGATACTTTGAATAATATGGATATTTATGTGATGACATGTATCTTGTTTGGACTTAGTGTTTTGCTAGTGATATGCTGATCCATTAGTTTCTTATGTGAAAACATGGCGTGAGTTGTGTGAAACTTACCCTGAGACAAGTCGTGGACTTGTGCTTGTACTGGTTATTTATGTGTTCGCTTTCAGGTGTTGCCGGAGCTAGAGGAACGTGGTCGATGACGGGATCGAGGGACGAAGCTTGGGAGAAGCTAAGGTCGAGGATCAAGGTCATGCGGAACGTTCGTGCAAAGGAACAATGAAAGTGAAGGCTACGATGATCCGGGAAGGCATCGGTTTGTCGTACGTTGTTTATACCGGAGATGTACGATATTGGAGATATTCGACACGTGATGGTCGAGTTTTGAAGACATCACAAGAAAAGTTGATGGCATGGAGTGGCATCGATGTGACGACATGTAGGTCCAGCCGTGGCTGGATGAGAGCTGTTTAAAGATTAAATAGTAGCGTCATCAAGATGGCGTCGGATGGAAAAGTGGTCCACAAGAAAGTTGTGCGCGTCATCGAGACGAACAACTTTGCTTTTGAAGTCGTCTCAATCCGCGGTCGTAGAAGAGTTCGTGTTGGATTCGGACTCGGTTTAGGGTCGTAAATTTTCCCTTATAAATAGAGGGCGTCCTAGCTAGGGTTTAAGCAAGGACGTGAGGGAACTCAGAGCTTTGGATCTAGATCAATTCTTGGAGAGTTCTTGGATGCATGGTTGCATCTTTTGTAATCGTTCGACATCGTTGCAATAAAGAGATTCGTTGGCGGTGTCATCTCTGTTCTTTTCGGATCTTCGTGGATTCTTCGTGCTAGATCTTTCTAACACTTTGCTGCAGGTTTATCACGAGTTCGTAATACTTTTCTGCAGGTTTACCACGAGATCAAGGAAGATCGTGATTACTTCATCTTTCTTGTTATTTCTCGAAATTGGTTTTAAATTAATTCTCGTAACTTTCTGTTAGGTGTTACTATTTTGATCATATCGTTTGATTGGTACGTCCGATTGAGCTGATTCTTGTTGCGTTGGTTAGATAATTTCAATACCTTTTTTTTGCGTACTCATACGTATTTTTTGGTTCATCCAATCAAAAGTTACGGCTCTTTTACTATCACAAACAGAAAGGTGATTTAGGGTTTGAACTTTCGGGAAAAATTTTAATTTGCTTCCGCGCAATCATTCAACCCCCCCCCCCCTCTGATTGCCTATCTCGATCTCACAGCGGTACTACTCGATGTGCGTGTTCCTCCCGGACGAACGTGACGGCCTGCGTGCGCTCGTCGCAAGATGGCGTCCGGCGGCCCGGGCTTCCTGTTCGGCCACTTGCCCAGCCCGTTGAGCGATCAGAAGGTGCGCAAGCTCCCGCTGCCCAAGTTCAAGCTTTCCTTCTTGTGCAGCATGAAGGGGGCGCTCCAGAGCTTGGGTCACCGGGAAGCGTTCAGCGAACGGGCTGATTTCTCCGACATGGTTGAGGAGGAGGAGGAGGATGTTGACGTGCCGCTTTGTGTGGAGGAGGTGTTCCACAAGGCGGTCGTCGAGGTGGACGAGGAAGGCACCATGGCGGCCGCCTCCACTGCCGCCCGCTTTGTGTTCTCCTGCTTCGGATATAAAACGCCGACGCCCGTGGATTTCGTCGCCGACCATCCCTTCTTATTCTTCATAGTGGAGGAGATGTCCGGCGCGGTGGTCTTTGCGGGCCACGTCCTTGACCCTTCTGAGACCTCGGAGTAACATAACATGATTGTCCTCCAAGCACCCGCCGACTCCAATCGGAGTAATCCGGCCCGTTGGAACTTGGAACAGATGTTAAATATATTCTGCCGCCTAGATCATTCAGTTTTCGTCCATGATCACTCAGGCCGCCTAGCAAGTTACTTCCTCCGTTCCTAAATACTTGTTGTGGTTTTAGTAAATTTGCACTAAAACCACGACAAGTATTTAGGAACGGGGGGAGTAGTATAGATCGTGTCGTGCCGCATCGTGGCCTAGCAAGTTCGTGTTTTTAGCTGCCTAGCAAGTTAATTAGTTCTATAAATTTTATTATGAATACCCGGCACTTTCAATCAATGAAATGTACTTGTGCTTGCCAATATTCGACATGGTATCAGATTTTCTCTACATACTTTTTGTGCACCGGCGAAGATTTTGGGATTAACACTTCGACGTACGCATGCAGTTGAAGCTTGTAATTAATCTACAAAAAAATCCATGTTAATTTTCTGTAACATGTTCTAGTGTCCATGAAAATGTTGATGGATAATTCGAAGCTATTGGAAGATGCTTATGGAGCTATTTCAAATAGTTAGTGACGGGATTTTTTTTAAAGGATAATGAAATTATATTAGTGGAGCACAGTGTACATGTCCGAAGTCTTAACTAAAAGGTAATCTCTTCACAAGAAAGTAAGATTTTTTTCCATGTAGAATTCATTTTAATTTTAAAATTTATTATTTAATTTTATTCATTAAAGCACTGATTGTAAGATATGACACAGATAGATACTCCATCATATATTATGTTTTATTATCTTCTCTAAATGACGTGAAATGCATAAAAAAAGACACTCTACAATTTTATATGTTTTATTATCTTCTCTAAATGACCTGAAATGCATAAAAAAAGACACTCTGCAATTTTATATCTCGGAAGAGGCACCAGCTCGGCATGCGCCCTCTACATTAATTTTGGTGTCTTACTTCAGGGGATGACTAGTTTACGGTCATTATCCGGGAGGTCCGACCTTACCTTGCTTAATGTCGTGAAATGCGTGAGGAAACAATTTTCTCTGCGATTGTATATGTCCTATACGACTCACCAGCTAGACGTGCACCTTCGACATTTTGGTATCATACTAATTTCTGGGGATGCCTAGTTCATTCACTAATCTGGAAGGCTTGGCCTAGCCTTGGTTGTTGGAAGGCACGCATGAAGTGAAAAACGAACTCCTAAACATCTAGAAACCTCTGCATGCATTAACTCGAAAGCGACATCTAAGTAACCCATAACCCACCTTAAAAAGACAAAACTTTCTTTTGGGCAAATTTTTAAAATTCAGGTCACAGTTTCATACTTGAAAATCCATGACAATTTCTCTAGCGAGTATAAAAAAATTAAGACAGACTTTCAAAATTTCAATAGACTTTCATCTTTTAGAGGAACAAACTTTCAAAATTTCGAAAGAAACTTCTTTTTTTCTGAAGGAACTTTTAAAAGTTTGGGAAAGAGCTTTATCTTTTCCAAATTCTTGCAACAAACTGCCAACAATTTCGAGAGGTCGAGATTGGGGAGTGGGCAGCCGTTGCTTTCACGAGGCTGTCCCTCTTCGAAGAATGTCGTTTCGACTTCGAGGGGTTGAGAATTCGACCATGAGATGGTTTCTGCCGCTTTCAAAGAATGACCATTCTGCGTAGGGAATTGGTCACAATTCGGAAAGGCTCAACTAGCAGCTCAATGGCACATGCATATATGCGCAAAGCTCATGAACAATCCTTGGAACATCAGAGTTTCAGAAGTCAGAACACGACAGGTGTTCACAAACTTATTACAGTGCTGGACCTACTTGTGCCCGGGATATGACCCGCTGCCCAATGTGCATGCCAATTAATGTCAGCTCAAGCAAAAAGTTAAGGTGCCATTCCACATGGAGATCACAATCCTGGCTGTTTGGAGTATTTGGAAAACAAGGAATGACTTCATCTTCAATGAGAAAACTCCAAGCTTATATAGATGTAGACACAACTTCAAAGAAGAGCTTAATCTTGTACTACCTTCGATCCTAAATTTTTGTCTCAAATTTTTCCAAATATTGATGTATCTATTCATAATTAAAAAGTGTCTTGATACATGTAATATTTCAACAACAATTTAGGATCGGAGGTAGTATTTCATAGGGCAAAAAGAAAAACTTATGCCCATTTTGCCAATTGGCTCCAAAACTTTAGATAGCTCTGGTTTCTTTCTTTTTTTCTTTTTCAATCATCCACATGTACAGTCAGTTTTTTATTTAATACTATATGACTGTAGGCTAATCGCCTACGGTCTTTTCCCTAAAAGAACCTTATTACAGGCAGAGAGATCTTTTATTTTCGTAGAAAGAGAACAGGCGGAGCGATGCAATGTACTACTACTGGATACTCCGTAGTAACTTGAGAACGAGACTGTGTCACTGTGATGCCCAGGAGTCAGGAGATCGACGAGGTGAGCAATGAAATCCACCCATCCTCCACCGCTCCTTTGGCCGGGTCCACAGCCACAGGGCCAGCGAGGCTGGCCATCATGCTCATGGGGACGCCGCTCGCGCACCTCTTGCCCTTGAGGAGCCCCGCCGCGGCGAGAAGCAGGTGGCCCTGGCGGCCTGGGCGATACTGGCCACCACCTTCCCCTTGGCAGCGAGCTTTCGTCGGGCACGCCGCGTCCACGCCGGCCAGCGCCCTGAACGGCACGTTCGCCTCGTAGTCGTCCACGTACGTAGTCCTGCCTGCATCCATGATCCATCATCAAGTTCTAACCGACAACATCGGCATGAATCGACGGCATCAAGACCGCCTCGGCTTCCGTGCTGAGACGCGCCACGAAGCGGCCGCCGGGCACGAGGAGCGCGTCGTAGCACGACGGGTCCGCTGCGGCTGTGGAGAAGTCGACGGTGACGCGGAAGAAGCGGTGGCCTGGGAGCTCCGTGTAGAGGACTAGAGGTCGTTGCCGAGGAATTCGTGGACGGCGGTGAGGCAGGAGTCGCCGGGGGCCGCGTTGTGGACGGCGACCCCGAGGGCGCCTGGCCGCCAGGCACAGCCAGGCACTCGTATTCGCGGGCCCAGTCCGCGGTCACCGCGAAGTTGTGCCCGCCCTTCTCGTCGCTCGCGAACGCCCCGTGGTCGTAGATCGCCGTGACGCACGCCTCGCACTTGCGTTTCGTCAAGCACGCCGCGTCCACGCCGGCCAGCGCCATGAGCGGCACGTTCGCCTCGTGGTCGTCCACGTAGTCCTGCATCCATCAGCAAGATCGAACCGACGGCATGTCGGCATCGGCATGAACCGTCGGCATCAAGACCGCCTCGGCTTCCGCGCTGAGCCGCTCCACGAAGCGGCCGCCGAGCACGACGTCCGTGGAGAAGTCGACGGCGACGGGGGAGGAAGCGGTGGCCCGGGAGCTCCATGTAGATAGAGGTCGTGGCCGAGGAGGCGAGGAATTCGTGGACGGCGGTGAGGCAGGCGCGTCGCCGGGGCCCACGGTGTGGACAGCGACGCCGAGGGCGGCGGCCAGCGCGTAGAAGGGCACCGCCGCCTCCTAGTCCTGCATGCAGTCGCCGCACAGCATCAAGACCTTCCTCTTGGGCGGTTCCATTGCTGAGAGTACGCATGAGAGTGCAGGAACATTGCCGTGTGGTGATCTGATCTATCCACCGGACAGTCTGTACATGGCGGATGGGAAGCTCGTAAGCCGTGACAGTCTAAATATGGATTTTTGGCTCCCGAGATCCAGAGCTCCATATAGTTCAAACATCATGGAAATCATGCTTTTAAGTTTCAAAAAAATCTGAATTTTTTTTGTAGTGTTAGTATAGATGTATACCACATATATGTACATTTTCGTGTAAAAATTCATTGATTTGTGGTCTGTTTAAAAATACCAAATCTGTGGAGCTCATGTATAACAGCGCTATGTCGGCTTTGCTCGTCACAATAACAAGTGGCTCATATATGACTTTGAGGCTATTGTGGTAAGTGACTTGTGATTCTTGGATCTGTTCCTCGCATTATTTCTTGTAGCCATTTGAACTCAACTTCTCGATTTGTTCATGCAAATATCACACATGCAGGCAGAAGATACTTGGGAGCATTTGCTAGAACGTTTCAAGAGTTTGAGGGCTCCAGCCTGAAGTTCTATTTTTCGAGGCCATCAAGTAGATTGATCTGTAGATTTTGCCGAATGCAAACCCCGTCATGCTGATTAGACCCAAAATTTGATCTTTTTCTTGTCACCGTTTGGATTGGTCACTCGAACATCGAATAATAGATAAACTCTTCAGGGATGGTGTAAATTGTTCTTTGGTTCGGAACCCAGAAGAAAGGCTGTGTGGTGATTGACTTTGGAATAGATGGATACATTGTAATAGCATGACAACACTTGTAGCGCCACACTGTAATGGCACGAGGCCAGTTTCTCTTGGCCATCAGATCTACGAAAGAGTTGGGATAAGTGAGAACATTTTGATATCAGAGATATGGAAAACTGAAACTTGGCATGAGATCACAGTAGGATGAATTTGAAAGAGAAATCTTAGAGAGGATTGAACCGAAAAAAGAGGTGCCAAAATTGTGGACTACAGTATTTTTGTTTTATGCCACAGCAGCAGCAGAACATCAGTTCTTTTTCATGCCATTATGACCATATCAAGGACGAACGGTGTCTCTGTAATCTCCTGGCACCTGTGTCTCACTTTTGTTTCGTATCCAGTATCTCCCGGCACTACTAGTTCACTCCAACAAATGTTTACCGCCTCTACCACCCCTTATATGCAATCTGTAAAGTACACCAAAAGGTCATTGAAGGCTTCAAATACCAGCGAGATGTCCGAGGTGCTGACGGGAGGCCCATTGCACAGTTCCCTGCCCTAGACTGGGGTGACACTCAAAATCTCAATCAAGGTTATTAATGGCCAGCTCCACCAAATCTGTGGAGCTGGGGTTGTTCCAAACAGTGGGTAACTCGGAATGTCCTACGGAGTATGATTCTTTGAGATAACATAATGCCGTTATCTTTTGCAGACCATCACAGTTCTCAACCACAATTAGGTGTTGGCTGCCAGAGGTGAAATCAGGGGACACCACCTTCGCTACGGTTGTTGAACGTACAATCCCGTACCCTGAAGAAATGAGAGGAAGGAAGAGGAAGACCACCTTCAGCCATGAAACATTCACCGGAATTTTTCGATTTTCAAAGGCCACCGTAAAATCCGTTACACGCTCCTGACCGAAATTTCCTATACAGAGATTTCACAGCGACATCATCATTCTCCTCAATCAAAGAGCACTGATAAAATTCAGAACAACACTATCGTGTCTCAAACCAGAAAACAACAACATTATCGTGCACAAAAATGTCAAAAAAAGAAAAGAAAAAGGTAAACCATCTCGTTTAGTGGAATTCAGAGCTGATGGTTGTTTCATTTTCCTCAATAATTCCATACTGAAACAAGGCTAGGATTCTGCTGGAACACAACAATTATGGTACCAAGGATGCTCCTAAAACCTAACGATGGACCCCTTACCAATTGACCTTTCTATCCCCGCACACTATGCCTCTTACGGTCGTCTCGCAATTTAACTGTTAGCCTGGTAGGTAAGCAAATAGAGATGAACAAGCACAGTATATCTAACATATACTCCCTTCGATCCATAAAAAGTGTCGTCATTTAGTACAAAATTGGCGGCACTTTTTATGAATCAGAGGGAGTATTTTTTTTTCGAAAAGGAGAGACACCTCTCAGCTTCTGCATTGATCAATCACAGCCATATATCTAACATATGTACGTAAACAAAAAACACAATGAACAAATCTATGATCTAGGGCAGACTTAACGATCCCTGGTAGTAACAAAGAACTATCACCTGAACAATATTGTTTTGCTCCAGTAAACATGATATGCCTGACACAATAAAGCCAAAATTCACGGATAAATGCAGGTGAGTCGTGATACTTAATGAGAAAGTCAGAAAGCTGATCCAAGTTTTAGGTACAGGAATTACTATAATGTAGTGTTGGGTTTACCTGACAGTTGAGCAAATTACTATAAGAAGGTAAATTTTTATCTTTCTACCAAATCAACATTTGTCCCTTCTTACTTTGTTAGGAAGGTCCCTAGTCAGAGGGGGTATATGCATCTCGTCACATTTCATCAGGAAAATTGTCAGAAAAAATTACTAAGCATATTGAGTTATCTGACCCAAGACAGTTTGCTTTACTTCTGTCCAAAAATTCAACCGACATTACTTCTACATTGTTAATGCAAAAGAAAAGGCTTGTAGGCTAAGATTGAGAGATGCAAACGCAAGAAGAAATAAGCATGGCCACTGATCTAATACAAAATAAGAGAATCAGAGAGGTGATATCATGTGAACAATACAATCAAGAATCAGAGGTTTCAGTAATAGCATTAGGTACTTCAACGAACAGACAACTGCAACCAAGAATCTAACTACTGTTACAATTGCAGAAGTTACCAGCTGGCTATTCCATCCTCAACATTCCTTTGTGTGCTGAAACCTGGCATCTCTTCCATGTTAGACCAGTCCCTTCTTCAACCACCTTCATCTCACAAGTGGAAAACGGGAAACGGCTAAAAAAAGATGAGGCTTCAGGAAAGCAAGAGCGAACAGTACTGATCAACTCCTGAACCTAAAGCAATAGTGAAGCAGGAAAGAGGAACTGACACAAGATCATACATTCGTATCACAACTGTTGAACACCAGCTTTACATCTTCCAGATTTCAAAACAATTTATCATATTTTAATTTGAACACATGTTGCATCTTCTTAAATGGCACTTTTTTCTTTTCTGAGAAACCTTCTTCCCAGTACTGTCAAACATTCAACTTATAGAAAAGTACGGCTACATAAACAAAGTGCAAGAAGGTAGAAATGAACGCATGTTCAGAGATAACAATTCATTTGAAAACATACAACATAACCAATCTTGCTATCAGGGAGCAAAGTACCACAATGCAAATAAGGTAGAGATCAATGTAGGTTCAGAGATAATAGTTCATTCATATTCTAGAAAAAGAGATAATAATTCATTCACAAACATACAACACAACAAATCTTGCTATCAGGGAGCAAATCAAATCCTCTCCCTACAAAAGGGAGGGCACTATCCAGATGGGCGTCGGCCAATTCAACCAGGGAGGTGAAGTGCCACCAAGGTTATGCAAATTCTGGTTTTGAATGCTCCACACACCGATTTCCCGCTTGCTGGATTTGCAGCACATGATATATTCAAATGAATCATTGGTAATGTAGGCACAGTTTGGCCTCAACCAGGGAAAATCCTTGATTGGGAGGCACATTGAACCATTATAACCGAGGAAAAGGGCATGATCTCCCACACTGTCCACCTTCACTAGCTTCTGTCCATGGGCATCAACCTTGTAGAGCCGCAGCTCAGTCGTGTTGAGCTCCGCTCGTGGGTCATCGTCCTCCCACTCTCAAGGCGTGGGCGGACAGAGATATTTCCTGAATCTCCACGCTTGCAAGAGGTCGCCCCATGGCGTCTGGACAAGGTAAGAACTGAAAGGCTGATCAAACTTGGACCCGGGGATGATCTTGGTTGCCACCGGAGAAGGCCCGTTCAGATCCAAGGTGTGCATGGAACCATCGTAGCTCAGGACGTAGAACAGGCCGTCAGCCGCGTTGTAGGCGGCATTGCTGTGGAAGTTGCGCCTCTGGAGGCCCGTGCACTCGGCCAATGCCGTCCACCGCTCGTCGCCGACCCTGGCGAAGGAGAGCTCGGCGAGCGGCATGTGGATGAGGAGAACGACACACGCGCTGCCAGCGGAGGGGCTGCAGGAGAGAACTGCCCGGTGGTACATGGTCTCCCGCGCCTCGACCGCGGGGAGGCTGAACGGGTCTTCCTCCGCGGGTGCACTGAAGTCGGTGAAGGTGTAGGCGAGGTCTCCCTCGTCGTCCAAGGAGCTCTCGACGCCTCGCATCTCCGTGATGGGCGGGAGCGCGACGTGGCCGCCGGTGATTGGGTTGAGGAGGTGGAGGTTGCTGACCTCGTCGGCGGCCACCGGCCAGCCGTGCCCCGATCCGGCCAGCTGCAGGCTGCCGAAGCGGAGGGGGGGCTCAGGAGTCCTGAAGGTGGCGCTGGTGGAAGGGAAGTGCAGAGAGGCCGCGTCGGGTCCGCAGGCGGCGCTCGCGTATAGAAGGCACGGGGGTTGCTTCGGGGACGGGAGGCGGAGGCGGCGGAAGGTGGAGTACGCGGAGTGCCATGACGTGCAGACGGCGCCTGAGTGGAGGAGGTCGAGGATCTCTAGCTCCCCAAAGATTGTGGTTAGTAGATCCGGTGGAAGCTGCGTCCAATCTGGGGAGGCGGAGCGCGGGCGTTGGCAGAGGGGAATTGGGGTCGCTCTCTGCCTCAGAACAGACTGGGCCGGCAAGGGTGAGCCGGAAACGGGTTCGGGGTATTTGGCCCTTCGGCCCAGCCAGAAACAGGGTACTCCGCCGCCAAAGTTCCCGGTGACCCCTCTCTGTCTAGCCCCACGGTCCTAGCCACACACGTGTCCCCTATTTTTTTTAATCACTCTGGCATAATTGGCTCCCTTCCTTAAACTAGGAACAGTTTCCTTCCTCACCCCCTAAAGCCACACACCCCCGTGTCCTTCTTTCCACAGCCGATCCAAAATTCCTAGGAGCCCATGGCCAGCAGTATCTCCTCCTCGCGCGCCTGGGCTCGCCCTCGCCCGCATCCTTTCGCCGCCGCGCGCCTTCTGGAGCAGACGGAGAGATGGGTCCGGCCGGGGCCTCCGCCGCTTGCCGCTGCAGCGGGAGGGAGAGGGGGCTAGGCCGCCTCCCCGCGCCATGGACGGGCCGGATCGGGCCGCACTCTACCCCGCCGGCGTCGGATCTGGCCGCCCCGCCCCCAGCGCATCGGCCGGCCTTGCCGCGCCGCTTCAGCCATCGATTTGGCCGCCGCCGTCAAGGAGTGTACGTGGGGTTCGTCTTTGGATGGATGGATTCACCCGTGGACTCGATTTCTGGTTTTTTCTTTGAATCGAGAATTTTTCGTGTACAAGATGTACTGTTATGTGCTCATGTACCACGGTGATTTTTCGTGTACACGGTCTTTGATACGACGAGGCACTTAAAATTTGTTAAGGTACAACAATCATGTCTTTGATACGACGAGGTACTTAAAATTTGTTAAGATAGATATGATGTACCATGAATACTCGACAAAGTACTAATTTTTTATAAATGTTCGTAATGTGTTTTTACAATCATGAGTTAATGTACGCAGAATTTACACACGATGTACTCAGTTTTGATGAATGTGTACACGACGAACCTAGTCATGTACACGTCATAATCTGTCACGGTACTATAAACTGATAAAGTAGTTATCGTGCATCAAAATGTACTCACAAACGAACCGGTACGAAAGCTGAAAGAAAAATATTATAGCACATCGCATGCAAAAAAGTCAGAGAGAAGAGAGCGAAGACCAAAAGTTGTCAGAAAACACCTGTTAAATCTCTACTTTTTACTTAAAACATATCATGTAACTAGGAGAGAGAGAGAGGAGGGGAGGGGCAAATGTTTATGTGTGGCCACGACCGTGAGGCTAGAGCCTCCCGTGTCACAGCCTCCGACATACCGGGGCAAAACCACGATGAAACCCGCAGGTTCACAAGTAATGCAGTGGTTGCTCCTGAGCAATTCTCCATAGTTGACAATGTGTCAGTGGTTGACACACTAGTGGTGAGAGATCTTATGGACCGGGCTCAGCAATTTTTGAAGATTGTTTCTGCCTCCCGAGAGATTTTATGAAGATCTCCATTGTGCACTGTGGCTGAAACACGAATGCGGTTGCCCACGAACTTGCTCGGCAAGCTAAATTCACACCGATCGGTTCTTGGTTTGCCCCACCCCCACCCCCACCCCACCCCACCCGCCCCCCGCATTATCACTCTCTTGCTCAATGATGATGTAACCCTTGTTACCACTCATCAACAAATTAAGAGGGCTTGTGGTGTCAAAAGAAAAAAAAATGCAGTGTTCGGCATACGCAATCTGCACACTCTATGTGGTGTATGCTTCCGTATTTAACCAAGTCTCCTGTTGTGCTAATTTAAATTTCTCTACGCTGACACTTGTGCTAATTTAAGGAGTACTAGCTGAGTGCCCGTGTGTTGCAACGGAGACACAGATATTTCAGCGATCAAGGTTGTGTCAAATAGTATAGGTTAAGCATTTTCAATGAGCCACTTTTTTTTCAGAACATAGTTGACAAACTGTTTCATTTTGCTACTCCCTCCGATACTAAATTCTTGTCGAAATATTACATGTATCTAGACGTCTTTTAAGAGTAGATACATCCATATTTGAAGAAATTTGAGACAAGAATTTATGATCAGAGGGAGTATTAAATAACAAAGTGCCTGACAGAACAACTCATTGATGACATAGCAAATGGTGCTACATTGTAAAAAAAATGTCAATACATTTCTCATATGCCTCCTTTAGTGATATATGTAATACGTACATTTCTTGTGTGTATGCAATGCGGTCATTTCAAACAACATTGTAGTACAACAGAGCAAGTTGAGATAGGGCACATGACGGCAGAACTGATCACCTCTATATCATTTGGGTGGTCGAGTTCCTTCCAAACAACAACCTCCATCTAAAATAATGCAGCGAGAAGCAATTTCAGATTCTCCAAAGCCCATGAGTAAAAATATATGCACCATAAGGAAACAGCATTAGGGGCACACTTGCATTGATTTGCAATGCATGTGGTGGTGGTAGCTTTGTGAAGTGTCTCAACATAACTTGAATACAACCGAATTTCAGGACAGTGATGCTAATTCTGTGAATATCTATAAGAGTCAAACATCTAATGGTCTATGTAGCAGGTTATAAAATATGAATCAACCATGCACACAAAGAACATTTAAATCTTATACCTACAGATACATGAGGCAAAATTGGCAAGAATTAACTAAACCAGAACAAAATACACAATGTTCAGCATTGATGGTTCACCTGTCTACATCACTACATGATACTTGCATCCCACATTGCAGGATGCATATAGCAATTACCATTTCTCAATCTCACACACACAATTGAATACCCGTAGCTAGTTTACTTCGTGCTGCGCTGACAGCTCTGCTACTGTCAGCATTCTGATCTTGACGCAAAGCTTCTCTCTTCGATCCTCAACATTCGCAAACAGCTATTTTGTTTGCATTCTCAACTCCCACATATAATCAGCATGTGCTTGCAGTCTCTGCCTCATTTCGGATAACTCATTATCCTGCTGAATAAATGCCTTTCTTGCCTGTCCAAAAACACTCTTGAGCACACTTGACATTTCAGTAAGACAAATGTAGCAACCAAAAAAAAAGCACACAAAGTAAGCCCCCAATTTCTAAAATAAGACATACATGCCCCCAACTTTTCCAAGATTACTTTTTTCCGTTGAATGCAAGCAACTGCATCTACGAAAAACTTAAAATAGTATTTTCTTCATGAAGAATAACATATTCTTTTGAGGTAGCATGCCTAACGGAATTACTAATAGATCAACAACGTGGTTGCCTGTGGAACCAGCAACATACCACTTCTGTAGGCTGTAGCTCTCAAATAGTACAATAGACCAATCAATTATCATACATGAAACCACTGAATTTTGCAGAGAAGACAACTAATTAGATATAAATATATTTTTCATATGTAAGCAAAATAATTATCATAAGAAAGCTCTGAGCTGTGAAGCACTGAAGCTCATCCAAGCCTAGATGAAAAACAGAAACTCCAAAGCCTACAAACTGTAATTATAAAAGAGAATCTGATTAAATATACATCTGTATTCAATGATCTGTTCTCAGATGGGATAAAGACCTGACAGAAATCCATCATAATTTTCAGCATCACATCCTCTGTTTGTAAGTTTTGAACTACAAAGGTCAGTAGCAGAAGCTCGATGGAGTTCGCTTGTGAAGACACTTCGCAACACCGAAAAACAAATCCTATCTAGTGAGTGGCAGATTCACTATTAGTGTCAAATCCGATGTTTGCATAAAGCATATATAGCCGTTTTCCTCAGAAAATTAAATGCATCGTATAAACAATTGCCTTTTGTCGCTGATTGCGGACGGGCAGAGGAGCGATGCGGGATCTTACTTGTTTGGATGTTCGCTGAAGGTGGCGCTTGTGGAGAGAGAGGGGGGCTCGGACCCCTCGCTTCCGCCTCCTCGAACCGCTGGCCGGCCCGTCCCTTGCCGCCGCACATGACGCCGGCTTCCGAGCTCTCGACCTTCCCTCCTCCTACGGCGCCCCACGGTCAGACCTCGTCGCCGAGCTCCTCAACAGCGGGGAATGACGTCGGAGTTCGTAGTCTACCCGTGCCTCTCTATTCGTGTGGGGGAGAGGGGCGGCGGCCGAGGCGAGGGTGGGGATGGGGGCACGTGTAGGGTATGGCGGGGGAGGTTAGAGGCGATGGAAATTCGAGCAATCGAGGATTAGAGGAAGGTTTTCCCGTACGGGGACGTGAGGGAGAACGGTTGTTTTACGGGGCTTGTTCCGGGCGTGAGCGATAGGTAGGCCTGGCAATGGTTGGATAAGTAAACTGAATCCAAACCAAACCTATCTGGATAACTTTTGCCATCCAAGTTCAAACTAACCCACTCAGAATGGCCTTTCAACCAAACTAAACCGAACTAGATGCTATCTCCACCTGAACCGAACTAAACCAGAGAAAGGAACTTCGGTTTCAACCCATTCTTCGTTGTGGGTGGAGACTAGTCATCACCCGTGCCATGTGGATCTTGGCCATCTCAAACTGAATCGATCTCCAGCTGCACCGCAAACCTAGCCACCGCGCTCACGAACGGCCGCCGTGATGGCCGCACCTCCTCTCGCCGGCACTGGTCGTCATCCTCTCGCACCAGCCCGTTCAGCGCGCGCCGCCGCCGGCGAGCCAGAGGACGCGGCAGAGATCAGCAAGCCCCCGGCAGGGCCCATCAGCGTCAACCCCATGAACCATGCCCCGCAGGCCCCCGCACCACTGCCGCGCAGCCGTCGCCCACGGCGTCGGGATCCCCGAGCCGCGCCTCGACGGCCGCGAACACGTGCCCGGCCCGCGTCCCCGTCTTCTCTCTGCGTGCCCGGCCCGCGCTCCCATGTCCTCGCGGCACGGCCGGCCGAGGCGCAAGACGAGCTCATGGCCGGCACCTTGGATCTCCCCCGCGACAGCATCCGCTCCTCTCTGCGCACTGCCGCCACTGCGCCTGCAGTTCGCCGACGACAAACCCCAATCCGGCGGAGCGCAGAAGGGTCGGAGCCCGAGGAGGTGGTCGGCGCGGGTCTCGAGCGTGAGAAGCGCCGGGCGGCATCGCCGTCCTCATCTTCCCCTTCCCCTCCTCGCGGCCACAACGAGCAGCCAGAACTGCTAGTACAAACTATCTTCAGGAACCGGATAATACCCACGGGCTAAACCATTTTAAACCGAATCGTTTTAAGCCCAGAACCAACTGTTTCAAACTGTTTCTGTTTCACAACCAAAACTAAACCAATCCATTCGGTCGCTCAGCCTATTTGCACCCGAACCAGGTCGGCCCAAACAAAAAACCAAACTGTTCAAACCGGTTAAATCAAAACCATTGCCAGGCCTAGCGATAGGACGTACGAGGGACAACCGAGAACACAGACTGGAAATTAAAGAATAGTCTGTTACTATCTATTAAATTGGAGTTGGTGATACTGTCTATTAAATTGGAGTTGGTGGTGATGGTATGGTCGTCGTCACTGTAGGTTAATTTCGTTAAAATTACAACCAATATGTCATTGCCCGTTATTTTTTTCCTGCAGTTTTTTTCACGATTTTTCCTACTCCGTCTTACAACCGATGCCACCACACCTGCATGCCGACCTCGACGGTGCCATGAGTTGCCTACACAAAAAATAAAAATAAATAGTTTGTGATTTTGTTGACCTGTAGCAACGCGCGGACACACCTATTTTTTTCCTGCAGTTTTTTTCACGATTTTTTCTACTTCGTCTTACAACCGACGCCACCACACCCGCATGCCGACCTTGACAGCTCCATGAGTTGCCTACACAGAAAATAAAAATAAATAGTTTGTGATTTTGTTGACCCGTAGGAACGCGCGGGCAAAGGTGCTAGTAAAATAAAGATAAAGAAAAGATGTGAAACGCTAGCGTCTCCTCAGCCGCCCCAAGGCGACCCAGCTCGCCGCAAGAGAAAACCGCTCCCTCGCCCACGCCCTCGCCGCCGCCCTCGCCGTCTGCCGGCAGCGGCGGGACATGCACGAAACGGTTCCCCTCCCCCTCTCGCGTGCTTCCTTCCTCGCCCACTCCCTCACCGCTGCTGGGTCCTGCACGCAACGGCCGGGGCTGCCGGCGGCGGCGGGGCCTGCTCGCGCCGCCTTGCGCCTGTCCTCTCTCGCTCCTCCGTCCCCTCGCGTCTCCCATCCCGCCGCTGCTTGCGCAGATCAAGCACCGCGGGCTGCCTGCGCAGATCCAGCGCCGCCACCTGCTGCGGACGGGGCTTGCGAGCAACTCCCAGCGACCGGCTTCCGTATTCTCTGTGGCGCCCCCTTGCTGTTGTCCTCGCTCCTCGCCTGGTGGTGTTGATTAAGTCTCTCTCTCTCTCTATCCAAAGCCGGGTTCCAAGTTCTTGTATCTTTTTTTGGCTGTCTTCGTTCCCTCGTAGCGAGCCTCCCTTCTCCGGGGCTTCCTCCCCAAGAGGGCGAGTTGGGCAGCAGCCGAGGTCTCGGTGCTCCTTATCTCTTTTTGAGGTCCTCCCTTCTTCCGGGCTTCCTTCCCCTGAAGGGCGAGCGGAGTTCTTCGGCTAAGCGGCAACCATATAGCTCCATTCGGTTGTCTTGATGAAGGTTGGAGATGGCGAGCTACTTTTATGTCAATACACGTCCAACAATCCTTGGTGGCGCACCTCATTGACTCTTTATCTTGTGCGAGTTTCTTGTTTTTCTTCATGTTCTCTCTCTCTACAACCCTCCTGCTCGAAAAAAAAATTATGTATGTATTTTGTGACGTGGTATCCAAGGGCGAAACCAGGAAAAATTTATATGGAGGGACGACTAAAGTGTAAAACATCGATGTTCTCAAAAATTGCCAAAGATACAAAACAAATGTAGTAACAATTTTTTTTTTGCATTATATTCAGAATTTGCCAAAAAAAATGAAACAAATGCAGTAGCAAAATATTTTTCATTGATTCTACTGCCATTCATTGTTGAGAACGAAAATATATACAATTGTTGAATTGCAATAACGGAAGAAAAATATACAAACAAGAACAATAGAAGATAGAGGAACTAACATGTTTCAGCTACACCCTTATCCCAAAGAAGATTAATCCTATGGGGGCCAATGACTATAGACCCATCTCCTTCATGAATTGTTGTCTAAAATTACTTACAAAGCTCATTGCTGATAGACTGCAGAAATGGATCCTACAAATTGTTCACACCAATCAATATGGTTTCATCAAAGGGAGGTCCGTTCAAGATTGCCTTGCGTGGGCTTTTGAATATCTTCACCAATGTCGATCCCCGAAGCCCCGCCCATGCCGCGCCGGGGCTTCATACCGAGGCCCAAGAGAAAAAAGAATCTCCGCCCTCCTTCTCTGCCGCTAGCCCCTCCCTCCGTCGCTCGCCCCTGCCTCCGCCTCCTCTCTTCCCCTCCTTTCCAACTCAACCCCCAAGGCCTCGCCAGAATTCCCATTTGCTAGGGTTTGTTCACAAGGGGCCCACTACTACAAAACAGTGTATATGTGACGAGTCATCAGTGACGGGGGCGCCCGTCACTGATGACTCTCATCAGTCACGGGCTCATCAGTGACAGTCGCGTGCTCGGCCGTCACTGATGACCCCTCATCAGTGACGGGCGTACAAAACCCGTCATGGATGACCCATCATCAGTGGCGCGCGTACCACGTCCGTCACTGATGAACCCTCATTAGTGACGGGCACGGAAAGCCCATCACTAACGGCCAAATATGAAAAATTTATAAAAATCACAAAAACGCACATCAGTGGCGGGCTTTACATCTAGGCCCACCACTGATGACCATTTGGGCCCAGCCCAACCAGATGGCCTTTAGGGTTGGGGGGACATCCCTATTAAAGCCAGTTCCTTCTCTCCCCGTCCCCATCTCTCCTCCCAGCCGCCGCATATCTCCCTCCACGATTCTCCTCCTACCACCCGAGGCACCGCCCTTCCTCCCTCCCCGATTCTCTTTGTCTCCGGCGACCTGATTCCCCTCCCTCCCAGCCGCCGGCCATGCTGGATCGAATCCCTCTGTTCTCCCTTTTCTCCCTTCTCCCCTCCCGATTGAATCCACCGGCCACCCTCCCCGCCGGACTCCTGCCCCCGGCCCCGCACGCCTCGCCGCCGGCCCCGCTACTCGCCCCGTGCGCCCCACCCTCGGCCACGCTCGCCCCCGCCGCGGGCCACGCTGTAGGTAGATCTCAAGATCCCCCTCTCTCAATCTCACCCCTCTCTCTTTCTCTCTCTCTCTCTCTCTCTCTCTCTCTCTCTCTCTCTGTTGCAGACCCGCTCGGATCCGGCCTCCAAAGGGATCCCTGCCGCCGGATCCGCTGATCCCGAGCAGGCCCGCCACCGGATCTGCCGTCCAAGACCTCCCGCGCCGTCGGATCCGCCGCCCCCGAGCCCGCCTACCGCCGGAACCGCCTCTATCGTCCTTGGTACGTGCGGTATTCTTCCCCCCTCTTGCTTCTCTCCCTCTCTCTTACTCTCGGTTCTTTCTAATGTTCAGCCCCTCTCTCTCTACTCTCATAGATTTGATCATGGCTGGCCCGACGAGCAAGTTTGGATGCAAATTGTTTGGTGTTTTGTTTCGGTATACAAACTTCTAGTATCTACGATCTGTAAGCATATACAGATTTCTTGTGGTGTCGAACATACTGCTTGCATCTATATACATATTTGTTGTGATTAATTGCTTTTTCTGATTTGTAATTCGGTGAATTGATGAACGTGCGGGCTTGGGGCCTGCCTTTTTTTAAGATCACGAAATGCATATTAGTGTCGGTCGGGGAGGGATGCCCGCCACTGATGTTCATACTATCACTCACGGGTGTTGAGACTGTCACTCATGACATGCTCATCACTGGCATCCAATTAGTGGCAGGTGCCCTGACCGTCACCGGTAGCGTTTTAAGCCCGTTACTGATGTCCTATTTTGTAGTAGTGGCCACGTAATGAAAGTCGTTGGCGACACGATATATGCGATGCCGCTTGCCCAGATTGGTCGCTGGTGCCGCAGGACGTGCTCGTCGACATCTTCTTGGAGTTGGAGATGCCCGATCTCCTCCACGCAGGTGCCGTCTGCACATCTTGGCACTTGGTGTACACCAGCTTCCGAAGGGTCCATTAGAGCAACTCTAGCAGATACCGAATATGGTGTTGAATTAGCAAATAACCGCCACTTTTCGGTTGTGGGTGCCAAAAAAGACCAGAACCAGCAATCCACCGCGCCCAACCCCGGCTGCCGTGCCGTCCACAGACCACCTGCTTCCCCTGCGCCCGACCCCAGCCAGAGGTCCTGGCCCAATCCTGGCCAGACTCGGGGCCGGCAAGCCGTTTTCCCGAGCTCCGGTGGACGCCGCCGAGGTCGCAGCCGCCGCTCTGAAGTCTGGACCTTGCCACTGGCCGCCTCCCTCGTCCCTGGCCGCCCCCGACAACGCCCATCCAGAGCTCCATCCGATAAATCGTTCCCCTGAATCGGCTCATTGATTGATGAGGATTAAATTCAGGCTTTAATTTGAGAAATAACGGTTTGTAATTTGGATATTGGATGGAGATTTAACCAGGCACATGCACATGGTTCTTGCATGTTCTCGTTGTGCAAGAGGAGGAAGATGAACATGAGTTGGGTTGGGTTGGGCTAGATGGGCCAGGCGTCGAAATTCAGTTTTACAAATTAGGAATTCGGTATTTGGCCCTCACGTGTCAAATTGAAACCGAAAAACACGAAATCTGTAGATTGAACACACGTTTTTTCGGTTCAGAAAATTCGGTAACCGCTATAGTTGCTCACTTGCTCTTACTCCGAACTGCTTTTTTTTATAGGTTTTGCACCGGGCCTCTATTTTCTAGGGTACGACCCTGCTAACTGGGCCAAAGGGCCCATTACCCGAAACCCGTTTCTGGCTTGGACGAAATTTGCCTACTTGTGAGGCCACCTTAGCGGCTTAGCCGTCGCACGGTCTGATCCTCAGCCATCGCCGGCGCCGGCGCCGGCGCAGCCACCACCATGGAATCCTCCACCTCTAGGCCAGATTGGACGCAGCTTCCGCCGGATCTACTAACCACCATCTTCGGGGAGCTCGAGATCCCCGACCTCCTCCGCTCAGTCGACGTCTGTAGGTCGTGGCACTCCGCGTACTCCGCCTTCCGCCGCCTCCGCCTCCCGTCCCCGAAGCAATCCCCGTGCCTGCTCTATTCCTCCGACGCCTCCGGCCCCGACGCCGCCGCGCTCTACTGCCCCGCCACCGGCGCCACCTTCCGCGTCCTGACGCCGGAGGCCCGCATCCGCAGCCTTTGGCCTATCGGCTCGGCGGACGGCTGGCTGGTCGCGGCGGACGAGATCGGGAGTCTCCACCTACTGAACCCCCTTAGCGGCGGCCGGGTAGATCTGCCGCCGGTCACGGCGATGTACCATGTCGAGGCCTCTTTGGACGAGGAGGGCGGCCTCGTCTACGACGTCGACGAGAATAATCCCCGATTCCCGGAACCCACGCGCGTGCTGGCGCTCGAGATCCGGGACTGCATGTACTACCGAGCGGTGCTCTCCTGCAGTCCTTCCGCCGGCGCCGCGTGCGTCGTCCTGCTCGTGCACATGCCCGACGGCGAGCTCTCGTACACCAGGCCCGGCGACGAGCGGTGGACTCGGGTCTCGCCGGGCGACGGCACCGGCCTCCAGTGGCGCAGCCGGTATTGCAACGCCGTCTACAGCAAGGAGGACAGTCTCTTCTACGTGGTGCGGCTGGATGAGTCCGTGCAAACTTTGGATCTCAACGGGCCTTCCCCCGTCGCAAGGACCATCTTGCGCGGCCGCAACTTCATGACTGAGGTACCTCACAGGTACCTCGTCCCCTCGCCGTGGGGCGACCTCCTGCATATCTGGAGGAACCGGATGGAGGTGGACTCGAGTGACTATTTGCCATCAACGGACGACGAGGAGGAACCGGAACCAAAGGTACGTGACGACGACGACAAGGACCCGCTTGTGGGGCTGATCACCACAGATATACAGCTCTACAGGTCTGGCCTCCATCGCAGAAGCTGGAGAGCCTGGCGAGCTTGGGAGATCATGCTCTATTCCTGGGTTACAATACCTCCTTGTGCCTTCCTGTCAAGGATATCCTGGGACTCAAGCCCAACCGCGCCTACATCACAGATGATTTCTTGGAGTACGTCTCTTACTATACAAAAAACAAGCCAGAAGTGGGCGTCTGGAACATCACAAGCCAGAGTATGGAGGGCTTTCGTGATGCCACCCATGCCGAAGATCCTTGGTTGAATTGGCCTGCACCCATTTAGATTGGGCCGATGGATTTTCTAAACCGTTAAAAGTATAGAAAATCTAAATGTAGGCGGAAACGGATGAGTTGCACGAATGAAATCGTTGTATGTGCGTCCAATTGCCAAATTACACCGTCAGGGGGGTAAGTGCAAAATTTCCCGTCGCCCAATACTTAACATCATCATGAACGGACTGTTCTAATAAGAGTTTGGTTATGTAGCAGTGGGTCCCACAAGCACTTGCCACGCGGCATGACATGCGGGCCCTGAACAAGTTGCACTAGACTCCATTAGTCCTCTCTTCCTCTTCTTCCTCGTCTCTGAGCTCGAGCCCGCCAAGAGAGTGCCAAAGGCAGCGGCGCTGTTCTTGTGGAAGACGCGGACGGCGGTCCGTTTGGGAGCGGCATTGCCGTGGGCAAGACCAGATCCGGTACCCTCGGCCCACCACCACAATCAATTTCATTTTTTTTTTGGCTTGAATCGAGTCCAATGTCGCTGATTTCATTCCCCTTTCCTAGGGTTTGTGTGTGGGGGGCTTGATTATACCATCAATTGAGAGATGGAATCACCAGAGGAAGCTCGTATTGAGTAAGTTTATTTCTCTTTCATTCATTTCTTGCCGATTTAATTTCGTTCAGGCATTTTTGGTTGCAGGGCGGGGGCGGGGGGGGGGGGGGGGGAGGAAGAAATTGATTTGGTTCCGTCGCTGGTAGGAATGAACGACCCCGCGACGGCAAGGAGACAGTGAGAGTGAGGTTTCGTCCTTGCGTTGCGAAGCTAGACGACGGCCATGTGAAGGATTGAGAGGAGCGTCGTTGATTTGAGAATCAAGGTGGATGGCATCAGTGTTCAAGATTTCATACGGGAGTTGGGTAAGAGAGTGGTTTGGGGTTCAAGGCAAGAGGTGGAATTATGTACCTATGTGGAGAGGCAGAGGGGGCAGGAATACCGGAGAATCACCACAAAACCGCAGCTTGTTGAAGCGATCGTAGCTGGTCGGAGAGCAAATGGGGATCCTGAACAAACAATTTATGCGGAGCTAATTGATGGCTGTGAAGAATCACCTGTAGGATTAGTTCGGTCGCAAGCTGCAGATATCCTGCTTGACGCAGCATTTCTTGCAGACAGTCAACTTGTTAGGAATCTGGCTGATTTCGGTCCGAACAATATGAATGGGCCATCTGTTGATTATAGTCAAATCGATATTGATGAGCCAACAGATTTTGCTCCTCAAATTTTCTGCGAGAGAAAATGGGCCAAACTTCTTGGCATTCCATTGACTGACGAAGAACAAACGTTGCCGCCGCCCCCACCTCAACTGCATGTGCCCCCGGAGCAACGTGGTGATGACGAAGATGAAGTTGCCAGGCTGTTTGAAAAAGGTGGAGATGCAATAGACGACATACATGAAGAAGAGATGCTCATGGTGCATGATGAAGATAATCCTGATATATCAGTGGGCACGTTTTGGTCTAGTATGGAGGAATTGACGATGGCTTTCAGGTCATATGTTCTGAAGAAAGAGTTTCAAGGTGGGACTGCATGGACTGACAAGAATAGGTTCACTGCGAAATGCAGGGGTAAGGATGGCAATATGTTGCCTTGTCGATGGTATATGTCTGCGAGAAGGCAACCAGATGGGAGGCTAATCAGGGTCAATCGGATGCCACACCAACACACATGTATGTCATCGTCAAGGAAAGTTACAAAAATGACTTCTCAAGCCTGGATTGCAGAAAAGGCGAAGCCCATTCTGAGCAAAAAACCATTCACAACTGCAAAAACACTTCAAGACGACTTGGAAAGGGATTACAAATGCACAATGAGCTACAGCACTGTGTGGAAAGGGAAACAAAGAGCCATGAAGGAGCTGTTTGGTGACTGGGGCAATGCATTCAGAATGTTGTACAACTTTAGAGCCGAAATGCATTTGAGGTCACCTGGCAGTGTATGTGAGATAGACACCTATGTACAAGATGATGGCAAGGTATTCTTTTCTAGGTTCTTCATGGCCTTGAAGCCTTGTCTAGATGGTTTTAAAGAAGGGTGCCGTCCATACTTGAGCATAGACTCCACTGCATTGAATGGGAAATGGAATGGGCAGTTGGCTGCGGCCATTGCTATAGATGGCAACAATTGGATGTTTCCAGTTGCCGTAGGCTTGTTTCAGTCTGAGACAGAGGCTAATTGGACTTGGTTCATGACTCAGTTGTATATCTCACTAGGACATATGACTCCTTTGGCAATATGCACTGATACATCTAAAGGTTTTGAGAATGCAGTGAAAATTGTGTTTTCACATGCAGAGCGGAGGGAGTGTTTTGGCCATTTGTGGCTCAATTTGGTTAAAAAGTTTTAAGGAAAAGTTTTTAGAAGAATGTGGCCAGCAGCAAGAGCCTATGGGCATGAAACTTTGAAGTACCATATGGATAAGATGTTGTCAGTCTCTAAGGGGGGTTGTCCTGAATTTGGTGTATATTTGAAGACCTACCATTTTTGTTGTGGTACAGAAGTGGCTTTAATATAGATATCAAAGTTGATCACATCAACAACCACTTGGCAGAAAGTTTTAACAGTTGGATAAGGGATCTGAAGGACTTGCCTGTTCATGAGCTGGTTGACAACATCAGAATAAGAATAATGAATCTGTTCAATATCAGGAGACAAATAGGTGAGAAATTGCATCATGACAAACTACCAACAGTCGTACAACAACTTGTATGCAAGAGTAGAGGACTTGGACACTACCATGTTGTTAATGCCTCAACTAATTGTGCTGAGGTTATGAACAAAACGAACACGAGGAGGCATGTGGTGAAGATTGATTTACACGAGTGCTCCTGTCTTGAGTGGCAAGCAACAGGGAAACCTTGTGAGCATGCTATAGTAGTGTTGTCAGCGAGAGATCATTTGATGATGGGGGATTTTCTGCATGAATATTATTCAGTGGCCAGGTTTAAAGCAGCATATGCAGGAATTGTGGAGCCATTTACAGATGCATCACAATGACCTGAGGTGGAACTAGGAGCTGATTTGCATTTCCCAAAAATAACTAGAAAAGCTGGCAGGCCTAAACAGAACCGTTTCAAAACTTTCTTTGAGCGTGGTGGTAAACCTAGAACGAAAGGTCAAATGAAAGGAGGAAAAGGGGACACAGAGAAAGAGAATGAGAAGGCAAAAGAGGAAGAGAGACTGAATACAAAGGCAGCCATAGGCATGCAAAAAATGTCTAGAAATAGGACATCGTGTTAAATCCCCTCTCTGCGTTTTCACTCCACCGAAACCTAGAAAGTAAGTTTTTCTCCATTTGACTATGTTTTTCTATTGCTATCATAATTTCAAATGATCTTGACATTACCTTCTTCCAGGGGACATAAGCCTGCACAGGGAGCTGAAACCTGGGATGAAGATGCCCCTCATCTAGATAAATGCAAGAGTTGTCTAGAACCTGGACATCGTGCTGGGTCTTCTCACTGTATTCTGACTCCATCGAAACCTAAGGGGCAAGTTTTTGTCCATTTAACCATGTTATTTTCCTATCGTAAAATTTGGATTCTGACATTCCTATTTTCCAGGGCTCGTGGAAGAAAGAAGAGTGCTGCAGCCCCAGCTGACAATGGCCAAGCTTCAGCCCCAGCTGAAAATGGTCAAGCTCGAGATGCTGAAGAATGGCTAGCTAAAGAATGCACAGCTCGAGATGCTAAAGAATGGCTAGCTGAAGAATGGACAGCTCCAGATGTTGTTCAAGCTGAAGTTGATGTCGAAGTTCAGCCTGAAGTTGATGTTGGTGTTCAAGCTGAAGCTGACGTTGAAGCTGAAGTTGCTGCCCCTTCAAATGCTGCTGAAAATGCTGCTGATGTAGTTGCTGAAGTTGCTGCCCCTTCAAATGCTGCACAAAAGGTGAAACCAGCGAGGGTGAAAAGGCTCGCCAGTAAACCGTCTCCCAGTAAAAGGATCCTTAAAAGGAAGAGAGTAGCATCAAAACTTTATTCAAAAGATGTGTGGCAGCTCTAATTTGGACTAGATTTGTATGAGAACCATTTAGTGTGTTAAACAATCCGATTAGTGTCAAGTACTGTTGTAATTGTATTCAGTTAACCATTCAGATTTGTAACTGGATTCATGTTTGAGAGTATTCAAGTATGTTGGTATTCGCTGTGAAGGAAGTTCATGTGCTGAGCCACTTAACCGCAGAAATGAAGTCAAGAATGGGGCTCAAGCCTACCAAAATGGGGCCAAAATGACCCATTTTGTCGCAACCCTCCAAAATTTGAGATTATCTAAAGTTAAAAGTGAATGACAAAATGGAATCTCCTTGCAAAGTTATCAGCACGGCAGAAATTTCAAAACCTTATGACAAAGTTAACTTGCTCAACAACGCTTTTTAAATTCCTCAAAACCACACTTAAACCGCCTAGTCAACCCACACCGTCACACTTAAATTGCTCAACAACGCTTTTCATGAAATAATATCCAAATAGAGGAAGTATACCAAGTTTTAAGTTATTTGGATAAAGGGATAAAATGGAAATTTCAAAATGTAACCAGATCTAGAAGAATCAAGTGAGTATTTCTGAAACATCCTAGAGAGATGTGCTAGATTGCACACAAGCTATGATCATAAATATTCGAAATCGTCTAAAAATTTACATGACAGCAAATCTTGCTAAACAATGAACACATGCAAGTTTTCAGATTTTTCTGATCATTTTTTCATATTATTTTTAATTTCCCAAAATCAATATACCTAAAAAGTCCCAAAAACATGCATGAAAAGTCTTAAATCATGAATATTGTAATGTATGAAACTTATATCACCTTCCAATGAATGAAATAAAAGTTTCATACCACAGGGAAAACTGCATTTGACAAGTGTAGCATTCAGTTTTGAATTTCCTATGGTTGTAGGGGCTGCTCCATCGACGACTCTCTCGGCGGCGAGCCATGGGGCTGCGCTCGACCGACCTAGGTGGGGCCCACGACGCGCCCACATCACTGTTTGGGGCGTCGTCGCCGGCTATGCCCCAATGCATGTAACTGCTGCTGTCGATTCAAGCACGGATACGGTCTTTGTGTCCAGCGCAGCTATAGGGGCGTTCCTTATGACCGTGGTCGGCTCCCTTGTCCGCCGCGAATGGCCTCGGTTCACCTATTTTGCAAGAACGACAAGGGCGCAACTGGCCATTGATGAGGGCATTGCCATTGCTGCGAGGATCGACGGTGTTCGTGAAGGAGAGCCCGGTCGTGAAGCGCGCCTGGCAATGCTAGGAGGCCCGATGGATGTGCACCTAGCTTTCCGTTTGATTGTGGGCTCTCTGGTCATTGCCGTGGCCATTGCTTGGTTCCACGGCGCGCTCTGATCGGCCAAAGAAGATGAAGATGGCGTAGGGGGCGCGGGCACACCGCACCCTAGTGCAAGCACAGCCTTGGATAGCACAAGGCAGCGTCCCCTGTATATTTTGGATATTTTGGTTTGAGCCTCTTGTTAATTTCACAAGGTGAAATGAGGCAGCAAATCAATCCCCTCTAATATTCGCTATTTCAACCTATGTCAAGAACTTTAGCTATGTCAAGCACTATCAAGAACTGAATTATTAGAAATGAAACTTCTGTTATGTCAAGCTCTTATTCGGGATCTCTCTATTCGGGCATAGCCATATCAGTTTGCTGCATTACAGCGTAACTATGGAGAGTCAAACACTTATTCAATCTCACTTTTCTGCATTACACCATTACTACATTACATCAAATCTTGCCCCCCTTCAATCTACCTCTTATTCTGAAATCAGAGTTCTACATGAAGGGGTTCCTAACAACTAGAATCAAAGCTAACATAACGATACAAGCATAAAAAATCTTTGCCACTTGAATTTGTTCCCTCTTCAACTCAACAATTTTGCTCAGCTGCTTATTAATGCTCCTCACCTCTTCCAAAAACAACAATTCTGCCTTGCCATTGTTCTCATCTGCCCTCTCCATCCTCTGCTCTTCCATCTCATGCCCTTGCAGCTTCCCTTCGATTTGAAGCTTCTCAACATAGGAATCCATCCACATGAAAAAGCTACATTGTCTCAGGAACTACAAAAACATCAAACATGGACATAAAAAAACTAGGCATCAACCTCGGCCTCCATCAATTTCAGCCCAATTTCAGCCCCAAATTGTGCAAACCCTAGAATTCTAAAATCCCAAATTATATCAAAATTGAATGAGAAACCACATGCAATTACCTTCCCTGGTTGTGGCCGGCTCTCACATTTGACGAATTCGCGCCCGAAATTGCCCGTCTCACGTTTCTTGCACGTCAGGCGGACTAGTGGCTCCACCCGTGGGCAATCGGGGCACCTGGTCAAGGGAACCTCCCCATACCACGGCCACGGGCTGCTAGGAGAGGGAGAGCTCGACCTGGACATCCTTTTCCCCCAAGAATGTCGGCGGATTTCGGGCTAAATCGACCTCGCGACGGCGTCGCCCACGAGGGGACAGTGGCGGGTGCGGGGAGCCTGCGGAGCGTGGGCTGGGGCCAGACCGGGGGGGGGGGGGGGTTGGGGCGGCGTCTACCTGGGACTAGGTCAGCTTCCGGGTGGAGCAGCGGATCTGGAGACTGCAAGCGGAGCAACGGGGGCAACGGAGAAGCGGCGGCCCGGCGGTCGGTCGGGACAGAGGAAGCAGAGGAGAGCGTCGGGGAATGGGGTACGGGGGCACTAGCCACCCCTTTTATTTTCTCCTTGTGGGACCCGCAAATAACGGTCAACAACTTACATGTCGGGACCACAAAAAACAGTCAACTTCTGACAAGTGGGTCCCACGCCCAACGGTTGAGTTATGACAGGTGGGACCCGCATACTTACTTACAATCCTCGGACAGCCTCTTAGAACACCCGGATTTGACTTGTTGCATTAACACCCCAGTGGTGCAGTTTGTGACCACTCGCGCCCTCCAATGGTTCCATTTGTAGAGAGTGTCGTTTCGCGCTTTCTTTGTGTAACCGTGAGCTTCAATGGTTTGAAAAAGCAATTATCTCTCCCTTGCTGGACCTTTCCGGACCTTTCGGTTTCAGCTCCATGAAACTGAACTTGTTCTATTGTGAACTGGGGTCGTAAAAGGTTTATTATTCATTTGACTATATGTCAGTTTTTGCCTATTCATGGCAGCCAGTGTAGTCTTGCTTGCGATGAGGTTGCCAAGTTTGGTACATGATGATTCAGACACATTCTGTCTAACCCAATTCAGTTCACAAACTGTCTTGTGAACTACCCCCTCCGTTTCATAATTCTTGTTTCAAATTTGTCAAAAAATGGATGCATCTATTCCTAAAAAGCGTGTAGATATATGTAATATTTTGACAAAAATTATAGAATGGAGGAAGTACCTAGCTAGTTACACAGTTGGTACATCAGCTAAAGCTGATTTGTTTAGCTTTTCTATCTAAGATCGGCAGCAATCGGTAGGGTGCTTGGTTGTTGGTACATCAGCTGGCCTTTTGCTTTTGAGTTAGCTTCAGCAATTGTAGGGTGCTTGGTTGTTGGATTTGTAACGGTGTATGTAATAGGCTGCCTAGATTTTCTGGCCGTCTCATGTTTATTCAGATTAAACACTTCACAGTCAGTTGAGGCTTGTAGTCACAGACCCCAGTACGTAGCAAATATTATTATGGATTTCTCGGAAATATCTGGAACTCCAACCTCAGACCTGTCAAATGTTGAAAACATAGGAAATAGAGGCCATTTTGAACAAAGGACAGGGATACATTGTCGGAGGGATGACCCCGGGTAGGGTCATGATGACACAACATCAACCAGGATGATAGAGGCTGTTCTAAGCCGGGATAAAGAAAGTCAGGTCGGCTTAGGAAATCTTGCCTGCATCTCCAGGTTTGGCTAACGCTAAGCCGACATACCTAGCTTATGTCGGCCCGGCGGTGCTATGCTGCCCAGCTCACAGGATCAGGATGAGCACGGGAGTCTCGGCAGGAGCCGAGATCCCTCAACGGTCTTATCCTAGCTACGCGGCTGGAGGAAAAGCAAGCTCATCATCATAACGGGAAAGCGATCAGCGCCTGCACCAGGACGTCAGAGGACCATGCGCTGGAAGCACCGAAAGGAGATTCCCTGGCAGAGTTGGTAAGAAAAAGTAGTCTTGTTCCCCACCGCGCGAGTTGAGGGAACGAGGCCACGTGCCGGCGGGGCCCCCGGATGATGACAGACAATCCCGGCCCACATGGCAGTGAGCCAGGAGGCGCCCATAAATAGACCCTCACCCCTGGGTGAGGGAGAGGGCTCCTTGAGAGATAGAGGCTTTTTCCTGTTCTTCCTCTTCTTCTTCTTTTTCCCCAAGAATACAGCTCAAGGAGCGCCATTGTAAAGCCTATCAATCTCGGCTAATACATTTAGGCAGGAGTAAGAGTCTTACCTCGATAAGAGGGCTCCGAACCTAGGTAAATTGGGGTGCTTTTGTGTGTTTTGTGCGTGTTCTTCTTCACGTCCTCCCCCCTCCGGATCCCCCATCGTCCATCGGCCCCAATTCAAGCCATCCCATGGCATCTGCCGTGACACCACCACGACAGTTGGCGCCCACCGTGGGGCACGCAGTGGCGCTGGTTGGGGTTACCATCCGGACGGGAAGTTTCCTCGCCACCAGGGAGCGCGTCGTCTCCGGTTTGGTCCAGAGATTCGGTTCTCTGGGCTTCGTCGACAACAACGCAGGCTGCTTCAACGGCGCACCGTTTCCCTGCTCGGGCCGCTTCATCGATTTTGGCATGCACGAGGTTTATGTGGCCACTGACCGCCCTTGCAGGTACCCAGAACAGGTGTTGGTGGCCGGAGATCCCCCTGCTCTCGGCATGCTGAGCGGCCGACATGCCGACCTTTCCGTTGACCGCGTGGAGGTCATGGTGGCAGCACATGCCGCCAACGCTGGCAAGGGCACCGCTGAGAGTGGCGCGGTCCCAAGCAGATCCGGCAGAACGGCGAAATTCCCCTTGGAGAAGCGGGACAATGTCGCGACACAAGCCGGCACATCAGCTTTGCCGCCGAAGTCGACTCACCTTCAGGCCTCCATCAAGCGGCTGACCACGCCGATAGCATCGAACACCAACCCGGCTCAGCTGCAGGCAGACTCGGAGGCGGAAAGACAAAGGCTGCTAAAGGAGGCAGTCGACGTTGCCAGCGCCCGACAGCAACTCGAGATCTCGCTTCGTGAGTATAACAAAGCTCATGGTCTTAGTTCCACTGCGTTTACTAACCCGAGCAGAGTCGGTGAGGTGCGTAACCATGGAAAGAACTTGAATGCCGAGATGACAAGAGATGGCAAGGGTGCGCCTATAGTGTCGGCAAGTTTTGTCTCGGCGCTAAAGCCGAAATACAATACCCCTGTCAAGAATCTCCGGGCAGCCGAGGCTGCAGCCGAAGAATTGCCGAATCTCACGGGAGAGGCACTTCGGCAGCAGCAACTGCGCGTAAAAGAACTGCTCCAAACAACAAACGAGCAGAACGAGGCATACATGAGGTTGCATGGCAAAGCCGGCGGATCGCAAGTCGGTCACTCGGCAGTAGATGCCGGCGGCAAGGCCGACAAGCAAACATCTTCGCCTGGTGGCAAACGAGTCAAAAGTGTCAACTCGGGCCGGGACAAGCGTCTTGAAGGCGGTGACCCAGCTCTGGCCGACAGGCAGCTAGTAAGAGGAGTTGATGACAGCCAAAGTGGTCTACGTCCCAGCGGCAATCGCCGAGATCAACCGGAACGTTATTCGTTCGATCACGAACGTCGGCCTCGGGGGCCGGCACCCAATACTGCTGCAAGACAGCAGGGTGTCGGACGCAATCTACTATTTCAAGAGGAGGATCGCCGATACGATCGTTACAATGATGGGTACTCGGCCTTGGCCGACGAGGGTTATATCAGGCGAGAACGTGACAGTCTCGGGCCGCTAGGAGGCAGGGTCGGAAACAGGCAGGTGTCATCTCTGGACGCTCGACATAGGCTTGACCGGATATATTTGTCGGAGTTACTGGAAGAACAAGGTCCTCCAGGACCGCGTTGCTTTGCGAACCGAATCATGAGGGAAAGACCAACCCCAGGTTTTCAGCTGCCCAGGGGTACGAGAAAGTATGACGGCAGTACGAAGCCGGAGGACTGGTTAGAAGACTATGTCAGCCGGAGGACTGGTTAGAAGACTATGTCACGGCAGTGAACGTGGCAGGCGGCAATCGCAGATGGACGGTGCGTTACGTGCCACAGATGCTTGTGGGGCCGGCAAGGATATGGCTGAACAACATGGCTTGTTTTGTTTCTCTCAGTTTTTCTCAAAGGTTGGCGCACGCGTGCGATATGCCTAAATTGCCCCCGCTCGTCTCCTCGTTGCCCGCATGCAAATTAATGCCCCCGCACGATCTCTCTCCTTTATTCTCTCGCGCATGCAACTTCTTCTCTCTCTCTCTCTCTTTCCTTTAACCTCTCGTCTTCTGCCCCGCATGCAACGGGCGCTCTCTCCAGTCCCCTTCCCTTCCCAGTTCACTCAATCTCCTTCCTCCTTTCCCATTCTCTCCAACCTTTCCTGTACCACCGTTGCTTGCAGAGAGAGAAGTAGAGGGGCAGCAGCCATGGCAGACAAGCATAAGCTTGCTGGGGAGGAGATGTGCGTTGGTGTCGTGCAGCCGGCAGCCCTTTACCTGCGCGCGGCTGATATGTACGCGCGTGCGGCCAAATTCTGAGTGCGAGCCGCCGACTTGTCCGTGCGAGCCGCCGGCGTGGACGACCAACACGCAGCCGACGAGGATGACCAACGCGCAACTGAGGAGGGGCGAGCCGTCACCGTGGAGGACCAACGGATGGCCGACGAGTTCAAGCCTGCTAGTAACGCGCGCGGCATCACCAGCGTCAAGTCGCGTGGCCCCCTGCTAGGCGAGCACGGGCATGACCGCGACAGTGCTGCCACGTTCCTCCACTGGCCACTTCTCTTTGATAGCTGGCAACACCTTGTTCACGAGGTAATCACGGCTAACATCCTTGGTCACCGCCAAGGGCTTAGTTAGCATTGTACCACGAGGTCTGTTCACACTCGTCCTTTGAGCCGGTTCACAATATGTGAAAGGCCATGTGCCTATCTTGCCATCAAAAATAACAGTCCCATCCACACCAAACTCGGCCTAGTCACGACTGATATAAGCATGACCTTGTCGATGAAGTGCTTGCTCTGAGTGGTTCTTTCTGGTTCTTCCTCGTCCGGTGCCAAGATGTAATTCTGTGTCGGCCGTGTACGATAAAACCATTTCTCGTCTATGTATACATAGTTATACAACCCTTGAAAAGTTGGTACAAGCGGCAACATGGGGTCTAGCATAGACAAGCAGAAACGAACCCTGGCCTTTTTATTTTCTTCGGTGAGAGTTGGCTTCACAGCATTGGTGTGTCGTCTCCATTTACCCTCTTTCACCCGTCTCCAGACGGTGGTTGTCGACACACGCAGTTCATGAGCTGCATCTTTGTAAGTAGTCCTTTTTGCAAGAGGAATTTGTTTGATGCTGTCGTAGTCTATATCTATACTCTTTCTGCCACAGTTCTTCGACTTTCTAGAATTGAGTCCATGTACACCACCCTCCTGTCCCCTTTGCCATATCCTCTGCACGGTTCTCAATGATATCCCAATTTCTTGGTGAACCTGTTTAATCACACCGTGACACAGTCTATTCGAAGCTGTTCTTCGTAGGATCATGGCATAAACATTTTGCCTCACTTCATTGCTGTGATCTTTCCTTCGGGTCACATTGCTGGCTTCACCTACGTACAGATGTGCCATACGTATGTTTAGATAACTACAAACTGAACAAATCGAATCACTTGGTGTGCATGTGCATTAAAACTGGAAGTAGTAGAAGGCTTACTCGCTTCGAAGCCTTCTTCTCCTTGGTCTGCATGGCCATGGCCATCAATATCTTCATGATCATGGCTGGCTCCTTGGTCTGCATGGCCATCAACATCCTCATCATGGCTGACACCATCTGGAGCACCTGGTCCGAAACCCTCATGCGCATGGCCGCGGCCGGCGAGCCCGTAGACAAAGCGCAAGCGGCCGGAGAGGCCGAGACTGCCGCGACCACGACCGCGGCCGGCGAGAACGTGCGTGCCGCGCTCGCCAGCTTGTCCTTAGCCGACATTGCCGGTGCCGCCGCCCGCATGTACATGGCCGGCTTGCACGTGCTCGTCGAAGCTGAGGTTGCCGCCGCCAGCTTGTTGCACCCCGCCCATGGCTAGCGAGACCATGAGGTGTGTCGAGGCTGAGGTTGCCTCTGCTGCAACCAGGCACGACATGCCCGAGGCCGGTGAGCCCGAGCCTGGGATGCCCGCGGCCGCCGTGCCTGGGTGTGGCGTTATTGCTGCCAGCGAGGCTAAGCGTTGCGCCGCCGAGTGTGCCGCACCGTTCGCTGGAGACGCTGAGAGTGCCACGCCCGTGCCCAACGCCCACGTTCCTTGATCCTCCTTCTCCATCGCCCATGACACAATCAGAAGCACCCAATCCTCCTCCATGTTCTTGGCCGGTTGCTTCAGGCTCATCCTCTGTTCGTGTAAAAAAAATGGAAACAGATTCAACACAACAAGAATGCATCGGTGAAGAAAAATGAAAACATTTAGCAAGAGAACACACCTCCGTCGCTGACCCACTTCAGGTCGTAGTTGAGGTCGATCACAGGTCCGGAATAATCCTCAATCTCATCCCAAAGAAGTGCAGGTTGGTTTAGGTCTATGTTTGCCATGGAACTGAAGCATGGATTTGGACAAAATGAAGTAAACGGGGGCATTTGAAGGCATTTATAGGACTAAATGGAGTAGTTCAAAATCTTGAAATTTCAATATGACGGCAAACATTCACCGCCAAATTTTTTAGCAGCTAAAGAGTCCAGATTTTGGAATAGTTAGCCGTCAGAATTTACCCACGAGGTGAATGCGCGCATGCATGCATGCAGGTGTGCATGCGGCTCTCTGCAATAAATGCGACCAGCGAATGTGAAGAGGTGTCCAGCGCAAAAGAATAAAGAATGCGAAGAGGTGTGCATGCGCGCAGGCCAGCCATGGACAAAATTGTCCAAAAGCTTTGAGAAATAGAGGGAGCAGTACACAACTTACTTTTCCCCACCGCTCTTCGAGACTCCCGAAACTTCTCGTTTCCCTTGTTCGCCCTCCGTCGGTTGGAGACGCCTGCCCTCCTTCCTCTCTCCTCCACCGGCGCCGCCGACCGGAGTGGGAGGGGGAGGAGGGTATGTGCGATGTACAGTGGCGTGATGCCGTCGGTCGTCTGGAGGTTGCTGGTTTGGAGCTCCGGTGGCAACAAGCTCGGGATTGAAGACGGTGAGGCTCTCACCCGCAAGATCGCTGGTGATGGCCTTCCCGTTCTTCTTCCTCAGCAAGATGGCCTAGCAAATAAGCTCCCTGCAGATCTGCTGCTCCGAGCTTTTCCTCTCTAGATCGCCGCCGTGGTGGTGGGGGTGTGGTGAGGAGAAGGCCTCGCAGTAGTTTTCTCAGATCTGTTCTTCCCCTCTTTTTTCTTTGGTGTTTGTGCATCTCCGAGTTCTTGGTTGTCGCCGGTACTGGGAGATGCAGTGTTGGTTTTGTGCCCGTGGTTCCACCTGCCGACTGCGCGTGGAGTTGCTGTGACTCGGCGCCCGGCGATGCTGCTCGTCGATCTTGTCGAGGCCGGAATCCAGGTTTGGCTGCAGTGGACTTCGTGGCCTGTTGCGCTTCTGCTATGCTCCAGTTTGTTATTTGCGTCCATGGAGAGCTGGCTATTGTTGTTTGCTTCTGTCGGAATAACAAGGAAATCGAGCTAGTTGATGAGTCCTCCGATGAGCATCATATGATAGCTACCTCCATCCTTTGGCCTTTAGAGCAAGAAGCTGTTGAGGATGAGTGCTACTCTACTTGGTGTTTGTCTTGCGCCGTGGATCCAAGGCAAGATAATAAGCAAGCAGAAGGCGATGACTCTCATCCATCTGAGTCGATTCACCGATGGCGGATGAGAGCGCCATCGTCTGATCCTCAGGTTTGATGGAAGAGATTGCAATTTGGGCTCGGTGAAGCTCCCTGCTGATCTACAGCCCAATTGTCCTCAACCTCAAGTGCTTTTGTCCGCACGATTGCTGGGAGAGCCGCCGGCTCTACGGCTGGCACGCACGTGGGAGTTCCCTGAAAACTGCTGCTGTGGTTGTGCACCGGATTTCTCACCTGGTCCGCCATCAGTTCCCTGAAAACTGCTGCTGTGGTTGTGCACCGGATTTCTCACCTGACCCGCCATCAGACTCGCTGGTTGTTTTCTTCGTCATCTGAAGTTTTTTTTTTTCTTGGCTTCATGTGGTGCAATATGACACTACCTTTGTAAACTTTTTTGTAGGTGCTTAATAAATATATATCTAGTTTATGTTTAAAAAAAAAAGTCTAGTACACAGTTGGTCCTACTAAAGAGAGGGCGTGATCCAAACGGGAGCCGGCAATGAACCGGGCCAATACTCCGCCCTCGGCTGACGACGCCGCAGCTCCTCCGGCCACGCGGCAGCGCCATGCCCCCTCATCCTCCTCTTCTCGAAGCTCCACACGCCCATGTCGATCGGCAGCGTGGCGCCGTACGCGTTCGAGTCGGCCGTGAGGTAGGCACAGTTGGGCTCGAACGCCGGGAAGTCCTTGGTGGGCAGGCACACCCCGGAGTTGTTCCCGACGAACAGCGCGTGCTCCCGGCCGATCCCCCGCAGCTTCACCAGCTTCTGCCTCCCCTCGTCCACCCTGAACACCACCACCTCGCTCGTCGCAATCCCCAGCTTCTTCTTCTTCCTCTTGCCCGCCGCAGTCCCCAGACAGGTGCTAGTGGTGCTAGGCGTCTCGTCATCCGTGTCAGCATCGTGGTCGCCTATCTCGTTGATATTGCCGGTGTCGGCGTCGTCTTCGCTGCAGTCTAGGCGGTCTTGGAAGACCAGCTTCCGGCGGACGGAGTCCTGGAAGGTGTGCCGGTGCTCGAGGGGCCCGTGCGTGTGGTGCCAGATCCTCCACACCTGCAGGAGCCCTCCTCCGCCGCCATTGACGTCCCGCGGCGCTACGGCGAGGTACTTGACGTCGCTTGACACCACCGACACTTCACGCATGATCTTCCTCACCTCCGGCAAACGCCTGCCGCCGCCATGGCCATGGAGATCGACGTTGTAGACGGACCCGTCGCGGCGCAGCGCGTAGAACAGTCCTCTGCTTCGGTGGTACACGACGTCGCTGAAGCAGCGGCGGTGCTGGCCGACCAGGGGCCCGACGCCGGAGAGCGGCGTCCAGCGGGCGTCCCCGGGGCGCGCGAAGGCGAGCATCTCGTTCAGCATGTGAACGACCATGACGAGTGGTGTCCTGTCGTCGTCCGAGCCGATGGCCACGCGGCGGAACGCCCAGTCTTTGGCGCGCACGGGCAGCCCGCCGGGCCCCGTCGAATCACCCTGCGCGTCGAAGAAGGCGTCCAGGCCCGGGAGCGTCCTGACGGGCGGGAGCAAGGCGCGGGCGCCCGTGAGAGGGTTGAGGAGGAACGGGTCGCCGGCTTCGTCCGTGGTGAAGACCCAGGCGCCGGAGGCGGAGAAGACGAATCCGGGTCCGCCCCGTTCTTCCGAGTGGAAGAAGGGGACGCGGAATTTGGCGTTGGTGGAGGGGCAGTACATGTACATTGCGCCTCCGTCGGAGCCGTTGTCGGCGGCGTAGAGCATGCACGGGCCCTGCGCCGGGGATGGGAGGCGGAGGGTTCGGAATGCCGCGTAGGCGGCGCGCCAGGTGGTGCAGACGGCGCCGGAGCGGACGAGGCTCGGGACGTCTAGGGAGGACATGATGACGACGAGTAGGAGGTCCTCTGGTAGGCCGGACCAGTGATCGTCATCGTCGGCGCCGGCGCCGGCGTCCGATGCGGCGAGTAGCGTCTGTTGGTTGTTGTTCTTCGTTGCTCTGCTCCTGATGGAGACGGCGGCAGAGGAGAAGGCAGCACCCATTAGTCGATCGGGTCGGCGAGGCGTGCGCCTGTGGCACGTTCTTATGATACTAGCCAGACGGTCCTCCGAGTCGTGCTCGTCGACGGTGGAACCCGAGTCCGTCTTGCTGTCCGATCGAATTCAGTTTTACGAGCGCCAATCTAAATTAGTTTCTCATTGAGAAATTTGGATTTTTGCTGGCGACGTCTGATAATGATACATACGCTACTAATTACGGGCGTCTGCTGGCGACGTCTGATAATGATACATACGCTACTAATTACGAACGTGATAATGATTTAATTGGTTAAGTTAGTTTAACGGTGACGTCTACTAGCTTGTTGAGTGCAAATTATCGTTCACGCGATTGGACACGAACGTACGTGCTGGCCGTAATTCTGTATCCACAAGCCACACCAGCACGTGCTAAGCTAGTTGATTGCTACACTGCCAGAAAAGTCAAGTAGTCAACCATCTTGTGTGGAAGATCTGTGCTGTGCTAGCGGCGGCCTGATAATCAAAACAAGCAAATCAGGAAGCATGGCCCGTGGAGCTAAGCTCCAAACAGAAGGGGCACATCAAGCTTCGCGCAGTCTTTGACTAAGCTTAAGCATCCTTCCTGGTCCTGGAAGAACGACGATAAGATCATCGATGGATCCATCATCACATTGAGCTAGTAGCTAGCACCAAGCCACCAAGCTCCTAGTTCCCACTCTACTCGACAACATGGCCGTCGGTTTCGTCGCCGGCGGCGGCGAGGGCCAGCGGCACCAGTACGCCGGCCGGGTCACGGCGTTCGTGGCGCTGTCCTGCCTCACGGCGGCGGTGGGCGGCGCCATCTTCGGCTACGACATCGGGACAGCAGGCGGGGTTTCATCCATGGATCCCTTCCTGCGGGACTTCTTCCCGGACGTGCACCACCGGATGCAAACGAACTCAGCCAACCATGGCGGCAGCAGCAGCAACTACTGCAAGTTCGACAGCCAGCTTCTCACGCTCTTCACCTCCTCGCTCTACATCTCGGGGCTCCTCACAGCCGTCCTCGTCGCCTCCTGGTTCACGGAGCGGCACGGGCGGCGCCCGTCCATGATCCTCGGCGGCGTCGCCTACCTCTTCGGCGCGGCCGTCAGCGGCGGCGCCGCCAACGTCTCGATGGCCATCCTCGGCCGCGCCCTGCTCGGCGTCGGGCTCGGCTTCGCCAACCAGGCCGTGCCGCTCTACCTGTCAGAGATGGCGCCCGCGCGGCACAGGGGCGCCTTCAGCAACGGGTTCCAGTTCAGCCTCTGCCTCGGCGCGCTCTTCGCCACGGTCGTCAACTACGGCGCCGAGAAGATCGAGGCCGGCTGGGGCTGGCGGCTGTCTCTCTCCCTGGCCGCCTTCCCCGCCCTGCTGCTCACAGTCGGCGCCTTCTTCCTGCCCGAGACGCCCAACAGCCTCGTCCAACAAGGGAAGAAAGACATCAGCGAGGTGAGATCGCTGCTGCAGAGAATCAGAGGCGTCGACGCCGTGGACGAAGAGCTGGACGACATCGTGGCCGCGAACGACGCCATGGCTAACGGCGACAGCAACGGGCTGCGCGTGTTCCTGACGCGGCGGCAGTACAGGCCGCAGCTGGCCATGGCGGTGCTGATCCCGTCCTTGACGCAGCTGACGGGGATCAACGCCATCGGGTTCTACCTGCCGGCGCTGCTGCGCACCATCGGCATGCGCGAGAGCGCCGCGCTGCTCGCAACCGTCGCCATGGTGGTCGTCTCCTCGGCCTCCACCCTCGCCTCCATGTTCCTGGTCGACCGCTTCGGGCGCCGCACGCTGCTGATCGTGGGGGGCGTCCAGATGCTCGTCTCCGAGGTGCTCATCGGGGCAGTCATGGCGGCCAAGCTCGGCGACCAGGGCGCGCTCAGCAGGACTTACGCGGTCGTCCTCATCGTCCTCATTGGTGTCTACTCCACTGGTTTCGGCTGGTCATGGGGCCCGCTGAGCTGGCTGGTGCCGAGCGAGATCTTCCCGCTGGAGGTGCGGTCCGCGGGGCAGAGCGTCACAGTGGCGTCCGGGTTCGTGTTCACCATCTTCGTCGCGCAGTGCTTCCTCGCCATGCTCTGCAGGATGAAGGCGGGGATCTTCTTCTTCTTCGCCGGCTGGATCGCCGCCATGACGGCGTTCGCCTACTTCTTCTTGCCGGAGACCAAGGGGATACCGATCGAGCAGATTGGGATGGTCTGGGGAAAGCATTGGTTCTGGAAGCGGGTTGTGGGCGTCGATCATGTACAGGCTGCTGACAAGCTCTGAAACTGTTTCTCAGTAGAGATTTCAGTAATCAGTCCCCTCCAAGGAATTTCAGTTATTGTGTAGTACTCCATTTACACGTCCCTACGTTCCAGGAGATTATATTTTAGTTTTTTTAATATTCAATTGTAAACATATTGGTATAGATTTGTATTGTAAATGATGATATTTTTATCGGAGTTTATAATGAGCAAACGTTCGTTCTTTAGTCTTTCGGAGCGAACGCTCTACTGACCATCCGACTAGAAAAACTGTACATGGGACCACGTCTCGTGTCTCGTACGGATGACAAGTTTACCCTTTTGTACCGAAAGAATAGATAGCGAACGTTCATTTTCTATTCCCTCTTTTTTATTATTATCTGGTAAAACATGGTCAAACAGAGGAGCACAGCACCACTGCTGATTACTCCAAGAAGATATTTTCAATTGCTTATGCCACAGGGAGATCTGTGATCTGGTCCACAGGCAGAACCAATCTGCTAATTGGTTCTGGAAGACGGTTGGGGGCGTCGATGAAGTGCAGGCTGCTGACAAGCTCTGAACTGTTTCTCAGGGTGTGTTCTTTCGGAGGAGAAATTTCAGTAATCAGTCTGTGCCTCTGAAGAATTTCAGTTGTTGTATATGCATACACGTCGTTCCGACAAATGAATGCATTTATCTTATCCTAAGTTAAACTTTGAGAGTTTAATCATGTATATTGGTAAAAACACCTACTACACCAATTAAATACACTATGAAAATATATTTCATGCTCAACGTGTTGGTACAGATGTCGTAGGTACTCGTTCCTAAATATAAGAAGTCTTAGTTTTTGTTTTTCCTTATGTAAATACCTGACCGTACACATAATTTTTTTATACTAGCACAAAGCCCTGTGCGTTGCTACCAAAGAACAAAAGAAATAGAAAAACATGCTAGATTAATTTTTCAAAAATGGTGTCTTCTGCACGTAAGTTGCTACGGATTGAGAGCAACTCTAGCAGTTACCGAACTTTCTGATCGAACAAACGTTAATTCAGTTTACCAAAACACTTTTTGTGATATCATTTCATATTCCATAATTTTTAGCCCATATAAAAAATATGTTAGTATGTTTGATGTGCTGCGAGGAAGCCTCCCGTGTGCGAGATCGGGAGACGAGGCGTGCGAGCACGACGGGCCGTGTGGGAGGAGGAGACGGATCAGGGAAGGAGGCGTTGCGAGTGCATGACGCATCGGGACGGGCTTTCTCAAGAACCCTGCGAGCCCACTGTGCCTGGTCCGTTGCGGCCTCAGCCCGGCACGATAATAAATGGGCCGTGCCGGCCCGCGACCAGCCTCGGGCCGTGCCTGGGCCTTGACCTTGAGCCCATGGCCCGGCCGGGCCCATTTAACTTTTTATTTTTATTTTTTACAATTCAACAGCAACCCATCTCATATTTTTCTAGCCCATCCTGTCTCTCCTTCCTCTTTCGGGCCCTTTTGCTCTTTCTTCTGGCCCGGTGCTCCCCGGTCCATCCCCTGCTCTTCTCTCATCGTGATCGACCCAGTTCCTGAGTCCCGATACATATGGAAGACGAAGGGAATCCCGTCTCCCCATCGATCTAGAGCTGGCGGTGGTCTCAAGGGAGAAGATTAGAGGAGAAATCGGGGATGCAGAGGGAGAGGACGAATCGGGGGATGCGGCAGCACCGGCGAGGGACCTCACCAAGCTCCGGCAGCGGTGGAGCTCAACGGAGGAGACGACGGTGGTGGAGCTCGACGGAGGAGGCCTTCCTTCCTCTTTCTTCTGGCCTAGTGCTCCCTCGGTCCGTCCCCTGCTCTTATCTCGTCCCGATCGCCATTGCTCGAGTTCGCATTGGACTGTGATGAGGACGCAGAGGGGGGGGGGGGGCGAGGAGATTGGAGAGATCAGGATTGAGAGATTTGATTTTGGGGGTGACGAGGATATTGGAGAGATCGGGATTGAGTTCGTGTTTGACTGTGACGAGGAGGCAGAGGGGGGGCGATGAAGAGACGAAGAGTTCAGGATTTGCGAGGGGCGGACGTACGGGCAACCGCCCGCGGTCCTCACCACCAACTGCAATTTAATATATTGGTATAGATTAATACAACTGCTGTCCGGGACTCCCCTGCAGTTTTCGGTCAAAAAAAATGAAGTCTTACATTCGTTATAATTCAAATTTCTTTAATGGTCTATTTAATAAAATTGATTTGAAGTTCTACATGTTGGAGAACTTTTTATAAACTTGTTCAAATTTGAAGAAGTTTAGCTAGGACAAACCTATAACTTCTTGTATCTAGGAACCAAGAGAATATTAAACAATCAAAATCCTATGATCCAAAACCTCTTGCAAGAGAACAAAATTCTAAGAACTTGGATTATCTATAATTTATGTATTGTTCAAATTAGAGATATACGATGGGTTAATCGTAAGATACTGCAAAATCCAATTAAAAAAAGTAATTGCATTGCGGGCACAACAACATGGCATGCCACACGCGGGTTTAGTTCCGTCACAATTTTGACAAATGCAGTGAAGTGATCCTTGAATTTGCCATGTGGGTTTCTTTTACCCAAAACCGTGTAACATGACCATAGTTTCCCTCGATGATACAATACGGTGGCTAAAAACTTGCAGGAAACATCTCTGATTTTCCTCGGTTGCTCGCTTCAAAGCCAAGTAAGAATCCTTACAGAAATTCACATTTAAAGCTCGGTGTTATCTCTGCACACATTCATGCTCTGTTCGGTTCCATTAATACCTGCAGGGATCGACAGGGATCTTGGGGAAGTTGAACTAAAATTTGACTGATCCCGTTGATCCCCACCGGGTTGGGCATAACCGAATTAGCTCTAAGGGATCTGAAAGCGGGATTCCTCGCCTATGGGACATAGATGCGTTGGGGCTTCGGTGTGAGAAGACAGGAGAGAATGAAGGGATTTTGTGCAAAAGTTTGACCACTATGTGTTGTGACTACGTGGTAAACTGTGCTGTTGTTCCACGACTTTTATTGAAATGAACCCGTATGGCAATTTCAAGGTCCTCATCGTTGCATTTTTAGTTAAAGATGATTTTGTATGAAACTGAACGTGCGTGCCAAATTGTTACACCAGCCATGCAATTACCACCTGAAAAAATATTTGGATCAACGGTTGTGATTGAAAATTGGACCTCGATGTCTGCTCTCGTCCACAGCTGTCAAAGTGCGTTCATCAACATCCATGACAATTTTTTTCTTGTGCAAAACTGGATAAAGTCGATGCATGCTAAGAAATGCCCCAGCCTGCTGCTCAAATTGGACATCTCCAAAGCTTTCGATATGGTTTCTTGGAAATTTTTGTTTCAAGCTGCTTCAATTCAGAGGTTTCCCATCAAGATGGTGCAATTGGAATGCAATTCTCCAGCCATCCTCTTCCACTAAAATTTGCTTTAACCAAGATTTGTCACCTTCAATCTCCCACTGTAGGGGGCTCAGCCAAGGTGACCCGCTATCGCCTCTCCTTTTCGTGCTGGTTACGGATTGTCTAGCTAGATTATTCATGGAGGCGAGCAGATTAAAATTTTCGTCCCATTCCCAATGCACCCTACTACCAGATCAACCATTTATGCCGACGATGTCATGCTCTTCATCCGGCCTTTTGTGCCTGAAGCCACAGCTGCTGCTTCCTTGCTGCACCTATTTGGTGATGCTATTGTGTTCCATCTTAATCTTGCCAAAAACAATTTGTTCCCCGTCCTCTGAAGGCCTCGATCTTATGCCGATCTCTCAGATTTTTCCCTATGAAATGCCTTGTCTCTTGAAAGAAGATTTGTGCCCCTAAAATTTTGGTGGACTTGGGATTCACTGTCTTCAGCTGCACGCCACATCGCTTCGTGTTCGATGGCTCTGGAAGAATTGGGGCTGCTGCGCCCCTAAGCATATTTTCAGCCAGGACAAAGAGGCGAGATCGCTCTTCAATGCTTGTGTTCATATTGAGATTGATAATGGTCAAAACACTCTTTCTGGTCTGACCCTTGGTGTGATGGTCTCCCCTTCTTGATGCCTTCGCTGACCTTTTCGCTCACTCCAAGCAGACGAACTGCTCTGTTGCTGCTGCCCTAAACAACTCTGCCTGGATCTGAGCCATTAAAGATGATCCGTCTCCTCAGGTCCTTGGTCAGTTCCTCGCCTTATGGGACAAATTGCAGCAGCTAATTCTCAGGGATGTCGATGAGAGCCTGATTTGGAAGTTCACTTCTTCTGGTGAGTACTCTGTTGCGAGCGCATACCATCATCAATTCATTGGCAGAATCAGGGCGCCGGAGTTCAAACTGATTTGGAGAACCAGGATCCCTCCCAAGATTAAGATCACGGCTCGCTTGTCTTGGCAGATGTCTCACCGCGGATCACTTGGCAGCCCGTAGTATCCAACATAATCCAACATGTTAGCTTTGTTTCTGCCACCCAGAGATGGCCATCCATATTTTCTCGACTTGCACCTTCTCAAAGCAGGTGTGGAGCCTCTTACAGCATCGCCTCTCGCTTGCTCCTCTGATTGCCAATGCTTCGCCGGCCTGTTTGTTGCTTCAGTGGTGGAGCTCATTGACTGACTCACTCATATCTAATACCGACAAAGAGAACCTAAACGGACTGATCATGATCTCTTGGTGGTTGATCTGGATGGAAATAAATAACCGTGTCTTCAATGCTACCGCAATGATTCCCACCAAAATCGCCGATGCAATCTATATGATGAAGTGAGGTTTTTTCTAAGCTGCCGGCATCAAGGCTGTCCTAAGACTATGATGAATAAAATCTGTTGGTTTCACTCGCCCTCTTTATGCTTTCTTCTAATTTTTTCTGCACGAAATCGTTTTGGTAGATTCCAACTCTTAATTAATTGAATTGGCGGAGCGGTTTTCATAAAAAAATAAAATTTTGGACCGCAGGTTTCGACCGCTGAATGTGCCTCTTGAATCGACGAGGGACGCATAGCACATTGAGCTAGCTAAGCTATCCATTCTTCTTCTGAACGGCGCGTGGGTTGCAGGCGGCTATTCGCCGCATCTCCGGCAACCCCATCTTCGATGACGAACTATCCTCTGCTGGCCTGTTCTCCGGCCAATCTCCCTCCTCCAGAGCCAACACCTCCTCCGTTGACCCGTTGAAAACTCACCATTATTGGGCAGGCAGGGTTGAACCACGCTTACGTCTTCCCCGTCAGCCATCACCGCCCCGCCAATATGCTCCATTGGCGCTTGTGTTGACCGTTGCCACCGTGGTCTGTCCAATCAACCTCGACGTCTGTTGTCCTCAGCTGCAGGCAATCTCCACTGCCGGTGCCTCGCGTTACTTCCTGTCCTAAATTTTCTCTGCAACCGTCTACGAAGCAACAACGCCCCCTTTGTACAGATCTACAGATCTGGAAAGGCTTTTTTTTTCTCTCTGCATATCATCTGCATCTCCGGCGAGCCTCCGACCACCACATCCGCGAGCCTCTTTAACCACCATCCGGACTGCCAGATCTTGTCAACATCAAGTTTCCAATTGATTTTTTTATGGTGCATCCAAACAGAGTTCATTGCCATGTTATGATTCCTCTGGCAACCAAACATAAAAATTAGAATTTGAGTCCGATTCTAATTTCAGTTAGATCTGAATTGGGGTTGCAATTCCACAAACCCAATTCAGTTCCAACATCCAAACATCGCCTTTCTCTTCCGTTTGTACAGGGTGTTCATACAAAGCTCAATCTCTACGGATATAGTGGGCAGAGAGCTTCACTCATATCAGGTAATCATCCTGGCTTTAAATGTTTACCCTTAGTTTATCATTAAGACAATATATGCCATGAACTCTCTTTTATAAAGGCTGTTCTTACTGTCTTTACGAATATTTGGGGGCAGAGGATTGACTCAAATCTGGCAAACAACTTGGTTTCATCTGTAGTTTAATGTGATGGAGCACTTAATTTGGAAATGCAATTGGCTATCCTAGGGTCCCACAGATGTACATTTCAACAATTGTGGTTAGAAAGGGATCTCGCTGACTTTATGTTGTCGTTCTTTAAGTGTTTCTAGCAATACTTCTGTGCAATTAGTGTCTTGATAGTCTTTGGCTCATTACATGCATTGTATTTGCTCTGTATTACTGCTCTAAAGGCAGACGCATAGGTCGCAGCTAATCCCTGGAAGAATTGAAGTGTGAATTCAGTTTCTCCTCCATATAAGTTCATAT